>NC_069713.1:32066428-32422678 GCF_027358585.1 Pangasianodon hypophthalmus | reverse complement strand
CTGGCTAAGTCCTGGAATGAGCAAAGGACACTATTTAGGAGTACAGCAGCACTTCTTACCTACAAATCTATAGTATCCAGGTGAGATCGTCCACCAAATTAAGGGTATAAACTGTTTTTGGGAAGTGCAAATCTTTACAGTATCCAAGTAAGAAAGTGAATCACAAGTGCCGAAGCTCCGAGCAGATTACCCACGCAGCAGGAGCACTAAGACTATTTTTGGTAATCGTTTCCTCTATTCACTGTTATATAAGCAATTTAAGTCACTTCTCAACAAAAGGATGCGTGGTCTAACAAGGAATGATGCCGTAAATCTTCCTAAATACTAGCAGTGGGCATCGGGGAGCACCAATAATATATGAGATGCATTCACAGAGGCTCTAAAAGCTTTGCACAATGAAGATTTCGCAAGTAAATTGTTCTCACCTTGTACTATTGAAACGAGTGTCACATTTTTCAGGGACGTGAACTAAAGAAGCCGGCGGTGCGCTCGGTGCTCAGTTTGCCGAGATACAGCAGGTGAAGATAACCACATACTCCATAATTAGCCTGGTGAATAATTAATGCAGCAAGGCAGTGAGAGAGAACCGCAGGCCACACAGTCCTGCGCTCACATCGTGGCAAACAGGCCTGCGTATACTGTACGTAGGTAGGTGGGAGTTCAGCAGGAAACAGATACCTCATTCTTTTTGATCCTTTGAGCTGACACAGAGACGTTCCCCAGGCTATCATGTATGTTTTGGTGAGAGTGTGTTTCAGTTTTATTTATATCGGGGATACATGCTAGATGTCCTGACCGGTAAAGCAAAGCAAAACAGCAGAGCTGAGAGTTATTTAAAGACATATTCCAGCACTTAAAAGGCTACATTTGTGGTATCTGCAGATCCAGTACTATTTTCTGAGTTTAATAAAAATTCACTGCATCTTTTACATCTTCCGAGTGCTTGCTGGGTTGGAAAGCGGAAAATTAAATCTTCATTAACAATCTTAATTAGCCTTCGATCTCCCTCAGGTAAGTCGACAGAAAATCCATGCACGGATAAGTTGTGAGGCTAGAAGGTTGGAGAGGGTGTTATATGGGATAGGACGACGATTAAAATAGGAATAGTTAAAGGAATAGCAAGCACAGAAAGAGTCAGTAAGCCAAATGTACGTATTTTGAATGGACGCAATTTTAAACCACATTGATGGAGTGTGCTGGAGGAAATCCTAATGATGTGTCTTTGCTTGGAACAGTAACACAGGAGAGGCCTTCTTCATACAGTTTGTTGATGCACTATGGCAGTGAGCGGTCCTTTTTTTGCTCCAATGTTGGAAATCACAACCCACCATTATCAATGTTATTATACAGTATTTATAGTTATTAGCTGATTTGACTGTTCACATGACTTGAACACGTTTAATCAAAACCTCTATAACTCATGCATGAGTATGTCAGTTTGAGCCAAGAACAGGAATCTGAGGCTACAGCGAGCACAGACTCCTGGACCTTGGATAGCTAAAGAAGGAAAACTGTCACCTGGTCTGATGAATATTATTTTTTGTGCTGTGACCTGCAGATGGTAGGGTCAGAATTTGGCATCAGCAGGATGAATCCATGGACCCACCCTGGAAGCACGTCGTCAGAACATTAGGCATTGTGGAGGTTGTTTAATGGTGTAGGGAATGGGATGTTTCCTTGGCCTTAATACTAAATCGATCATAGTTTGAATGCCACAGCATGTGAGTGTTGTCACTGATCTTGTGCCTCCCTTTATGTCCACATCTTACTACACAAAGCAAAAGCCGTCTCTTTCTGTTTCCATGAACATGACAGCGCACTTGGCGTCTCCAGTCACCATATCTGAATCCAACATAGCATCTTTGGGATGTGGTACAGTACAGCAGGGGATTCGCAGCATGAACGTGCACAAATCTGCAGAAATTGTGTGATGCAATCCTATCAACATCCTACCCCAATAACAGACCACAATTTCAAAGCCATATTTTTTTCAACACCTTTGGAATCTATGCAATGAAGAACAACCAAGCCTTTTCTGTTGGTGAAGGGGATCTTACCCAGTTTCAGTATGGTGTTCCTAAATTCTGAAAATGTGACTGTGAATCTGTACTGAGGGGCTCCATGAAATTTATTTTTCAGTAAAAAGCGTCCTTGGTTGTAAAAAGTTTGAGAACCCTTGCACTATCATACATGTTGACCTCGTTGTTGGAAATCTTTACCTACATAATAATCACCTTGTGAGGAAAGCGAGCATAATTTATGTCTGCAAAGCAAAAGAAGTTTGCTACTGGCCAGGCAAAAAGCCAAAAAAAGTCAGTCGATATTAATCTAAATGTTTACTGTGCAGATAAATTCATCAGATAATAGATCATTCTAGCAGGTAAATAGTCAGGATGTACAGCTGTAACGTTAGAAGTCCAATTTTGATCAAAGCCTGTCATCATTTCCATGCTCTGCTTTTAGATTTGCCAGAACCTTGTTTATCCTGAAACAAGCACCTCCTCTGAGACAAAATAGCAACATCACACGCCATGTTCATCTGTCTGATCTGTCTTAAAGGAACAGCTCATCAAGAAATGCCAACACAACCACCATGTCATGTTTGCTCCTCTTTTAGACTTGTCATGAACAAGCAGTTCAACACATTTCAGCACCACGACATGATAATGAAGTGTAATAGCAATGATGCAGAATGGGTCTTCAGATATGAAGGCTTGTTTGGGGTGTGTTTTTGGGGTGTGTAGTTTGCAGCAGACAGAAGAGTGGATGCAAGATATCTATTTCACAAAGCAGCTTTACAGGAACCCGGGTCTCGATTGAAGTTTCAATCGCTAGAGGCGATGGTGGCAATGAAAAACTCCCTCGGGCGACATAAGGAGGAAGAAGTCTTATAAATCCTTACTCTTCTACAACTTTATACTGTAGAGTCAAACAGTATTAAGTGAAAGGATGTTCAGTACAAGCATACTGTGAATAAGAGTCCTGGGAGTCCACATAGCAGTCTTTATGATTACAGCAGGTACAATTCTGCTGTATTTGTATCAGATTATCCACTGAAGCAAGGGTCAGACTTGGGAGTAAACTGTTTTTGGGGAAGTGTACATCTCTATGGTGATATCCATGAGGAGAATCCAGCAGAGGTAGAGCATCAGGATGAAGAACGCAGGTCCAGAGGGCAAGAGGAGCCACAGTTTTCATTTTCATTTCATTTCTTCATCCGTTCCCATTTCTGTTTTATAGTCCTATAATTACCTGTAACTTCAGCACCCCACAGTGTGTCTAGTGTCTCTGAGGTTTGAAGTGATGAATCACGCAAAAGAATGGGCAAGGAAATTAGAAAGTTAAAAACTCTTTATTTAACATCTTCACAACAGTAATTGTGACTGTTTTTTTCTCATAGTTTGCATTAAACCTCATTTTACCCGTCACATTACTTGTCACAAACCTGTACTTAAGCCTACATAGGCCTGAATATCATGTTTATGATGTCTTTTTTCCTGTTGTGTTTGTTTTGAAAAAAAAAAAAAAAAAAAAAAAAGACATGAATTCATTTATCATATCATGCAAATGCAACCGATACATACAGCAAAAACCAACGTCTCATTAACTCAATTTGTAGGACAATGCTCCTGTTTTTTTTTCTACTAATAAAGAATGACAGGGTCTTGTAGCAGAAACAAGAATATATATACCAAGTTTTTTTTAATATTAAAAGTCAGAAGTGTGTTTGGTTTATAGACTCTATAGGAAATTGCAGGCTTTGGGAGTAGTTTGAGAAAACCCATGCTGCCACCTAGGGGCAATTTATCTAATTTACCTCTCCACTTCAATAGGTGGCAGTAGTGTCCCCCTGTTATCAGTGCCACTGCCATAATGAACAAAAATTAAATTAATTAATTAAAAAAAAGAACAAGATGAAGAAAGACGAAGCTGTGTTGCCAGGTCTTCAGTTTTGCTGGGATTTTGGGATTTTTTTTTTACATTGATTTGAATTTGATTAGCATTATTAATTAGTATTTTTTTTGTATGGTCTATTTATTTTCAATCTTACTGACCCGGTATGAGGAATGGTTGCAATATATGTGTAATATGTGTGTGTTTTAAGGGTGAAACACAACACGATTATCTGTATTTGTTCAGTGCTAAAATATTTATATGTTTTTGTATTCAGATTTAAATCAGAAGTGGTGATGTTTTTCTTTTTTATGGCAACCCTACCACAGTGCCACGAAAACACTGGAAAACCCTGGAAGAAAAAAAACCAGGGCTGCTCTGGAAAGAAGTCATTTTTTATTCATAAATTTTAACAATGAATAATTTGCAGAACTCGCAAACGTTCGATCTTCTATCGAATGTGTCTGATTAAACAAGTTTACTTTGTTTCAAAGTTGCAATGTCTCACAAATCAAGAAACTGTAGACAATAGCCATCTACTAATATTTTATCAGATTTACTTTATCAGGTTTATTACATCTCACAAAAATCAGAGAAGTTCACTGGACACACGTTCAGAATCTACTATGCTGCTGTTAGACAAAATAGGGGGCCTTTAAGCACCAATTCCATATAATGTCTGTATGATTTAAGATTTTATGTTATTAATGATAGACACTAATCATTTAAGAATGATGAAAATTATTATTTGGAGATCATGTACAGCATGTGGTCTGTGTGCATGGGCTACATGGAGTGGCTCTATAAATGAATTCATGTTTCTTTTGTCAATTTGCACAGAAATATGGTAGAAATATTGTATTATTTTGGAGCTCAGTAAGGCAAACAAATATTGCACCACCTATTTGGATCATGATAACGAACTTGGTCTTTGTCGAGTGAAGAAGGTGCCAGGTTCTGTGTATAATGTCCATGTATTGCAGATAATGCAAAAAAAAAATGTGACCTCTATTAAGTTGTTTTCGACTCAGAGGCTGAGCAAAGAAGAATAAAATGTGTTTAAGTTGGATGTAAGTGGAGAAGTCTTTACTGAATAACCAAACAAAAGACAGGAAAAGAGGCAAAATCTAAAACGAAGGACTAGACTGAGGCAAAGCGAAGCAAAGAAAATTCAACATGAAACCAATAACCTTCTCACAGAGCAAACACAACATAATGCTTAGCAACGAAGGAGGGAAAACACAGAACTTAAATAGGGTAGCTAATTAGAGAAACAGAAAACAGGTGTGCACAAACAAGGAACGAAATGGAGCAGACAACAAAGGAAGAATTTCAGAAAATGTGAGAGAGGGTGCCATCTAGTGGTCTGGAGGAGGAATTGTCTATGGTGAATGTAACAGGTCATTTTTCTTTGATACTTTTAATGTAGAAACCAACAAAATTCAACAGAAAACAAATAGTGTTTTAGAGAAAAAAAGGAAAAAAATTACAACAACCTGGCTGCATACTGTAAGTGTGCACACCTGTTATGTGAACGTGAATTAACTGATCACATTCAAACTCATGTTCCAATGTAGCAGCTCAGCTGTTTCTCTAAGATCTTCTTGGCATTTTTTTGGTTTCATCCAACTGCTGGAGCAACGGACCACAAAAATCTTACATATATGGAATCTTATTGTTGAAAGATATCCATCAGAGATGTACAAAAGAATTAAAAAAAAAAAGTGCCATGGAACACCATGAAAGCCATTCTCAACAAGTGGAGAAAATGGGGCACCACAGTGATACTACCAAGAACAAGGTAAAAACTTACCAGGGAGGCTACCAAGAGACCTACAGTAACTTTAAAGCAGCTGCTTAGCAAGTACTAATCACTGTGACAACAAGTATTCTTCCCATGTCTGCATGGGACCAAAGTAGAGCTTTCTGGGCATAAAAGATATGATTGGAGCAAAAACAAGACATCTTATCACCCAAATATCACCATACACACAGTGAAGCATGGTGTTGGGAGCACCATGATATGAGGCTGCTTCTCTTTAGCTGGGATAAAACCTGCAGGCCTTCATCAGGCAGCTGAAGATGAAGAAAAGTTCACCTTCCAGCATGATGACTTGATTTGATATTTTTTAATTCACAAAAACTTGCAATCTTAACAGGGTTGTTTTTTTCAGGACTTTTTTATTCACTGTATATACACTCAAACACTTAAAATGTTTGGAGAAGTATTGTTTTCATGAATTATGTTTCATTTAAAAAGAGACTGAGTTTTGTGATCTTGTGCCTTTCTTTCACTTCTCCTTTACCTCTGAGTCATCATACGCTTTGCTTTATAAGAAGCCACAGACTGTGCTAGAGAATTAATAAGAGAATTGCACAGGTGACATAAGTAAGTTTGGGTTCCCTTATACATGCATACAATCTCTCTCTCTCTCTTTCTCTCTCTCTCTCTCTCTCTCTCTCTATCTAACCAAGTGAAAAGTAATAAAAGAGTTGTTGTATTTTATGAATTAAATTTTTATCAGTTACAATTTTGTTTAATTAGTGCATGCTGCACCTATAGTGAAAAAACATTCAGTAAAGTACATTAAACCCAAGTGTAATTGCAGGCACGAATAGTAACATAAAATGCACTAAAATGGATCCTCTATATAAAAGATTACATGGGGCCGTAATCAGAGTCAGTTTCTTGGGAAAGTTACACATATTCAGAGTCAGGCTACACACGTTTATTTTTAGGGTGCACCATCCAGATTGCCAATTTATTACAAAAAAAAAAAAAAGTTGTTTTATCCATAAAATTTTGCTCCTCAGGAGAAACAATGTCTCTAAATTAAAAATATAACTCAACTCTGAATACGGTCCATGGTGTGTAAAACTTTGTGATCAAAAATAAATGCTTCAGTATATCTGAACCTTTGACAAAAGCGGATTAGAAGAATATCATGAGGAGGTGGATGAAGATCATAAGAACGTTAGACATGGGATGTTGGCAGCCAGTTCTTCTTTCTATCCTGGATGCAGATTTTACATTATGTATCATGGGATAATACTCTGAAGATCCAAGCTGGAGGCTTCATTCCCTCTTTAGATGGCACTCTCGGTCCTGGAGTGTATTTAAGCCACGATTTTCAAAAAGCCTCTGAATATCTGTTATATAACCGAACAAAGAGGCTAGCGATCCTCGAGATGAATGCACAAGTGGGAAAAGTGAAGAGGATCGATTATCAAGGCCATCGCTTGCAGAATACATGGCATCAGCATGGCTAAGACGCAGCCTGGGTGCCGGTGGTGTAGAGGAGGTCTGTGTGTACGATCCATGGTGAATCCAAGCCCTGGAGATTTTTCCAGCTTAATCCAGAGCCATTAAAAACCTTCAGCTGAAGTGTAGTTGAAGTGTTGATAACTAACTTTCATAACTATCAATTGATGAATGTGTGAAACATAAAACACCAAAAAGTTCTTCTTCCTTCTTACCACTTTCTCAGACTTATTTATGTCACACGCTGTCATCTAAACAGCGTCGAAATTAAAAAGATTTTTTAACTTAAATGCGACATATTAAATATTTTATAAAATGGAGGCAAACAGTAAAAAGCTAAATACATAAATAAATCGATAAGTAAATAAACACGCCTGCTACACTTGCTCTGTACAATAGAATTTAACATATTTCTTGACATATTTCTGTCTGTGGTGCACCCAGATGTCCTCAATGATCCAGAAACTGATCTGTTATTACTGACACAGTAATGCAGAAAACACAAAAATCTAAGGCATCTGAACATCTAAGACATTTTAAAAAAATCTAGAGACCTTTCACAGTAGCGTACGTTTCATCAGCGTCCTCCCTCGACTGTACATGAGGCGTTACAGCCAGTGGCCGTCTATAACAGATTAGCTGAAAATCCTCTGAACAGCAGCAAAGTTCAGATAAGAAGACTAGTACATTTACATTTACACTGCATTACATGACTAGTGTGTGCTTTAAGCGAGTGCAGAATTGCTAACCACTCTTATCTCTGCTTCTTCTAACATACATCATTAGCAAGGAAAGAAAAAATAAAAGTTTACGTCCACCTTTAATAGCCAGAATTCACTTTTATAAAATTTATTTTGTAATCTCGGACTCTTCTAGCCATCACAGTCTTCTATCTTCTACGGCTTTTAAATTGGTTCAAAAAAAAAAAAAAAAAAAGAATTATTTTGAAATTGTATACACTGATTTATACCACAGTACATTTGAATTCTCAAATCAATCAAAGATTGGTCAGAAGTTGTTGATTAATTTTCTTTACCATCAGCTCTGACAATAGTGCTGGCTGTCATTCAAGTCACAGGTTTGTATTCATTTTAATACATTAGTGTTTCAATAATAACAGCAACATATTCACAGGGCCGTGAATGTGCATGCTGTAATCACTCTGAAATTCATAAAAACAAGGGAAGTGTGGCACTGCTGCAGGCAAACATATCACAATGCCACACAGTAAGACATGACGGAGTGAGTCAGACTTTACAGATGAGTCACACTTCAGCCTGGTCAACACAAACAGGATGGTGTCAGGGTGTGGAGAAGAGCGACACACGTTATTACAGGAGAAGCAGTGTAGTGTTTACGTTGGCATTCATCCTTTCACATGTGGGGCAACAAAACCTGACCTATAACAGTGTTGGTGTACTACTGGCTTAAACCTGTCTTTTCTGCCAACATCAACTCTATTATAAAGGCCCTGGAGCACAACATCAGGAGATGATGTGACTCTGGAGGAAGCATCCATAACTGCAGAGCTGTAAAACAAACATGGCGGCTGGCAAACGTGCACACGCATCATATTAAAGACAGCAGGACGAGTTTTCTTAGTAATAATTTTCGTGCTGATTTGTTTTCCTTTTGTCTCTATTTATTGTCATTACTTCTGAAATGAATAATGAAAGTGTCTAAGAATGAGTGTATATAATATTTTTAAACAACAGTGCTTGCGGGGAAAAAGCATGATTATCTGGGCTGACATGGTGACATGGTGGTTATTTTATGATAAGACATGGCTAATAATTAATAGATTGAGGCTAAGAGTTAATACTTCAAGGCCACAAACTTAAATACCTTGTAGCCATGAATACTTAAGAACACTCATACTTAATATGTGGCCTCAAGTTACTTTTTTTTTTTTTTTTTTTTTTTTAAAGGAACGGGTGAAAAAGTCTATTCATTTTAAGAATTTGCTTAAAGTGACACGGCTAATGGCATATCCATGTCAGAACACCTGTGAGTCCAAGGTGTCTTTAGGCCTCAAAGTCAAGTAAAGTCTAACATTATCAATCATATCCATGCTTCGGTTCCTGTAGCCACAATGGTCAATTGATTTCTCCGTGTGTCATCTTAAACTACAATAAAGTTAAATATTTCTTGGGCAACATGAAATAGATCTAAAGAGATCATGGCCAGATGGTCAGGCTCCTTATCTGTGTGAGACGGTTGTGAGGTAGTGGTTCGTGGTTAGACCACAGCGCTCTCACCGCAGCCACTCGGGTTTGATTCCCGGCCGCTGATGTTGCGTGCAGCAGTGCTCTCCCAGTGCCGGTCCCAAGCCAGGATAAAATTGGGGAAAGTTTCGTCACAAAGGGCATCTGGCCTAAAAACTGTGCAAAATCAAATACACGGACCAATGATCTGCTGTGGCGACCCCTAACGAGAACAGCCGAAAGAGGAACAACAACAACAACAACATATGTGCGCCCCTTACCATGAGAGAACAGTACAGCGCAATGCTCTGCTGCTTGTCTTGTGTAATTTTCCATCATTCATTTTATTCATTCATAATTCCCGGTAGAGCCTAAACCCGGAACAAAGGGGACACGAAGCAGGAATATACACTAGATGGGTATCGATAGAAGTCCATTGCAGGACTCACATACTGTACTGTAGACACCCCTTAGAGGCAGTTTAATGCAGCCAATCCACATATGGGTGTGTTTTTTGGAAACGGTGGAAACCTGTGTGTGGAGAACATGCGAAACTCCACTCAGACAGTAACCCGAGCTCAGGCTTCAACTGAGGACCCTGGAACTGTGAGGCGGCAATGCTACCTGCTGCCCCTATTGCGCAGTCATGTTGGGAAAAAGTCATGAAACAGTTGAGTCTATAGACCAGAACTGGCTGTTATTGTGGTTAAGTGAATAGCTCTCGTCTGAGTCAGAGCGTAAAATCCAGGCCTCAGTCCAAATCCACACCCAATACCAGGCAATTTGCGGAACCACATTTATTTCTGCTTCAGGAGAAACGAAAGTAGCCAGGCTGACACTTCCAAAAATCTCCTTTTTCTACCATCATGGATGAAAAAACAGCAAAGTCTGCGGATCTCAGCTACACTGCACCCTCAGAAGTGGAGTGTGATGTGTGCACCGGAAGGAAGCGTAAAGCAGAGCAGTCCTGTTTGCAGTGTTTGGCTTCGTTCTGTGAAAACCATATAGATGTGCATAACATTCTGCACGTGGGGAAGAGACACAAGCTGGTGGCGGCTACGGGAAGCCTCAAACAGAGCGTCTGTCCTGAGCATGACAAACTCATGGAGGTTTTCTGCCGCAGAGATCAGCAGTGCATCTGCCACCTGTGCATTACAAATAAACACAGAAATCACGATGTCGTCCTGATTGAAGATGAGGTGCCTGAGAAGAAGGTATGATTTTTTGTAGTCTACTAAATGGAATGGCTACAGCATTCATTACATTACACTTTTCTTCTCTGCTTTTCAGATTCAACTTGGGAAAATGCAAAGACAGACAACCAAGATGCTTCAGACCCGGGAGAAAGAGGAACAAGACTTAAAACAAGCTATTAATTCATTCAAGGTGGATTTATCTATACTCATAGACATTAGCTTGTGTTATGAAGCACTGATCTTTCTTGTGACTTGTGAGTGCATATGGTATTTTTATTTTTAAAGACTTCAGCAGTGCAGGCAGTGGAGGAGAATGAGAAGAGCTTTACAGAGCTGATCCACTCCATTGAGATGATGCAGTGTGCAGTGAAGGAGCTGCTCTTGGCTCAGCAGGAGGCTGCCGTGAAGCAGGTTAATACACTGTTAGAGAGACTGGAACAGGAGATCACTGATCTGAAGAGCAGAGATGCAGAACTCCAGCACCTGGAGCGGCTCTCTCAAGCAGACAATGACATCGATTTTCTACAGGTAAGTACATTCACAAAAGCACAGATTCTGGAAAGGTAGAATATCAAGCCAGTAAGGAACTGCATTAATGTGCAGCTAACCAAATAATCTTAAAGCTTTACGGATTTAAGATGATTAGGTCAATAGCAGTGCTTGTGGAAAATCTCCATCCTGTTAAACATAAGTGAGTCACTGAGTGAGTGAGTGAATGAGCGAGTGAGTTCGTTCCATGGAAGGATGGATGAATGGATGGATGGTGTTTTGTTGCATGGCTAGATGGATGGATAATGGGTGGACACTATTCATCTAATGTATGTATGGATGGACGGATGGATACTATTGTTATTCCACAGATGGATGAATGGA
Organism: Pangasianodon hypophthalmus; assembly: GCF_027358585.1. Taxonomy (NCBI): domain Eukaryota; kingdom Metazoa; phylum Chordata; class Actinopteri; order Siluriformes; family Pangasiidae; genus Pangasianodon; species Pangasianodon hypophthalmus. The sequence continues at coordinate 32,411,249 of NC_069713.1, read as the reverse complement.
TGGATGTTGTTCATTCCATGGATGGATGGATAGATACTGTTATTCCATAAATGGAGGGATGGTTGGATACTGTTTGTTGTGTGTATGGATGGATAATGGGAGGACACTGCAAATTCCATGGATGGATGGATGAATTGATCTGATGGATGGATGGATGGATGCTTTTATTACATGGATAGATGTTAGGTAGATGAGGTGCTAAGGGTCCTAATACCTCGACACTGAAGATCTGAGGACTAATTATCATTTTTTTGTCTATAGACTATATGCTACTATTTAATTAGATAATATTAACATATGTCGCACATTTTAAAAATTAATGTATAAAGCAATAAATACACATTAAATCATTTCTGTAAACGAACAAAACTAGCTTCTGATCACTACTATGAAAGCAAATGCTGGATGAAAGATCTTAGTCTCAGTCATTTGTATTTTATATAGATCAGTGTTTGGCCATGGTAGTATTCTGAAAGACAAAAAATTATTTTTACATTAACTGTTATTCCTATTTATTTCTAAATCTTATATAATTGATTGCTTTAACATGTCAGTGTTTTGATATTAATGTTAACAGTCTTGAGTTCTAATGCATGCTCTCTTGCTTTCTAGAGTTTTAAAGTTTAACGAAGCAAAAGTTAATGTAAGGCAGTTAATAATCTAAAGAAGAAGAAGAAGAGAAGAAGAGACAGCCAGACTGCCTTTCTTTCCTAGCATGAAATTGTAATTCAGAAAAAAAATGTTCTTTTTTTCAGAACGCTTCTTCTGTTCCCCACCTCACAAAGTTCATCCAGATCCCAGCTCTAATAGTCCATCCATCCTGTCCATTTCAGCTTAGCGCTGCTGCTGTCTCAAATCTTCTCAAACAAGTGCACTTAATCTGCCAGTGGCGATTCATGACAATCTCTGAAAGAGGTATGCTTTCTGATTTTGTTTGAGAATTTCACATTTTGTTTCTAAAATGCATATTTGATGCATGAAACTCCACTTCTACTTCTTTTTTTCTTTCACAGTAAAAAACACTGGTATCGTATCCGCACCACTACCACAGACATACCAGGAGCTCTTACAATGTGAGTTGCTTGTTGTGTTTTTTTGTGTGTGTTTGGTTTTTCTTTTTCTTCAGTATAAAGTAAATCCAGGAAGCGCTCACTCCTCTCTTGGCAAAACCAAAACGAAACCAGATTTAAAACGTAGAACAAGAACGTATAGACGATGTTTAAAAGGACTTGGCAGATATGTGACGCTTCTGGGGTTTTTGGTGAGTTATTATAAGAGTTTCAAACACAAACACAAACACAAAACAATCAGTTCCTAATAAAACGAGGTGTGTGTAGTACACATGCGTACATTGTGAAGACACTCCCATCTTTGTGATCGATACAGAGATCATTTATCCCATGTGCTTCAACCATAGTAACTACCAGGGTTGGACAAAGACAGTTACTGAAGAGAAATGATATCGCACTATCTGTGTCACCCAGATAAGGATGGGTTCCCTTTTGAGTCTGGTTCCTCTCAAAGTTTCTCCCTCGTGTCGTCTCAGGAGTTCTTCCTCACCACCGTCACCTCTGGCTCGCTCCTTAGGAATAAATTTAAATCTACGTATATCCGGATTTCACAAAGCCGCTTTGTTAAAAGTGCTGTATAAATAACATTGAATTGAATCGAATTATTCTAGCATATCATACCAGTTCACCAGCAACTGACTTTGTTTCTAATTCTTCCACAACAGATGCAATCAAACTTACTCTGGATACAAATACGGTGCATGACAACCTCCAGCTGAGTAATCTGGACATGGAACTGACCGCCGTCCCAATGTCGGAGTACTATCCTTCCCATCCTGACAGATTTGAAAGGCGGCTGCAGGCCTTGTGCAGAGAAGGTCTGCGCGGTTCTCCGCGTTACTGGGAGGTGGAGTGCGGTACAAAAGGATCATGGGTTAATATCGCAGTCTCGTACAAAGGGATTAAAAGGAAAGGGAAACAGGCCCCTCTCTTTGGCAGATGCAGAAGCTCCTGGGCCTTGCGCAACTATGGGGGCATATACGAGTTCTGGCATGACAACAAGTGCCAGAAATCCTACACTGACAGATCTTTAGATTGTTCTAGAATAGGAATATATCTGGATCATGGAGCGGGGATTTTAGCCTTTTACAATGTCTCAGGTAACTTCAGCCTCATCTACAAGGCCCAGACGCAGTTTACAGAGCCTGTGTATGCTGGTTTTGGACTGGTAGGGATAGGCTCTCGTATCCGACTCTGTGATTTATAAGATTTAAAAGATCACCCTCTTTCTCAAAGAGAATGTCCTTATACCAGCTGCAGTTCAGATTTAAATGTTACTCTACGCATATTATTATAATTTTACAGGTCCTTAATTGTATTGTCATGTAATGGAGAAGATAAATAATGTTCAACGCACCATTCTGTCATTTTATATGTATTACAGCAGTTTAGTATGAAGAACGTGTCGTGCCAGAGCGAAAAGCAAATCACGCTGGTGGAAAAAAAAGTGAAATACATTACACAAACTGTATTGCTTTTCATTTGTGACATGTGGACAACGTGCCACACTGAAAAGCAAAACCTTCACTGCATTGCGTTTGACCTCATTAATGAAAAACAAACAGCGAAGATGTGCTTTTTAAGAATGAAACGTTGAATGTGTCTCAGAAATGAATGTAATCCACGCAGTTCAGTGTGTGGTTTCGCTTAAGACAGAAAAGCAATAAACAAATCGCATGCACTTAGTGACATGCACAAAACAATCCACAATCTGGAATATGACGCTTTCAAGCCTTTCTCTCTTCCTCTACCTCCTGAGTATGGCTTAGAGCTGTGACTGGACAGTGACTGCATTTCAGTGTGGCGTGGCTACAACGCACTGATGAAAGTGACATGAAATGCAACACTTTATTGCTTTCACCTCAGACACAAATTCAGAGTTTAATTCTTTTCTGGTAGCAAATCATTTTAACCCACAGTTTAAATACAACCTTCAGAGTATGCCATAAGTCAATGAGTCATATAGGCTAGAAGTAACGATCATATAGACTATTTAGAAGGAAACGATCAGTTAAATGTACAGTTTAAAGTCCATTTCAATGTACGTTGTTCCATCTTAAGATGTTTTTAACATTAAGAATAAAGTTAATTTGAGAATAAAGTCATGTTATCAGTAACGTTCAGTAAATGTTTAATTTTACTCTTCTACTGCATAAATTCACAAAACAGCCCTTGATTTGTCTCATAAATGTTTATATGTGCTTACTGGATCTGGAAAAAGCATTCCTCAAAGATCTTTTCTAGTTTGTGAAGCTATACCATGCAGTTTTCATAACAGAAAATGGCTTAAATTCTAGATTATACTGGTCATAAACTCTTCTTCTTGCTGTCCATTCAATAATAACACTACAATGATATTTTGCTGTGATAGAAATAATTTAAAACACTTGCTGAACACTCTAACCAGATTCACACGCTAAACTTTATGCCCTTCAGGTGCATAATTTTAAAAAAAAATTCATATCAATTGAGATGGAATTTTATGACTGATGATTTAAGGAGCTTTGAAACCTGTCAATCATGCTTTGAAATATCTCGATCATGGTCTCATCACACCAAAAGGACACATCTTCACTGGGTCACATGAGCAATGGTTTCCTTCTAGCCGCCCTCCCATACAGTCCTCAGTTAAAGTGTACAGAGCTCACCTTCACTGCAGCACGCTCTCAGCCACTGGACTCTGTAACTCCTTCAGAGCGACTGTTGGCCTCACCGTGGCTTCCCTCACCAGTCTTGTTGGTTTTGAAGGATGGCCATGTGTAAGTAGTGCTTGGGTGGTGTGTTGCAGCTTCCACGCCCTCACTACTGATCCAGCTGTGCTTACTGGGATGTCCAACTTCTTAGATATAATTTAACACCCTTTTTCTAAGTTGTGAAATTAGTATTTATTACCTTATCTTTAACTTCTTTGAATGTTTCTTAGCCTTCACCTTTCACTCCTTTCCTTCAGACTGAAAGCCTCTTCAAAGACAGTTCAGAGGTGGTTTTTGCCCAGAAAATGGGAGCTGATTTAATATTCCACAGGTGAAGGCCAATTGTAAATCAGCCGTGTCCTCGTTAAGACAATATCTTTCATCTGGAGCTTCAGGAACCTGAGGGATTGATTAGTTATGCAAGCAGCATTTTTCTCCTTTTGATACTTGCTACTATTTCAATACTTGCTGACCAATAATTCAACTTAATTAACTGTGAAAATTCACTGTAAGAGAACATGACTTAGCAATAAAAAAAAGAACACTGACAGGAAGAATACAGTTTGTGTATTTATCTTTTGTTATTCAGACAAATCTGATCAGTTTCAGAGACAAAGTTGAATACTTTTGCAAACGACTGTAAAAAAATCACACAAGATAAATGTTCAGAGGCTTTAAGGCTCCCAGAATTTCTGGCAGATATACACTCACTGGCCAGTTTAATAGGAACACCTGTACTCCTGCACATTTCCCCCATTCTGATGGTTGATGTGAACTGAAGCTCTCGACTTGATTGACTACCTGCGTGATTTTATGCATCACGCTGCTGTCACATCGGATCATCGCACGAATGAGCAGGGGAGAAGGTGTTCCTAATAAAGTGGCTGGTGAATGAAGAGTATCTGTCTAAAACTGAATCTTTAGTCTCTAAAAGTAATAAGAATAAGAATGAATCATCCACACAGGATGAATACTAATTGGTGAATTCAGAAATGGCAGAATGAATGCTTAATATTTTTAAACTGTGATGCAAAACGCAGCGCAAAACATCAAATCCAGACAGCAAAGCAGACAAGAGGCATAAAAACTAAAGAAGTCTTATCAAAACAGAATTTGAAATAGGATTAAAAAATGGGATTTAAGAAAAAAGAAGCCATAAGGAAGCTATTTTTCCTGAAATGCAATATTTACGTGTGATTCATATAAAGATATTACTTGAACTAGACAAGACTATAATAAGAAATGAAATTTAAAGGAGCTGACAGTTATACAGAGGGAGGAAATATTTGAGTAATTGTACTACAGTTAAGTATTAGTTTGTCTTATTTATATTTTACTTGAGTGTTATAGAAATTAAACACTTCTTTCATAATTGCATTACTAAGAAAAAACTTTTTCTTACTATTTTTTAAATACTTAACTATGGAGATTGATATATAGACAGGCCTGAATACTGTCATCTATCATACACGGTGATGTCTGGGTTTCTGTACATCAGGATTATAAAATGCGGAGTAGAACACAACGTGAACACTTTAATGTGTTTCCTGGTTTGGAAGATTGTGTACTTGATTAGTGTAGTCAGTGATACAGCATGCTTATGGATAGTGCTAGATTATTTATCATGGTATGTCATATGCCAGTTTTCAGACAGACACTGAATCTTTTTTTAACAGAAAAGTCACATGAACCTCAAACATGAATAATCACATGATGTGTGTGTGTGTTTTTTTTTAGACATTTCATGTTTCACACATTTTTCATAGGTTTTTATTTTCACGTCATTTTCCTCACGTGAATTGTCTCACATGATTCATTTTTTTCATGTTATTGTTTAAAATGATTCTATTTTCACATGATTTTTTTCCCCCACGATTCATTTATTTTCACTTGAGTTTCAAATGTTCGTATGACTAAAAATCCTTTCTTAGACAAATTTCTTACTTTCAGCAATGTTGTATCCTCAGACCAAATAGCAGGCATTTATTTATATTCTTAATGTTGATGCTGTAGTAAAAAATAAAGCTATATAAATAAACCAAAAGCAGTGACGTGCTTTTCAGTGTGTAACGTTTTCTGTATGTCATTAATGAAAAGCAGTACAGATTGCTTATTGTATTTTCCTCCTTTTCTCCCCAGTATGATAACTTTTCAACCTGGAACAGAATCTTCTCCATAGAATGAAGCTGTAATCACCACAAAGCACATCATGGCCTAACCTTAACTTTACATAACTTTTTTTTAATCCAAGTTGGCGTGTGAGGTTAGTTTACGCAAGGATTAGTAAACGTGGAACCATGTGGGGAAACGACTTCATGTTGTGGTTAAGTGAATATCAGTCCTCTGAGTCAGAGGCTTCAACCCTCCATATCCACGCCCTCTTCTACAGACAGTATTTGGACTTCTCACTCATACTTCAGGAGAAACGAAACTAGCCAGTGTCAGCCTGGTTTTTGGTGCTACCAAATTTTTTTTTCGACCAGTACAGATGAAGAAACAGACATGTCTTCAGATCTCAGCTTTACTGCACCCTCAGATGTAGCATGTGATGCATGCCCAGGAAGGAAGCGTAAAGCAGAGCAGTCCTGTTTGCAGTGTTTGGCTTCATACTGCGAAAACCATTTGGACATGCACAACCTTCTGCATGTGGGGAAGAGACACAAGCTGGTGGCGGCTACGGGACAACTCAAACAGAGCGTCTGTCCTGAGCACGACAAACTCATGGAGGTTTTCTGCCGCACAGATCGGCAATGCATCTGCCACCTGTGCATTACAAATAAACACAAAGATCACAATGTCGTCCTGATTGACTATGAGGTGGAGGAAGTGAAAGTAGGAATTTTTTAAATCCTATCATAATGTGTAGGCATGATCTCAACTGGAAGGATATCTGGTTTTATTTTACTTGTCTGTTTTTTCAGCGTAAGCTTGGGAGCACACAGAGGGAGATTACTGACAGGATTCAAACCAGAGAGAGCGAAGTGCGAGAATTAAAACAAGCAATCGAGGCTTTCAAGGTTTTTACATTTATGCATTCATTCATTCATTATTCATTCATCTTGAATCATATTCTCAATCTTCCATATTTCTAAAAAAAAAAAAAAAAAAGACATCCACAAGGCAGGCAGTGGAGGAGAATGAGAAGAGCTTCACAGAGCTGATCCACTCCATTGAGACGAGACAGAGTGAAGTGAAGGAGCTGATCTTGGCTCAGGAGGAAGCTGCCGTGAAGAAGGCCGAGGAACTTTTGGAGCGATTGCCATCAGAGATCAGTGATCTGAAGAGCAGAGAGTTTGAACTACAGCGTCTGGAGCGGCTCTCTCGAGCAGATAATGGTGTCCATTTTCTACAGGTAGGCTGCAAAAATAAAACAAAATGTTTAAACAAAAAGTTGCTAATTGATGTTCAGGGCAATTATAGTTGCGTAAATGAAGCACAAAAAGGACGATTATACCACTATATGAGCTGTGTCTCGGGATAAACGTGATACGGTCTGGGAAAATCCATCGTGTCTGAAATCTGGTGAAAAACTTCACCAGGAAATGCAGTCCGTCTGCCTAAAGGTGTGTAACAGACCTTGTTAGCTAGGTGTGCTTTTCTGGATCAAGTTTTGATCACATGCCATAGTGACACGGTGAAATGTAAAATCTCTGAAGATGCTTGAAATCACACATGCTTAAAACACAAGTCTTTGATTCCTTGTAAATGCTGAATAAAAATAAGAAGGCAGTGGAAGTTACAAATATCTTTCATTTAAAAAAAAAACAGAAAGGTAATGAGAAGGAATGGGAATGAAGAAGTAACTGGTTAGAAAGATTAGAAAGGTTATTCTTTATTGCTTTTCTTTGTGATCTATAGTATAAAAAAGTCCAAATTTGACTAGGTGAAGGCTTCTCCCAGGCCACCAGGTGAATATTTGCTGATTGTGTGCTGTCCACAGGGGATTCTGTCCACTCCAGCATGTTCTTCATCCTCGTCTTCCCCTGTGCTCTTCGTCCATCCATACTCCTCATTTAAACTCGCCACTGAAGCTGTCTCGGACCTTATAAAGCAGATGAAACGTGTCTGCGATTTGCACTTCACCAACATCTCTGTACATGGTTAGTAACTTGCAGACAAGTTAAAAATATCTAAATTTCATCACACTCATCAGGACCGATCTTTCTCTGAGCAGTGCAGACGGCAGAAATTCTGACATCGCCAGTTTCGAAAGTGCGGGAAGCTTTATTGCAGAGTGAGTTTACCATTTCAACACTGCTTTATCCTATCTTCCATCTGTTTCTGGTTGTCCTAATGATTCACAATGTCTATGATACTTGATAACCTAGATGCTTCCAAGCTCACGCTGAACCTCAACACGGCACACGCGTCTTTCCGCTTGTCCAGAGAGAGCAGGGAGGTGACTGCCGTGCACGCGGCACAGGATTACACCGAGCATCCGGACAGATTTGACTGCAGAGCACAAATCCTTTGCAACGAGGGTCTTCAAGGCACGCCGCAGTACTGGGAGGTGGAGTACGGAGGCAGCAGCTGGGTGTGCATCGCTGTGTCCTACATCGGAATCGACAGGAAGGGAAAACGGGGTCCTCTCTTCGGCAGAAACCGCTGTTCCTGGGGCTTACGCTGTTATTCCGCTTCCTACGAATTCTGGCATAATAATAAGCACGTTTCAGTTAAATATAACAAACGTTGCTCCAGAATAGGCGTGTATCTGGATCATGGAATAGGTATTCTGGAGTTTTACAATGTCTCAGATGATATGAGGCTCATCTATAAGGCACAGATCAAGTTTACCGAGCCTGTGTATGCTGGGTTTGGACTGGCAGGGAAAGGGACTCACATCAAGCTCTGTGATTTGGAGGAGGAGGAAAAGACCATGAAGGAGAAAAACATGTTGTTTTCTTACTCGAGTAACAGACTAACATGAAGGAACTGGAATAGAGATTGTTAAAATGATATAAAACTTGTAATGATTTGATCCTTAAGTGCCTTATGGATGTACAGGGTTTTTTTGTGTGTGTGTAGTTCTACCAAACCAACAGCAGGGGGCAGAATAGATTGTGACTATGAATCTGATTCTCTCCCTCTCTCTCTCTCTCTCTTTCTCTCTGTATAGATAACAATAGATAGAAATTTGTTACAATGACATTTTATTGTACTGTACCACAACATTTTTGATTTCTTGAATCCGATTGGTGAGAAAGTGTTCTACGTTATCATTTCTATAAAACTCATTTACAGGTTCTTCTATGGCAGAAGTGTCACTCATTCATAAACAGATTATTTAAAAAAAACATTATTTAACAAAGAAAAACTTATAATCAGAAACCAAAAGGACAGAGGACTTTCAGAGCACTTTCTGTTTTCTCTATAATAGCGACAAGTTGTGTTTTTATTTTCTTTTCTCATTTGTCTTATTAACTTGAAAACAGAGTGAAAAAAACAAAGGCTGGTGTGTTAACTTTAATAGCTGCAATAATGTAAGTGATAAATTGTCTTGGCAGGTTTTCCACAACATTAAACATAACGATAAATGGATAAAGAGTATAATATGTTGTTCTTTTGTAAGTGAAGAGTTGTAACAATTCACCTCACCATGTCGATTATGTTTCTAACAGCATGAGGCTTAGTGTCAAAGTCGACAAGACGAAAATCAGTATGAGCGTGAGCTTTAGAGTCGTGCTTCAGAATCCAACGTGTACCGTAATTCTGACTTTTGTGTACGTGTGTGATGTGATGTGATGTGATGCGATACACAGCACACTTCTCATGAACAAGAGCTTGTGTCTTTGTCTTAATAACAATTCACTCAGGTTACTTCTGAACTAGAAAATTCAGTTTCATGACAAACTCTAAGTCAAATTTGTTGTTGCTGGAGTTGTTCCTCTTTTGGCTGCTCCTGTTAGGGGTCGCAACAGCGGATCATTGGTCCGCGTATATTTTGATTTTTGCAGATTTTTGAACTTTTATCCGGGCTTAGAACCGGCACTGAGAGCGCGCTGTTGCACGCTGCACAGTTCCCTGGCCAGCAGTGAGAGCGCTCGGGCCAAACCACTAATCCTCCAGAGAACTGAATTAAGTCAAATTTAATGACATCTATTTTCAATAAGGTCTTTATTTCAAGTCATGAACCAAAAGTCACACATCAACGAGGCTCAGTTACTTCTGAAACTACTTGAAGCATCTGTGAGATTGGATTTATACAGAATTAATGTGCACTGATTTTGAAAAAGTTCACTGAAACACCATGAAGAGGCCACAGAACAGGTCTTGGATGTTAGATGCTACGCAGAGAAACGGTGGCAGACTGAATAAGCTGAATAAATAAATAATAAAAAAAAGAGCTTAATGTTGTTTCTTGTGCCTTCAAGAATCTTTAATTTTTGTCCTCATTAAGAGGCAAATGCCAGTCAGATGGTGGTTTTTGTCTCATCTCCCAAAACGGAGGGAAGTTCTTCTGTTCAGACACTCGATTTCTCTCACTTTTCTGAAGACTCTCCTGAAACAAAGAAGAAAAAAAAACAGCACTGAAAGGCTTCAGCAGCGCTGCAGTGATCATGCGACGCTTTGTAACAGACACTGACCTTAGCGTGTGGACTGCGGCTCCGCTCCCACTCTCGACACGCCTCATAGTCGTCTTTCCACTGCAGGCAGGCGGGCGACGTCCCGTACGTGTAGTAGTGATGGAAACGGTTGCGTAAACTCTTACAGTGTCTGAATTCGGTCCAGTAGACGTCACACAGCCGTGGTGGCTGAGGGGGAAAAACAATAAACAATAAACAACAACAACAACAACAATGTGCAGAGATGAGCAGTAGTGAAGGAGTGACTGGAAGACAACTTCTTAAAATTAAAATTATGATCATCAGTAGAAACGATCGCTGTAGAGACGGCGATAAATGTTTTAATTGATTAAACACCACTGTTAGATGCTACATGCTCAGTTTATCTTCGCTGCAGTTTTCACGAAGCTAGCACAGAGCTGTGTACACCTTTAATTTTAAAAGTACTGGATACAGTCACGAATTCGGAAACGCACCCGCGATATAACACACAACACCTTTTACAGAAGGTTAGAGTTCATGGATGAACAGAGCCCACGAAACACCAAACACGAAACACGCTAAAACAGTTAAATCACGTTAAACACGCTCAACCAGATTAAAGTGGTCTGCTGTCTTTCATTTTAAAATGTTTAACAGTTAAGTGTGTAAAGATTCGAAGGTTAAAAGTCGAACATGTAATAGTTAAAGCGGTAAAAACATTCAAACATGTTCACAGGTTAAAGTGTTATGATACTTCAGTTGGTTGCTAGGTTGTTACAATATTCCAAGTGGTTGCTACACTAACCCAGTTGGTTGCTAGGCTGTTGCTAGGATATTCGAGTTGGTTGCCAGGGTGCTGCTAGGTGGTAATTATGATATCCCAGTTGGTTGCTAGTGAGTTGCTAGGTGATTGCTATAATATTACATGAGGTTGCACCAGTGGGTGTTGCTAGGTGGTTGCTATGCTAAACTACCTGGTTGCTAGGATGTTGCTGTGCTAACCCAGGTGCTTGCTAGTATGATGCTAGATTCCTGCTATAACGGAAGTCTGGCATTTTAGCCGACCTTGGAGCTCCATTTCCAAAGTCTCCATTAAGGTCTGCGTTAACGCGTAACTTCTGCGTAACTTCTGCGTTAACGCGTATATTTAGAGACGCAGAGACGCAGACGTGCTAGCGCGCAGTCCTAACTAGGTGCAAGGGAGCCTGAGCGATAGCTTAAAGCAGATAAGAAAGCAAGTTGAGCAACGTAAACATACACAAAATCATATAAAACACAAACTAACCAATAAATAAATAAATAAATAAATAAATAAATAAAGCAGGAAGACATACACGCCAGGGTGACTGCGTCTCTCCCATGTCGCGCTTCTTCTTCTGCTGCTGCTGCTGAATTCAGCTTTATTTTAGCGGCTCTGCACTGCCACCTAATGCCTACTTCCGCCACTACACCTAACAAATGCCACAAGACTCAACACTTCAACTATTATTATTATTTTTTAACTGAGTAAAGTCAAAGAACGACTGCAAAGAAGAATAAAATAACAGGGAAATAATAGAAGGAAAATAAATAAATAAATAAATACAGAGATAGCTAGAGGTCTTCAAAAAGAAGAAGTCTTGTGAAACATCAGAAGTCTCTTGGCTTTCTTCTGCTTTAAAGAAAGGACACGCAAAGCCAAATCCACCTTAAAAACAGAAAAATATGGAGGAACTAGATATTATATATACCTAGGTTTACATTTATGACTATAATACTTCCCGAAAATAATAATAATAATAATAATAATAATAATAATAATAATAATAATAATGATGATGATGATAATAATAACATTAATAAACAGATCCTTCCAGTTACATTCCAAGCATTTTATTTATTTTTATTATTTTTTTGAAAAGCAGCAGTGTAAGGCATTCCAAAATAATACTGAGTGGATACATGTGTATTAAATACACAAACAAACAAACAAACAAACATACATACAAACAAATAAATAAATGGCTAAGGTATTCTTATTATACTTATTATTTTTATTACTCTTCTTCCTCTTCTTCTTCTTCTTCCTCTTCTCCTTCTTATTATTATTCATCTTCTTCTTCTTCCTCTTCTCCTTCTTATTATTATTCATCTTCTTCTTCTTCCTCTTTTTCTTATTATTATTACACTTACTGCCATTTACAAAATCAATCCTGGTGATAACAGACATGAGAATCTCCCTCCACTGGCTTCTTGTAGCTGCCGCATCAAATTCAAGGCCTTGATGCTCACGTACGAGACCTTCTCTGGAACAGCCCCCGTTACCTCGACACTCTCCTCGAGGTTTATGTTCCCTCCTGTAACCTGCGATCAGTCGACGAGCGACGCCTGGTACTGTAGTGCTCCCTTTCCAGAGCCTTCAGTGGTGGAATGAACTTCCAACCTCAATTCGGACAGCAGAATCCATCAGTATCGTCAAAAAACAGCTAAAGATCCACCTCTTCCATGAACACTAAACTAACCCCTAACTTAAAAAATAAATCTGCACTTACACTGGATCTTACACCTCTACTCCATGCACTTTGCTCCTCTAGCACTCAATTAATAATCATGTACGGTAGCAATACTTACATTGTTCTCTGATTGATGTATCGCTTTGCTTGTCCTTTGGATAAAAGCGTCTGCTAACTGAATAAATGTAATGTCAGATGTTTCTGCATCTCCTTTAATGTTGCTGTAGGTCTCTTCACAGCCTCCATGATACGTTTTCATCTTGTCCTTTCATCAGAATTTGCAGAGAAGTCTTGTTCCTTGTGACGTCATTGTGGTTTCTCCACTTGTTGATGATGGCCTTCACAATGTTCCATGGTACATCTAATGCTTTAGAAATTCTTTTCTACTTCTCTCCTGATCGATATCTTTTGACAGCGAGATCCTGTACATGCTTTGTAAGCTCTTTGTGGACTATGGCTTCAGTAGTCGCATGAAACAAAGAAAATCCAACAGAAACAGCTGATCTTTATTTGGGGTTAAACATATATCGGCTGTCGAAATGTCCTGAGCCTAATAAAAGACTTAATAACAAGAAATTTAGTCATCGGAACAGAACTGAGTGAATGAACCAGTGATTATTTCTCCACTGAGAGTGTGAACAGGTTGTTAACATGAACTGAGATGAACAGTCGAGCGAACAATCGAGCAAACAATCGAGCGAACAATTGAGTGAACAGTCGAGCAACCAATCAGTTAAGCGAACAATCCAACGAACAGTCGAGCGAACAGTCAAGCGAACAGTCGAGCGAACAGTCGAGTGAAGAGATGAGAACGAAACCCGTGTTTAAATGCCGTGAGTGACTTTTACCTCAGCTGATGACACAGAGACTGATGATGATGCTGATAATCAAAGTGAGAATTCATTTCTCTTTATAAACTTGTAATTAACTTTAAAATTTGGAAGTAATGTTGTTTTTCATAAATAGATTAGATTTAAAGGTACTGTCGAGGTAAGCACAGCATCTTTCAGTGGAATTAGTTTTCTGTCTTTTCACTTTTGGGGGTAACCAGACTTTAAAATGCTCAACCTTAACTTTTTTTTAGGTAGGGAAACAAAAGGAGAAATATATTTCAAAAAACATAAAAAAAAAACCAAATACTCTCAGCAACACATGCGTTAAACACATTAAACACACACACAACATTATATATATATATATACAGACATTATACTGTACATATACTAACAATTTTCCTTACATGTGAGTGTGATTTTTTTAAATTCATTATAAACGTAGTATAAAAAAATAAGGAAACAGAATTTGCAAATACTTACTGATTAACAAAAACAAACAAACAATGTTCAATGATATAAATCTCATAACTGTGCAATCTTATGAGCACCTTACGAATGTGAGAGTATTTTTTTTTCAGTTCTATTATACCAACAGTAGAGGGCAGAATAGATTTTACATAGTTCAAGAGAGGAAAAAAAAACCCAGAAATAGATAGGAATTAGTTCCACTGACGTTATGAAACAATATAATGACATATTATTGTATTATATCACAACGCTGTTGAATTGTTGAATCTGATACGTTATTGCGTCTGTAAAACCTATTTACAGGTTCTTATATATTCGATGCTCCATATAATAATATTTTTTAATGTTATTTCGCAAAGAAAAAAAGGAAGGAGTCTCCAGTGTCAGTAAGTTTTCCACCATTAAGCTTCTCCATAACAGGGAAAAAAAGAAGCTGGTGATGAAACTACTGTTTATAGCTGCTATAACGTAAGTGATAACAGTAGCTAACTTGTCTTGGTGGACGTTCCACAGCATTAAATATAACTATAAATGGGTAAAAAATATGATGTGTCATTATTTCATAAATCAGTCATTGTAATTATTGGGAAATCGCTGTGAGGCTGTTTCACCCCACCCTGTTGTTGATTATTTTCCTATCACTGCATGATACAGAGTCACTTATTATAATTTATTATCCAAATTGTATTTCTAAATGCTTCTTTTCCACAACTGCTGCACATCCCAGTTCTCACCATCTTAGCCTTTGTTATAATCTATTCTCCTTTTCAACACCTTCCACTGGGAATAGCTCTTTGCAGGCATAACATGTCTGTGCAACACACACACACACACACACACACACACACACACAGGTCTCTGTCACAGCACAACTACACACTTTCACACTTTCACTGAGTGGCACCAGAGACCCTAGAGGGCAGATGTAAGGGATGGCACTTGAAACACAAACACCTTAAAGCTGCCTAGGGGTATAAAGAGGGCATAATAATAACAATAATAAGAATAATAATAAAAAGTATTACATAGTGCTTAAAAAGAGCAAATCCTACATGGAACGAATAAAAACAGAGAATTAACAAATTGAAGATTAAATGGCAGCAGTACCAATTATAAAAATGTAAAATACCTAACGAGTACATAAACTGTAATATATAAAATGACATTCCATGCAGTTAGTGTAAGCAGCCTAATGGACATGAGCAGTATGATTAGTATTAACTGACATAAATGATATGAGACAATGCTCTGGGGAAGATGCTGTAATTAAGTAAAGGTTGCTTAATTACAGACTAGCTTCAGAAAAAGAAACAAAGCAAGCAAAGAAAAAAAAAATGTTTTTGAGTGGCATTTTGAGCTTTCATGAGTGTGCTAGGGAATATGGTGTGAAATATTGCAATTTTATTACCAAACCTGAGTGGAATCTTAAACATTCAGCAAAGTTTAAAGGAAAAAAACAAGATCTATCCATCCTCTGTACCGCTTATCCTACACAGGGTCACGGGGAACCTCGGGGCGCAACCTGGACGGGGTGCCAACCCATCACAGGGCACAATCACACACACACTCAAATTCACACACTCTGGATAATTTAGAGATGACAATCAGCCTTCAGTGCATGTCTTTGAACTGGGGAAGGAAACCAGAGCACCCTGAGGAAATCTCCAAAGCACGGGGAGAACATACAAGCTCCTCATGGGGAGAGACAGGAACCGAACCCTCAACCCTGGAGGTTCCAGGCTACAGTGCGAACCATTAAGCCACCCCTCAAAAAAACAAGATATAAATACATAAAAAACTGTTAAAAAAAGGAAAGAAAGACAAGGATAATGAATGTATTTGCTAAGAATTGTTCATATATGGTCCGATATATAATCCAGTGAGCACACTTGATTGACATCCATCTGTAAAAACTCACACAAGCTCATCTGTACATTGGGAACACACAGGCCTACACTGTGGATATTTATTTTCCTTTAGTTTCAATATTGATATTGTGATATGGATCGATGAGGTCACATTAAAAGTACAACCCTGTTATCTGAGATGAGTGGAGACATTTTATGAATGTTCGAATGCATGTTTTCTTAAAGTTTATCTATTTTAAGATACAAGGGTAAAATCGTAGACCGAACCCAATTTTAGGACCACAAATGAAACCAAGACGATGAAATCAGAGAAACTCTGGTGAAGTAAAGTCACCAGACCCACAAACCCAACTTTAACCTATTTAAAGCAAACCCCAGATTTAGATTCCCTCGGACTTTAAGCCTGCTGACACATCGGGAAAAAAAGTGTCAGCACTTTGCATTTATCCAAAGATTTTTAAAGTTCATAACGGGTAATTTGGATGTGTGTCAAGCAGCTAATTGCAGATGTGCTAAACACTGTGTGTAATATGCTAACGTAGTAACAGATCTATTCTGAAGCTGAGGCTAAAGTGATATATAAAGATACCAATTCCTGAGATATGGGATATTTTAGGAATTGCCTCCTGGACATTTTTGGTACCTTTGTGTCCTCTATAGAGCTGAATCATGTCTACCTTCCACCCATGTGTAGCATTCCTACCAAACTAATCTATCTAGCAAATCTATCTAGCTATAGCTTGACTATAGGCTAGTCAAAGTGCAGAGGTTAGTCTATCAATTAAAAGTATTGCTCTAGCTGTATCTATTACCGTCATGACGTCTACAGTAGGCATGTTTCACTCTGCGAAATCACCTGACACAATTTTCGCTTGTAGGCTGCATGAATCCACAGTCTGGGCTAGACAGAAATCAGCCCCAGTCTTGCTTCTTCCTACCATTCTGTGTATTTTTCTTAGGCTTCTTTGTGGTGCTGTTGTGCTCGTGTCCAAAATAATCCACCTCAAGACATTTAACAGCCAGTAATCTGAGGCGGATGACAAAAACGAAACCTTATATTGATATATTTTTATCTTCGAAAGACAGGGAGATTAACTTGTTAGCTGCCCCAGCTACTTCAAACTCACTAAACAATACCAATAAAAAATTCAAGGGCCAATTTTCTGAGCTGAGCTGACCCTTATTGTAATATAGCGAGGGATGAACAGCTAAAAACACTAACATTTTTAATTTTGTTGAGGAAAATTTTATTTTTTGCTATATTCCTGCTTTCGAACGAAGCTTTCGGGAATTTTGCTAAATTGTAAATATGGCGATAACGTTGCTTTTATAGCTTCTTAGTTAGTCATGAAAACAAGCTGTATATAGACAAAGTAAAACTATTACACTGTAAGTGGAACACTTCCAGAATAAACAGAAGTAAAATAAACCAAACTACAGAGGAGTAAGGGCATTAGGACTCGCTTTACCGATTCGACTCTTTCGAATGAATCAGTTTGGGAATCGTCTCGCGCAGATTCGGATTCATTTGACTCAGCACTCAAATAAAAATAGTATTAAACTGTAGTTTTCTTAGTCGCTGGTGTGTTATCATTTAAGAGTACATTATTGTTTCTTTAATGTGTATCTTTTACCTCGAATCCTGGATATAGTTTACCTTAAAATGAATTAAATAGCTTTAAAGCTTCAAAGGAAAACTACATGCACCTTTCTAGATAAAAAAAAAAAATACAGATTAAAGTTACAAAATCTGAGAGATAAGGAAAGGTACTACCGATTTTAGTAATTTTTTCTCTCTGACACTGTAGCTTCCATGATATTTCTGGTGGTGAGTCAAATGAATCAAAACACGCACTGATTCGACTCGCAAATAGATCCGGATCTAAGGAGTCGACTCGGTAAAGTGAGTCGTAATGCCCGTACTCTTTTGGTCTCTGCATCCGCTTCCTCTGCCTTTGATATATGATATGATCACAGGCATCGCACGCTCTTAGTTAGACCAAGGACGAGGAGACGCACGCGGGACCTCCGGCGCAGCACGCGCGCAACATGGCCGCGAAAGACAGCGCACCGGCGAGCTTTCTGAGCGTGAGCCGGGAGATGACAGGTAATTATTTACCGCGTGCACGCGCCGGACGCACTGAAAAATTCATGATGCACTTCTTTTGATATGTCGCTATGGCTTCTCGGCAGTGATTTAGAGTCACGCTCGTGCTCGTTCTTCTGCAACTTGACTGACTTTTGGAGCTTTATGTACGCTCGAGAATTAGTTTATTATGGGGATTAAACTGTGCATTACACTGAAGTGTGCATTAGTGTGTGCATTACAGTGTGCATTACACTGTGCATTACACTGTGCATTACACTGAAGTGTGCATTACAGTGTGCATTAAACTGTGCATTAAACTGTGCATTGCACTTGTGCATTACACTGAAGTGTGCATTAGTGTGTGCATTACACTGTGCATTAAACTGAAGTGTGCATTACAGTGTGCATTACACTGTGCATTACACTGTGCATTACACTGAAGTGTGCATTACACTTGTGCATTACACTGTGCATTACACTTGTGCATTACACTGTGCATTACACTTGTGCATTACACTGAAGTGTGCATTACACTTGTGCATTACACTGTGCATTACACTGTGCATTGCACTTGTGCATTAAACTGTGCTTTAAATGTATGAAATTAAACCAAATGCATTACACAGTTGTAAGTCTGCTTGTCTAACATGACCAAATATCCCAAATCAGCAATGTTGGTCTATTATGAATGTGATGTGTGTGTGTGTGTGTGTGTAAATGTGTATGAGCGCATGTTTGTGTATGCCAGCCTTTCTCTGAGTGTATGTCTGTCGGGGGGAAAGTGTGTGTGTGTGTGTGTGTGTGTGTGTGTGTGTGTGTGTGTGTGTAGGGGGCGGGGGGGCGGGGGGGCGACGATGGCGCACTCCTTTGAAGTGTCTGGAATTGGAGTTGTGCAGGCAGGGAGTGTGTGTGTGTGTGTGTGTGTGTGAGTGTGTGAGTGTGTGTGCATCTAATGTCTGAGGAAGCAGGTCATCCTCTGATATCTTCAGGGTGTGCATTTCCCATACACAAGCACATCACATGCAAACCTATGAGTCACACAGACACACGGTTGAGTGAATGAACACATCTTTGGCACATGGAGTGTGTGGTGGCAGTGTGGAGACCTCTCAGTTTTAATCACTCAGACAGGCTTACTGTGATAATTAATCTCCACCAACAACACTGTCTTCACACTGTAGTGTGCTCTTAACGCTTTCTCTCGCTCTCTCTGTTTATATTCATCCGACATGGCGCCATTCATTCATCTTGAGTAAGCGCTTTATTAATGTTGGGGTCACGGTGGATCTGGACTCTATCCCGGGAACACTGGGCACGAGGCCGGAATACAGCCTGGATGGGACGGAAGTCCATTGCCTCACTGACTCTTCACACTAAAGGGCAATTTAGCGGAAATAAGCCACCTAGCATGTTTTTGGGAGGTGGGAGGAAACCTGAGAACCCAGAGGAAACCCACACAGAGACATGAAGATCCTTACAGACAGCGTCCAGAGCTCAAGGGAATTTAAAACTGTCCCTGAATCTCTCTCTCTCTCTCTCTCTCTCTCTCTCTCTCTCTCTCTCTGAACATATGCCGAGGTCCAGGCCTTGATGGCCTGGCTGTAATTAGTTATTCTATTTTAAAGTTGATTACGAATGAATTATCTGTTTGTCCTAGTTATCCCCCCATCCATTTTCTCCAGAACGCATCGCTGACCATGAAGACAAGCGAGTGGTATATTAAATGTGACATGAATTCAATGAACACTGTTTTTTTCTCCCTCCCTCAACTTTTTAAAGATATATTTGCAGCCTGATCTCAAGCGGTGTGAATCATCCTACTGCAGTTAGGTCTTTATATCGGAGGAGTAATAGAGCCTGCACGTGGTGTGTGAAGTGTGTGGGAGTGCGTCTCTGTGGATGGAAAGCAGTATGAAGCACAAAAGAATATTCTGAAAGAGAGAGATGGAGTGTTTTTAAGCATGTTTTCTGTCTATTAACATGAGGCTTCTCTCGTTCATAGACAGCATCAAGAGAGTGATTGACAAACCGTCCATCAAGTTTGCACAAGCCATCAAAGTGGAAAGCAAGAATGGGAAATCAGAAGACAGGGTTTTGGTAGGTTATTATATTAATTACACTCTTTACCCAATGCCTAAATAAGTATAATGATACTGTAGTACAGTAAATATAACGTATACTTCTATCATTATACTAATTTCTGCATTTTAATGTCATGCTAATTGCCTAAATCATGGTTTATGTAAGAAAGAAACCACTGGAATAAAAAACTAAACAACGCTGGGGTGGGAACATTAACTCTGCTTTGTGTCGGCCCACATGACACCACTCTTTACAACCGTGTTGAGCAGAAAAGCATCTCCGAACGTAAAACAGAACATTACTGACTTCTCAGCTTCTCAGTTTAAACTGAACTGTAATACATTCTCTTGTTTCTTACCCTCTTTTGTATTTGTTTTCATTTTTCCGACGATCTGTCCATCTTCCTTTCCTCATTTCCCCGCTCCCCTACACTTTTCCCTCTATTCTCTTCTCCTTCTTTTCTTCGGCTGTCTCGTCCCTCTCTCGTTCACTCTGTCTTGTTTTGTCTTCTTCTATACAATTTGCACTTCTTCTTCCCTGTTCTCTGTTTGCCATTACTTAACTTTCAGGTTTGCGCTCTCAGTAAATAGGTGTTTTTGCTGTTTAATGCGAAGTGAAATTTTGGCCTGGTGCATTTCTTTGGTGCGCACACACACACACACACACACACACACACACACACTGTTTGATGTGGGCGTTCCACCCTGTCTGCCAACCTTTCTCCTTGTCTCCAAGGGGAAATCTGTGTGTGAGACACATGTGTAGTGGAGACGTCAACACAGGGCTCCAGGTCACAATGAAAAATTTGGTCTGAAAGACTTGTCTCACACACACACACACACACACACACATGTCTTTGTCTTACTTCCTATGAGGACCTTCCACTGACGTAATTATTAATGTAGCTAATTATTGCTAGGCTACACCTAAATCTAACTCTAACCTTAACCTCTGTAACCAAAAGAAAAAAAATTGTAAAAAAAAAAAATGTTTCCAAATGTCCACATGTGGTCAAAACAATATATATCATAACAAGATATTCCTATCCTGGACACTTGGTGCCAACTCAGTGGAATGGTGCCAGAGAGGAAGTGCATGAGGACAGAGCCAACTGGAACACCTCTGAGAATAGTACGGGAAAGAAGGAAACCATGAAAACGAGACAGATATATTAAGAAGGAATAAATATTATGAAGGAATGGGGGAATTGGAGGTTATGATTGCTGCCTTGTCTCTTTCTCCCTTCTATTATTTATCTCATTCTGTCTCTTCCTCTTTTCTTCTGGTGTCTCATCCCACACTTTCACATCTTATAACAGCTCAATTAGAGGCTCCGATTGCTACAGCGAGTGGTGTGACAGTCCTCTTGTGCTAGCATTTCCTGCTTTGTTGCACAGAGATTCACCCCAAAATTGCTGCGAAGAGCATTTCTGCCAAGACCAAGTCGTCCCATAAGTCTGTTCTTACCCTAATTAAAGAAATTGTTATATAAAAAAGCAAGAAGAATAGAATAGAATTACCACCTTACCCAAAACTTTTGCAATGGAGCTACAAGCTAATGTAGTTATCATGTTATAGAAGTTTATCTTACCAAAAATCTATAAATATACCAGTGCAATGCAAATACACGCAGCATACTGCATCCAGTTCTTAAGTAATAGCATTGGTTAGGAACACCTAGTGATTAGGAATACTAAAAATGAGCTAAGATTTCACTGTAGCTAATGTTGTGGTGTTATAGAGGCAGCCATCTAGGATGCCTTCATCTTGGAACCACTTTTTCCTTTAACACAATTTACTCTCATTCTGCCCCCTAGGCCTTGCCTCTTGAAGTTTAACACTGTAAATATGCAGATATGATATATTTATGAATGAGCTTTATACTTAGCTTAATAATCCGGTTGAAATGAGTAAATAAAGGGGGTATATTATTATAGAATTACATTTGTTTTTATTTCTATTTATATCAGGCTTGTAGCCCAGTAGCTGCACTGGTTAGGACTGTAAGGTTTGGACAATATTCAGAAAGATACTTTCCGAGAGAATATGTCATTATTGTGCATATATCCCTTAACTTAAGCAAAGGTAAAGAGGAGAAACCTAATGACATTTTAAAATACGCCAGGTAAACACAGTCATGAGCTGGTACCAAAAGTAACGTACTACAGTGCTCTGTATAAACATTCACCTCCTTGAACCTTTACACATTTTGTTGTGTTACAACTTGCAACTTGGTACCTTGGTGCTGGAGAGAGTCACAGCTCAGATGAGTGAAGCTGTTCATGGGAAAACTGTAGCATGGACACTCCACAAAGCTGCTATATGGAAGAATAAAATAGGCCATATAAAATTCTGTTTGGAGTTTGCCAAAAAAAAAAAAAAAAAGCCATGTAGGGATCTCAGTAAACATGGAAAAAGGTTGTCTGGTGCAATGAGATCAAAATAGAACTTTGTGACCTTGGCAGAAAGCTCTACGGTTGCTTATCACCTTGAGAACGCTGCTCCCACAGTGAAGCATGGTGGTGGTAGTATCCTGCTGGGAGGATGCTTTTCATCAGCAGGGACTGGGAAACTTGTCAGGGTTAAGGCAAAGAAGGATGGAGCTAAATACAGGGCAATCCTCGATGAAAACTTTTTCCAGTCTGAAAGAGACTTCCAACAGGACAACGACCTTGAGCATGTCACCAAAGCTGCTGTGACGTGGTTCAAAACCGAGAACCTGAATTTGTTTGAATGGCCAAGTCAAAGCCACTCAACCCGATTGATAATCTGTGCGAGACTTTTTAAATTATTGCTCATCAATGACTCTGACAGTGTATAAGCATTTTTTGCCAAGAACAATTGGCAAAATATCAGCATCCAGATGTGCAAAGCTGAGAGAAACATCTCCCAGAAGACACGCAGTACACGTGACTGCTGCCAAAGGTGGTTCTATCAAGTACTGACCCAGGACAAATGTCTGAGTTTTTCTTTAATCATGCTTTTTCTCACCATAAACAAAATATTTTGTACATATTGTGTAAACCAAATGCTAAAAATCCCAGTTTAGTACATTTCAATTCCAGGTTTTAACACTACAAGTGTGGGAATGTTCAGGGGGGTTATAATTAAGCAAGTGACTGTAAAGAGTAACTGAAAATTTGTTAGCATCGTTATCTTATATGACATACTAATTTGGCATACTAATAAGGATGGGAGTATGCCGTTATGGATATAGCCATTGAAGTATTTTTAATTGAAACCTTTCCAACCTTAATAAAGGAATTTTTTTTTTTTTCAAAATTCTGGTATTTGCATTCAGGTTGCCTTATGCACAAATTTTTACAAAAACTGGTGGATGGAAACCTTAGTGCTGATAGCCAGAACAGGGTGTTTGGCCATTAGAAGAAAGGGGGGTTGTAAAAATTTCAGGCACGTATACAGCTTTGTTTGAATGTAAGGGTAGCTATTGGATTTGATCAGCTTTGGAATGAAAGCAGCGGTAAGGGGTGGAAAGTTAATTCAGGTTGAGACAGATCCGATGCAGCAGCTGTGACCCCTGGAGTGTATAAGAGACAGAAAGAGAAAGAGGAAAAGCATGGGAGCAGAAAGGTTATGGGGGCACAGTGTGATGTGATGTGTCCCTCTAGGCTCCTTGTCACCTCATTGGCTGTGTCTCGTCCCCATCCCTATCCTAGAGGCTTGGTGGCAGCTGTGAACAGTTTGATTTTGAGCTTTTTTGGCTTTTTATTCTGCATCGTCTCTCAGTTCCTTTCTTTCACTCAGTTCGGCTAATTTTGATTCAGGTCATTGTGGTTTAGTTCACATTGACAAGGCAGGTCTAATCTCCTTATGTGGACATTAAATCTATTAGCCTCATTGGAGAAACACAATGCTATAATAAAGCCTGTGCTCCTTGACCTGAACAAACAGAACCGGTGAAATGATGTGTGCTGTGTGCCAATAAATATTAATGTCAGACAAGCTGAACCATGGCTACCAAATTCACCTGCCCTGTGATATTGTGATATAAGGGTATACAATGCTGTTATAATGCGAACAATGCTGCTCATGTACAGCTGCATGCACACATGTACGCACTGTGAAATGGAAGATTTAGCTTTATTGTAGTAAAATATACCTTTGAATCTTTTGGTGTTAATCTAGGTTTATGTAGGGCTATAGGACTCGAGTCCATTCTTAGACTTGAGTCCAGTCTCATGACAAGTTCTGTATTGACATGGACTTTTATCTGACTTATTGGCAATTGTATTTGGGACAAGTCTTGGTCCTGGGCATTGGTCTTGTTAAATTTGGTCTTGGTCTTGACCAAGTGCTGGTAAAAAATAATGTTTATGCTGATTTTTCTTTTCGTATGGACTAAGCTTGACAAGAAGTAATTCCTTCTTCTAGAAAACATAGCCTAATAATTGGTGCAATGCACAATGCTGAAGCCAATAGTTGAAGTAAAGGCTTAGCCTTAAAAAGGATTTGATGGTTTTCGGTCTTGATTTTGACCGGTCTTGTTTTCTTTTGGACTCAGTCTCGACTTGGACTTGGTCTTGACTCTGTATGAGATAGTCCTGGAATTGGACTTGTCTTGGACTTGACACTGGTGGTCTTTATCTTTATTGATGTTAATTTGGGTTTTTAGAGAATCCTTGACTCAGCATTGGTCTGAATTTTTGTACGTTATTTTACAGCAAAAAAAAATTATGGCTATTTTAGTTGATATTTGCAGCACCAATCTTTGTCTTTTAAATTTTTAAGGCTGTTGACAAGTAATAACTTGAGTGGAAAAGCTTTTCAGTAAGCGGGATGTAAAATCCTTGTGTTCTTCCTCATCATGGGGGAAAAAAGCAAAATGGACAGATGATTGACAGAAGTGGTCATATCATATAATGGATAAACACTAGTATGTACAATCAGGATCTTAGTAAAAAAAAAAAAAGACAGAAATCTGGAGAATGATGTGTGGGAGGCAAAATAGACCACGAAGATCACAGTTTGAGAATTGCACAGTCTCAACATTTCAAAAACAACTATTAGACACTACCTCCATGCACATCATCAGCATATGTGGCATTAAATGGGATCATGACCACTGTAAGTAGATCACTGATGCTTCAGAGTGTTTTGCGAGTAGTGGTTCAGGGCCAGAGTTGACATGAAGATGAAAAGTTGACATGGTGGTATCATAAATTCTGCTAAGTACCAGGATATTTATGCCCGAATCCTGGTTGCTGCTGCCAGGAGGATGACACTTGGCTGTAGATGGATCCTTCAACAAGATAATTGCCCCATATCTATAACATTCATGCAAATGCACACAGACCACAAACTCAATTAGTGTTTGAATTCGAACCCTGATGAAAACTTGTGGTCTGATTTGAAGAGAGAGTGCACATGCACAAACTAAAGAATATGAAGCAGCTTGAAATACTTTGCAGGGAGGAGTGGACCACAATTCTCTGCAAGTGTCTCCAACCATGCTGTGCTAAATATTAATTGTTGGGGTGCTCATTCATTCATTCATCCTCATTTAGCTCTTTATCCTGGTCAGGGTTATGGCAGATCCAGAACTTATCCTGATAGCATTGGTTGTGATGCAGGAATACAGACTGGGTGGGATGCCAGTCCATCACAGGGCAATTTGGACATACACTATACGGCCAAAGGCTTGTGGACACCTGACCATCAACCCATACCCCAAACTGTAGGCTTTGTGGCTACAAACTTTTGGCCATATAATGTACATATTCACACCTAGGAGCAATTACTCCTAAGAGTATCCAGAAACTGTGGGAGGAACCTGGGGAACCTGGAGGAAACCCACGCAGACACTGAGAAAACATGCAAAACTATAACTCCAATAACTCCAAGGTTAACTTTCTCTGTGGGGTTCCTCCAGGTTCTCCAGTTTCCTCCTGCATCTCACAAACATGGCGTGATGTGGATTAGCTACTATAAGTTGCCGCTAAGTGTGAATGTGTGTATCTATGGTACCTTGTAATAACCTGCAGTCCCATCTATGGTGTATTCCCACTTCAGGACCAGTGTTCCTAGGACAGGGATCCCGTAGCTCCACCGCGACACTGACAGGGATAAAGTGCTTACTGAAGATTAATGAATGAATGAACAAACTGAATTACACTTTATAGCCAAAAGTTTGTGGACACCTGACCATCATAGCCATATGTGCTTGTTGAACATCCTATTCCAGATTTATTCCCCTGTGTTTGCTGTTATAATGAGCTCCACTCTTCTGGGAAGCTTTCCACTAGATGTTGGAGCGTGGCTGTGGGGATTTGTGTTCATTCAGCTACAAGAGCATTAGTGAGGTCAGGCGCTGATGTTGGGATGTCGAGGAGGTCTGGGGTTCAGTCGGTGTTCCAGTTCATCCCAAAGGTGTTCAGTGGGGTTGAGGTCAGGGCTCTGTGCAGGACACTCGAGTTCTTCCACTCCAACCTTCACACACCATGTCTTCATGGAGCTCGCTTTGTGCACAGGGGCATTGTCATGCTGGAACACGTTTGAGCTTCTTAGTTCCAGTGAAGGGAAATTGTAATGCTACAGCACACAGAGACGTTCTATACAACTGTGTGGTTTCAACTTTGTAGCATCAGTTTGTGGAAGGCTCACACATGGGTGTGATGGTCAGGTGTCTACAAACTTTTGATCCTATAGTGTATTTGTAGTATGTGGGTTTTGGATGTAGGGATTTTTTCGGTCTTCATCATTGTCTCGTACATGTTCTCTACATTGAGGTGCTTTGTCCAGCTCAATCAAGCATAAAATACATAGTTGTGGTAGACTTCTGGTGTGTCTTTTCAGGTGGTCCTGTACAAAATTTAAATTTGAATTGAAAGAAGTGGAAGGAAACCGTAGTGCTAATCGGTGGGCCAGCTTGGTTGAGGTCTTGAGGCAAGTGGTATATAGGGAGAGAGAAAAAAAGAGAAAGATTTCAGGTTGCTGAGCTCTGCCCAGGTCACGCAGTCTCTTGCGAGTTTTTTTGGCATCATTTGAATTCTATCTTTGAAGTGTAGACAGCTAATGAACTCGTGTCTCACGCTGCTCTGCATTTGCCCCTTCTGTCCAAGTCGCCCCCTTCCTCTCATTCATTATTTCTTTCTCTCTGTCTCCGGATCTTCCTTTGAAGTCAGCAGTTCGTCATGGTGCAGTGATTTACAGGTCAATACTGAAAGCTCTTTGCCCATGATACGGGGCATTAAGCCCTATCAGAGTCATCTATTGCTTTCTCTTTCTCTCTGTCTCTGTCTACATTTTCAGTAGCTTCCTCAGTGAGCGAAACCTTTTAGGATCCTGTTTGAAGGACAGGATCAACAAACTACTCAGTTCTCAGCAAGTACAAATATCCTGAGGCCAATTCAATTCAATTTTATTTGTATAGTGCTTTTAACAATAATAGTAATACCAATAACAAGAAATTCAGATGTATATTTCGATTCTTATTAAACAAGCCAGCAGGAAGGTAAAAATCCCCTGAGACAACATGAGGAAGAAACCTTGAGAGAAACCAGATTCAAAAGGGAACCAGTCCTCTTTTGGGTGACCCTGGGTAGCAGAATTATACATCATTTTATTATACAGTTGTAGGCCAGTACTACTGTAAGTGTGTTGAAAGAATGTTTAGTAGGAGAATATTGTGAAGAGGAATCCTGGGATGAGCACAGGACAAGTCTTTATGATTTCAGGAGCAGTTCTTAGGTTCAAATCTACAGCATCCAGATAAGATTTTCCACTTGGGCATTAAATGGTTTTGGGGAGTGCAAATCTTTTTTTTTTTACTGATTTCAAGCTTAAAATAGTTTTTTTTCTTTTCTACTGGCTAATAATTATGATTATTTCAAGCACTTATTTCTAAATTTCAAGCTTCAACTGAGAACAATGCTAGGAATAATAAACTTAACTTAAATTCAATTTAACTGTATTCAAGATTTCATTATGATTTCCTGAACAATACATTTGCAAATTCCAATATTGCAAAATTATTAAATGACTGCATTCATACATTTCTGTGCAATCACCTGCAGTTTCTGTGCGTCAGTGCTCCTTATGCTTTTGTTTTATGCAGCTGTGTACAGATCTACTGTAGTACATCACTTCAAGCACAACATGGCACATTAATAATTAATGTGTCTGTTTAGGCACCGAGGTTTTCTGAGGCAGTTTTCTTCGATCTCTTTCTCTCTTGTACTTTGTCATCCAGGTTTTTTTTTGGACCTGTCAAAGTCTTGGCAAGGGTGAAAAATCTCAATAACAGAGTTTTGGAGAGTGTTTTAGTCTTTCTGTTGTCTCTGACAGGACTCGTTGGCTTAAGCGGTGAGACTTACACACCCAATTTTACATCCACTGTCTCCATCCCACAATCATGCTTTGACGAGCAGATGAATAGACAGATTGAGTAAAAGAAAGAGAAGGGAAAGCTGAAGTCTTTATTAACCGGATTCCTCGTGTCTCCATCATGCGGCTTCTTCTCTCGCCGGGGAGCCATTACTGAATCATTAGATGGAGGACTGGAGGAGCTGGAAATGACAGAGCAGAACACAAAATGGCAGGAAGAAATGAATAAGGCAGAGAAGGAATGAAGAGAGAAAGGGGATAGGTGAGAAGGCTACAGTATGCATAGCTGCATGGATGATTGAATATGAACTTTGATTGTTTTGATCTCATAGAGGAAATGTTTCAGTGCCTGTTTACAAAAATATTTGTGATGCTTGTTTTTTTCTTTACAAAAATGGCAATTTAAAGAAGTTTACTCTGTACATTCTACTAGAGGTGTTACTTAAGCTTAAGCTTATTAAAAAAAAGCTATTTAAGGGGGCGGGGCTTGAATCCTGACTTCGAATCCCGAGTTCAAATCCCGAGTTCGAATCCCGACGATGCCGCAGCCGTCTGTGGTGATGAACCAATATTCTCTCTCTCCTGGTAACCACAGCGACACTAGCCAATCGTGGGCGTCTGCAAGCTCGTGTATGCAGAAGAGGGCGGATAGCGCTTTCCTCCAAATGTGTTACTCTGTGCTGTGATGCAGCATGAGCAGCAGTTTGAAAAGATGTGGTCTCAGAGGAACCACGTGTTAGCCTTCGCATGATAGGAGATAACAGGCTGGTGGTTGGAAATTGGCAGGGGATGGAAAGCAGCATTTAAAGTGAGGAAAGCATGAGTGAGTTTCGCAATATCCTGTAAAGTTATCAAATTCAGATTTCTAAGTTTACACAGAGGCCCTTAATTGTAGTTCTGGTTTCACAGACCTGTCATCATATCAAGCTTATGATGAGCAGAACTAGAACCCTATGTCAGTATTTCAGTTTTACCCGAATTTAAAAGAGGAAGGAGTCTCTATTTATCCAGAATGTTATAGCTGTACTGCTGAATGTCGCCAAAGAGATAATTATATATAATTATCTATAATCAGCGTAGACATGAATGCCATGTACAGTACATTTGCGTGTTACATGTCCAAGGATATAAGAGGAAAACAATAAAGGAACTAAAACACAATCTTGTGGGGTATTATATCGCACATTTTACATTTTGTAGAATCTCCATTTATGCTAACAAATCAGTAAAATTCTATCAAGTCATAGATATATACAGTATCTGTAGGTAATTTTTGTCCAGTAAAGTCTCTGTGTAGACAAACAAGCAACTGCAAATATCTATGAATATTAGTAAAGACCAAGCCAACTTCCTGTACAGTGATGCACAGATATTGTCTCTCATAATATATAGATAAAACGCAAAGCACTATGAAAGACTGAATCTAAATGTTTAAATGTTGCTGTAAATAATATCTTCAAATAATTCTGTTTTATTTGTATAGAACCTCTAACAGTAGACAGTAGATCTTTTCAGATCTAATGATTGTTTCAGGGATTTTTCTGAAGAGTTTCTGCCATAAGAAATCTTTTTCACTTTACTCCTTATATCTGTGTGACGAAGCGTGGAAGGAAAGGGAAAGAAGAGGATCAGGTGTAGGAAAAGTGTGACGCTGCAGAGGAAAGATCAGTAGAAGAATATAATGGGGGAAAAAAAAGAAAAAAGAACATGGCGTCTTTCAGAGTGAGTAGAAGAAGGAAGTACAGAAGAAGCACGCTTGTGTGGAGAAAGGAAAAGGAGGAACGAGGGAGGTTGAGTGCAGAAGTTTAGACTTCTGCTGATGAGTGTATGAGATGAATAGGCGAAAATCAGCTGAAATCATTTTTGCATGCATCCCTGAGACGGGTTTTTCTTCCCCGTAGCCTGTGTTTTCACCATCCTGTGCTGTCTCTCTAATTCGCAGTCACACACACACACACACACACACATTCACATTCACATCACTATCAAATTAAAACACAAATAGTGCCGCCATTTGCTAATCGACGTCCATAAAACATTTGCGAACTTTAAACGATGGTTAGATATTCTTCAGTAAGTGCTTTATCCTGCTCAGGGTCACGCTGAATCCGGAGTCTATCCAGGGAATCCAGGGATCTCTATCCGGGAATGCTGTTTATATCTGAGAATTTTAGCATGGCATGATTTTTTTATGATGATCTTTTTTTATTTCATGTCATAACTACGATGATATGGTTTAATTATTTATCCATATCGTGCACTGCAATGCCCGTAATGTTTTTCTGGTGAGGACAGATGAAATTGATTTTGGAATATACAATGCATAAATAATCCATGGTAATAGACAGCGTTTTGGAATTCTCATGACATTTTAACTCTCATGATATTAAAAAGCATTCAATATTGTTGTAAGGATAATTGTATATTGGCTGATAAACACTCCGTTTGCTGCATGGTGTAGGAATATGATCCAGAAATAGAGTCAGGCTTAAACAGCTTCAGCAGCAGATCTTACCAACATAAATCCAGAGATAAGCATTACTTTTGGCTGGTGTTCAGGATGTTAATTAAGCCTAGTTAATTAAAACCTTTTTTTTTTAATAGACACCTTGCACTGACAAGGTAATTTGGACTATTCTTAATTTATGTGTAGATCTGACTCAGTCGCTTTCTCAGAGACCCATATTAATCTTCTGGGGTTTTTATTACCATAAAGGTGGAAGTGTCTTTTGATCATCAAACCTTTTACATAGCATTTAACTCTGAAAAAAAAATGTAAGCAGAGTGTTTGAAATATAATAAACTCTTATATTACTCGCATTATATACTGTATAACAACAGTGCTGTTGGGTTCTTGAATCTGATTGGTCAGAAAGTGTTCCAACTAAAAGCCTTTACATGAATGCACGCGTTCTCGTGCTAATTCATAAAAATCTATGCTTAATAATAAACTAATTTAAAAATATGGTGAATGTTTTCTTTATTTCACATTTAAGGAAGGAGTCTCCAGTGTCAAAGCTTTGTAACAGTCAAAAGTAAAGCTGTAAGTTCAGGACAGAGGACTTTGTGCTTGCTGGTTTGTCAGTAACATGACAAGCTGGATATTTTTGTCTTACTAACTTCATGAGAGAGAGAGGGGAAAAAAAAGAAGCGGATGAGAAAAGGATTGGTTATAGCTGCGCTAACCAAAGCGATAACAGGAAGTAGCTCGTTTATTTACGGACAATATCAAATGTAGCTATAAATGCATAAACACGAAAACAAATTTTGCCAAATTTGCTGTGATGTAAGAGGAATAAAACACATAAAATATATAAGGACACTTTATTCCTTACATATGTAACACTTCTAACATCATTCTATATTAACATAGTTACCAAGGTTACAAGGTTACCAAGGTTACAATGATAAACTGACTGTTAAATGTGTTTATTGTGAATGTTTCAGGTGTTGGCGACATGGCGGCTTTACCTCATGGCTCCAAAATTACCAACCAAGGTGCAGTAGCATATGTAACACTCTATACACTTCCCTCTGAGTAACGTTCAACACGGTGTACAGTACATTCAAGTACGTTCATGTTTATTGTGCTTTTAGGTGGAGCAAACGTTTAACTACCTGGAGATTCGTTCTATAAGCCCTCATCCAGAGAACCAGGTGAGGGCCATTCTGCAACTCTAACACGTTTTACGTTTCTGTGTTTCTCTTTAGAAACTAACTCTTTCTGGCTTTGTGCGTCTCTTTCTCTCAGGTCGTCATAGAGACAGACAAATCCACCTACGTCTTCAGGCTACAGTCGAGTGACCACATGGATCAGCTGCTCAGCCACATCAACTTCACTCTCTTGCGCATCTTCAACAGCTCCATCTGCGTGTAAGTTTTCCACAAAAAAAAAAAGTAGGAGTTTCTTTACCTTCCGCATGTGGGAGTGCTATCATTTGAAACCTTTTTACCAAATGGCAACATAGCAGAACCACTTATCCTGACATCATTCACATAATACTTGTATCCTCGATTAATTCTTAGCAAAGTTCACATTTTTTATGTCTAACGTACTTCTTTATGAGCTGTATCTATTCAGACAGCTATAAGGGGCGGAGTTTACCTGACAGAGAGGCATGTCTTAGCATGACTTCCCCATTTTGCTTGCATGATATCGGCTTGAGTGTAGCGGATGAGTGCTTAGTCAGCTTATCCTTCAAACTGTGGGCACTGTTGTTTGTTTGTTTTTTTTGTTTTTTTACAGGAGAGCACATCGAATTAATGTGGCATTATTAAGTGGGCAACTCAAAAAAGGGAAATAAAAGCATTGCATTACGCAGACACGTTATGATTATGATGTCTCTTTCTTTTAGGTTACATCATTGTATTACACGTGATAGCAAAAAAAAAAAAGTTATCTGATTCTTCAGTCCACATTTTCTATCCCCTGACAATAAAAAAAGTAGCAACCTCAGAGGTGTGAAATCCACACAAATTATTTGCATAATCTCAGTGTGGAGCTCAGAAAGCCGGCGCGTTAACCCGACTCTGAATACGTGTAACTTTCCCCGTACAAATACTGGCGTAGGTTTTGGACTCTTGGACTTTTGGAATGAGTCACAGCCTCTGAATAAGAGCAGATGGTTAAGCTGTTCTTCCTCACTTTTACAGCGCAAGTGCATGGTAATTGATTTTGTTCGATACATTAGCTTCTCCTTTCCCAAGTGCATTACTCCTATTCACAGCACGAGCTACTGTAGTTTTTCACACTTTCAAGGCTGAATTGGTGTGTTGATATTGCGCACATTGCTGCATTAAAAATAACATCTGAAATCTCTGACGTCGCTCTTTCTCTCTTTCAGTCCCTCTATCTTTCAAGCAGATGGTGAGGTTTCTGATGGGGGACAGAAATATTCTCCAAGCTCTGAAACATCAGTGGAGGCTCAGAGAGCTTGTGGTGAGGAAAACCCCCACTCACGGAGAGATAATGACCAGTTAACATGCCTTCTTCATTATGGCTAATTTGTTCTGCATATGTTATTTGTTCTAAATTGTTGTTCACAAAGTCCTATATTTAGCATCTAATTTTCTCTCGTTTGTTACTTCCTTTTGAACTGAAGTCAGCATTTCATTCTTTATTCTGTGTCTTTATGAGCACTGGTGAGAAAATGACAATCTATAACTTCACAGTGTATAGTGAGAGTGCTGTTGGAGCTCATTTCACACACTCTGGACTCTTTCAGGTGGCTTCTCGGAGACCTACGCTGCGCTGTGTGACTACAACGGCATTAGCTGCAAAGAGGAAGTGCAGTGGGTAAGATGTGAAGGTCACGTGATATCTCTGTGTTCACTTAAAAAGGTTTCTTTGAAATTTTGAAATCTGAATAAATCGAAATCTTTTTCTGTCCTTCACTTTAAAGGATGTGGACACTATATATCACTCCCAGGACAATAGGGAGCTTAATCTGTTGGACTTCGCTCACCTAGAGAGCAGGTAGAGTAAACTATTTAAAAAAAAGTCACTTGTGTTTTTATAGTAACCCACTGCAACAACACAACACATCAATTCCTGCTCCATCTACACACATTGATGACACACTACTACTTTCTGTGTATTTTTTTTTCTCTCTTTTTATTCGCTGCCTCTCTTAGGGGTTGTTTTAACAGTCCAAAAAACTGTAACGTTCTATACTGCTAACAAAATCCGTATTGTCCCCTGAAGAGAAGGACAATAAAAAAAGGAAAGCTCTAAAATTTTTGATGGCCCATATTTCATATATATGTTTCTCTCTTTTCATTTCATTTCTTTTTGCCTGAAACAATGACTGTATACGTAGGTGAATATCTGAACATCTTTGAACATCAAACATCAGAATGAAGAAAAAGTGTGATCTCTGTGACTTTAACCGTGGCATGGATGTTGGTGCCAGATGTGCTGGTTTGAATATTTCAGAAACTGCTGATCTCCTGGGATTTTCACACACAGAACAGAGTTCTCTCTAGAGTTTATACAGGATGGTGCTAAAAACAAAAAAACATCCTGTGTGGGGAGTTTCTGCAGCTGAAACACCTTGTTGATCAGAGAGATCAGAGGAGAATGACCAGACTGGTCTGAGCTGCCAGACAGGAAGTCTATAGTAAACTCTTAAAAATAATCACTCTTTACAACCGTGGTGAGCAGAAAAGCATCTCAGAACGCACAACACATCAAACCTTGATTTGGATGAGCTGCAACAGCAGAAGACCACATCAGGTTCCTCTCCTGTCAGGAATCTGAGGCTATCATGGGCACAGACTCTCCAAAACTGGACAGTTGAAGATTAGTAAAAAAAATCACCCGGTCTTTTTCCAGTCTTCAGCTGTCTGGTTTAATGAGTTTGTGCCCATGATACACTCTTTTTTAAACGAGTTCCACCGACAGAATGAGTGAAGCATAAAAGAGCATTTTTCCATTCAGATGGGTAACTGACTGCAGGAGTCAGAGCTAGATGAAAAATCATGGAGAGCAATGGCAACTCATCAATATTTATTACTCATCAATATTTCAACCAAATAGGCTTCAAAGCTGTACAATGGAAGTCAATGGCATTATTTTGTTCATTCATACTGTATATACAGTCATTAGTCTGGATTTGTCTACATTTCCAGCCCTGCCATCCCCAAAGAGGAATAGTGAGTGGTCTCGTGAAGGGAAGGTCAGGGTAAAAGTAAAAAAAGAGTAAACAATACGATGCTCTTCCTTCATAGAAACTGTGAAATGGTTCCTCGCTGATGACGTTTTCACTGTTGATCTGCTGCCCAAATTGTTTGGACACTTCAGCAGTTCTTGGCGCAAGACAGCAAACAACACTTTGAATCACTTTCTAATTATCATTATCATTACAATTCTTTGTAAAGTGTTGGATTTGATACTTCATTGTAGGTCTGTTTAATCATTTCCATCGTTTTTCTCATTTGGCCGAAAACCAAAATCTTTTCTGACCGTTTTCCTTGGACGATATTTCTCTGCTTCTCTAATAAACATAGTTAACTGGTGTGAATTGTATACTTATCTAATGTTAGCTATGTCAAATATACAGTTATGGGTTTTATTTCACATTAATGAACTCAAAACCTTCTTCATTTAGTTTAACAGAAAGCGAGGGCGCCGCGTCGCCGCATCTTTCAAGCGGGAAAACTGGGTTGAGATGAGAGCACCAGCTAAAAGATTACTAATGTAAGATGGCGGAAGGAGGCGGGGCTTTGAGAGTTCTCAGTTAATATCTGAGAATTCAAAATACCAACGTAACTACAGATGTCGATTATCTCCTCTGCCATTTTTAAAGTGGTGGCAAAAGAAGCTCTTTTGGCGTATTTATGAGTGATAATTCATACCAGAGTTTGCGGGTGTTAAAATGCGGAGCTCCCACGCAAACTGAGTGAAGGTCTGTGGTTCTCTGATGTATTTCCCTGGAGCTAGGTTCAAATAACAGCTGCATCCCATGGCTCGGTGATTAGCTTTCTCTGCCAAGTGAGTTGGGGAACATGATGAAAACTAGTGTGTGACAGCACACTAACATGAATAGGAATATTGACTAAAAGGAATCTTCTATTAAGGTACAAGTTTGCAGTAGTTTAGAAAGAAACACCAGAGGAGAAACACCAGAGGAGAAACACCAGAGGAGAAACACCAGAGGAGAAACACCAGAGGAGAAGCACCAGAGGAGAAACACCAGAGGAGAAGCACCAGAGGAGAAACACCAGAGGAGAAACACCAGAGGAGAAACACCAGAGGAGAAGCACCAGAGGAGATTATGCTTTGTAGAAAGTTCTCGGACGCTTTCTTTTTTCTTCCAATTTAATTATGGCAGTGAATGGTTCTGGCATTGATGGTATTCATCTAGTGATCTTCCAATTATAACTCATTTATGAGTATTAATTCAAGTCCTACATGTACTTTTGGGATGATTTGGGATTTGAAGTATTTGGTTATTCTTGCCAACTGTTCTAGATTTGGTAGCTGGCTATCTCATTAGCCCAACTTGCATCTAATTTGGATACCAAAGATGTTCATTCATTCAGTAATCTTTAGTAAGAGCTATATCCTGGTCAAGGTTTGCAGTGGATCCGGAGCCTGTCCCGGGTATGGGGCGAGAATGTGCTCTGGAGGGGCACCGGGGCAATTTAGAGTAACCAGTCATCAATCTACCACTGTATTTTTAGGAGGTGGGAGGAAACCGGAAAACCCAGAGGAAACCCACATACACATGGAAAGAACATGCAATGCAACTCATAGACACTAACCTGATCTCAAGATCAAACTGTAAACCTGTGAGGTGTGAAGCAGCAACACTACCCACCACACAACCACGCCGCACATCCCACGAACCATAAACTACACCAGTGAATATGTATTGCATGACCTGTAGCTGTAATTTTCATTCCAATGTGATCACATACAGAGAGGGGAGATTTTCTATACATTGGCAGAAGAGATGATGTTGGCTTCTTTTTGCTGACCACTACTAAGAAGAATGCAGTGAAGAATATCTGAGGTTACGAGAGCATTCACACGTACCGAAGCTCTTATTACAGCCAATGAACCTCTCTGCTGACTTCCTGTCTGGCACGAATGACGGCATGTTATTCTCAGCAGTAGCCTTAGCCAAACAGTGTCAGGTTCTTCCTCCTGTCTCAGCCTGCAGTTAACGTCAGATAGTTTCACTTCCTGTGTGATTTGCATACGCCTCCAGTTGTGTAGAAATAGCCCCTAATCTTGACACCTTGGTCACAGAAACTGACACCTATTACATTTTCTGGAAAAAAACCCCCAAAACAAAACAGGAAGTACCATCTATTTGGAGACTGACACTCGTATGATGACTTACAATTAGACAGAAAAGGGGAAGATGTGAAAAGATATGAACATGGGCTAATTTTTATTAGAAACGTGCCATATTACAACAGTGAAATTGTAGTGGGAAGGAGGTGGATAGAAGATTAGACAGCTGGTCCATTATTTTGTAGAAAACGACCTGAGAATCAGCTGTGAGGAGGAATAGGACTTGTTTTCAGTCACCAGGTTTGAGTGGCAATCTTAAATCAAGAGGTAGTCATGTCTTATAAGCGTAGTCTGTAACGTGGGTCAGTACACAGGAAGGCAGGAATAAACTAGGATAGTCCGTAGACGAAAACGAGGGAAACAGGAGAGGGTGAAAAGCAGGAAATCGTGGAACAAGAATCAAGGAAACGAGGCTTAATTTAAGACCAAAACACGGAACAGGTGAACACAATCAGGTAACACACCAATGACAGGACGTGCTGAGAATCCGTGACTGACCATGAGAGAGAATGAGATCATTTAAGTGTAATAATAACAATAGTAATAATTTTATGTTTGTTTTTAACCAGTGAGGCTCCATAGACACGAAAAGAGCTGTCCACAGCACGGATTCTGAAGTTGGAGGGTGTGCCATGGATAGTTGCCATGACAATTTTGCTTATAAACATAACCTGTTTTTGAGATCAATATCAATAAATTTTATAGCTGGCATTTCTATGCCCAGTGCTAAAGTTTTTGCTATTTATCTCTGTCGTGATATGATTTATTCTATCTGTTCTGTTTTCTACCAAGAAAGAAAGAAAGTTATAGAGCCTTGCCAAGAGCCTTGTTGCAGGAAGTGAAGCTCCAATATGGTATTGTCAGAGATGTGTGATGTGCATTTTGAAATCGCTGCTCAAAGAAAAAAGAAAAAAAAAAAAAAACAAGGCCACAAATCAGACGGCTTTTCAAGTTGCTTTTAGTTCTCAGAACCAGACTTCAGTCACATCTCAGCCAATCAAATCTGCTTTATACACAGTGATTATGTAAGCTATATCCATATCATAGGCTGTTTTGTGTAGATTCATGACATATAATGCTCCAGATTATAACACTACAAAATGTGGCAAACACTTATGCAAACAAAAAAAGTATATTTTCAAGGATGGAGTTTTTGGGACACTTTCGATCATATTCAGCCCATATTTATAAATAATCATTAAAACTGTGCTTATGATTGCTTGTAACCATTTTATAAAGTGTAATAATGCTTCATGAAGCTCTGATAATGCGCTTGAAATAATTTCTTGTTACTGTTTGGTTATATTTTTTTTTTTTTCCTGAGTTTGGATTACAGCGGATTTACATAGAAATCCACATTATTAGACGGTTATGAGGCATTATTAGAGTTTATAAAAATGCTTACCTGGAATCATGACCAACTTGCAATGAATTCTAAGCAGAGTTATAATTTTTATTTTTAATATTTTTAATATTTACGAATATGGGTTTCATCGTTGATATTTCCTTTCTTGCTATTGAGTTTGGATAACAGTAGAATTACTTATAATGCATTATTAGAGCTTAATGAGGCATTATTATTTGTTTAAGTTTATAAAATTGCCTGCAAGGAGTCATTGCCAGCTTAGAAAGACTTCTAAGTGCAGTTATAATGACTCATGTATATGGGCTTCATAGTTGCTGTTTTGTTGCTATTACTCATAGCATATTATTAGAGCTTTATGAGGCATTATTAGAGTTTATAAAAAGCTGAAATAGCACAGAGATAATGTTTTATTAATGGTTTTCTTGCTATTGAGGTTGAATAAGAGTGGGATTATTTATAGCACATTATTAAAGCTTTATGAGGCATTATTAGAGTTTAGAAAGAATCCTAAGCACTTTTTAAAATCTTATTTATAGATTTATAAATATGGGCTTGATAGATTTTTTTTAAAATAAAAACTGTATTATAATGGAATTGCATTAGGACGTAATTACATAACTAGAGCTTTATGAGGGATTATTAGAGTTAATAAAATGCCTACAAGGAATCATTAACAACGTAGAAAGACTTCTAAGCACATTTTTAATGATTTATGATTTATGGGCATCATAGAAAGTGGTACTGTGTGTGTGTGTGTGTGTGTGTGTGTGTGAGAGAGTTTGGATTCCAGTGGAAGGCTGTTCATTGCTACAGCTTTAGAGATAATATGTGCATGAGAATGAAGATGAATTAATCCGACTTTTCCTCCTGGTTATATGACGAAGTCCCGTCTGAGAGCACAGTCATGAGCTTTGCTTTGATAAAAGACGTGGACTTCTCTCTCTTTCCGCAGCTCTGCCCCTTTCTTGAAGGAGGAATAGGAAGTAAAATGGTTTCAGGCTCACAGCCAGGATTAAAAGCCATATCACAGACACGCGGTTCTGAGTAGCGTGCTGCCCTGGCATCGCTTTCCCCATCGATCTTCTCTTCCTCTCTTAGCTTCTGTCTCACAGAGTGAGCATTTCCTGCTGAATGTGTCACTTTGTACTATTTCTGTCTCTGGAAGTTTGTCTCAGGATTCACTTGTGAAGGAAAAGATTGGCTAACAGGCTTTTTTGAGAAGAGTGCTTCTTTTTTTCCCCTCTGTCTCATTGTATTTCTCTTGTGTGTGTTTTGCAGAGACCTTGCAGTCATCGTGGCGTCGATGGCGTACAATACATGGTTCACCAAGCTCTACTGCAAAGACATGCGCTTAGTAAATATCTCTGTGTTCACGCTTACAGATGCATTGGGAATATACTACTGGGTCGCTCATTAGTTATCAGGGTCCACATACATCTACAGAAATCTGAGATATTAGGCCCAAATGATCAGATCCAACTTGAATTTTTTTTATGTTGAAGATTGAAGCTGACAAAAGTATTCGAATATGAATTTCACATATACTTTATGTATATATTGTATGCACTTTATACTAAAAATATTTTTTTTCTGTTGTTTCTTTAATAAATTTACACTTTTGCCAACATGCTATGTGTAATTCTAGCTTTTCAAAATATAACATGTTTGAAATTACAGGTTACGGTTTTGAATCTCAAAAATTCAAATCTCAAAAGTACAAAAGAACAGCTTGAACTAGCTAGAGCGAGTGCACAAAACTAGCTATTTGATTAAGAACATTTTAAAAAAATTCTTTTTATTTGTTGGACGACTCTTTGGGTTGCTTCATCTTTCACCTAATTTTCATAACGTCTACTTTTTTTTTATTTGAATTTTTGAGATTTGTATTTAAGGTTCTGATTATTATTATATTTTTTTTAAATACGCTGTAATTTCGAATGTTATGTTTTTAAAGGCACATCTTTCCTTTAGTAAATTCACAACAACAAAGAAAACCTGACAAAAATGTTCTTTTATTAAATACATCACAGAAAAAAAGTTTTATTTAATGGGACATGTATACAATCCAAATAGATGAAATTTCAGCTATTTTGATCAGCTTCCAAACTCCATAGTCTGTTTTTGATGTAAATCATGAGTTTCTACCTGAAATACACAGTGGAAACAATGCAAGTGGAATAATTTGCTCCGACGGTGTGATTTACGATAACGGTACACAAATCTTGCAGAGGAAAACAAACGTATAGCGTTTAGTAAGTTGTAATAATGAGATTTTAGATTTAGCAGTATTATGCCCAGGATTGGAAAATACTTGAGAACTTGTTCTTTATTA
Organism: Pangasianodon hypophthalmus; assembly: GCF_027358585.1. Classification (NCBI taxonomy): domain Eukaryota; kingdom Metazoa; phylum Chordata; class Actinopteri; order Siluriformes; family Pangasiidae; genus Pangasianodon; species Pangasianodon hypophthalmus. The sequence goes on along the minus strand of NC_069713.1, from coordinate 32,370,262 downwards.
CTCTATACTGAAGTACTGTTTTGGTGTATTTATATTTTTACTTTATTGAAATTGAATACTTATACTCTTACGTTTTTACATTTCTGTGAAAAAGAAAAGACTTTTTAGGTCAATGGAGCCATGAAGATTTTAATATAATTGTGTGTGTGTGTGTGTGTGTGTTTACAGAGCTCAGAGGTAGTGGAGCAGGTCCTCCACACTGTCAGTAAGTCCAGCAGTCTGGAAGAACTCACTCTGGAGAACGTCGGCCTTAAAGCGTGAGATACTCTCTCTCTCTCTCTCTCTCTCTCTCTCTCTCTCTGTCTTTCTCTCTCTCTCTTTCTCTCTGTCTTTCTCTCTCTCTCTCTCTGTCTTACCTGCCTGTCTCTGTATCCTTACCTTACATTCTGTATGGTTTTAGTTTCAGCTTGAACTTTTCTGACAGCTGCGACTGGATTTCACTGTTTTTTCATTTTTGCCTGCAGAGATTTCCCTCAGAAAATGGCTGCCGCTCTGTCAGAAAACCCGGCATCTGTGCTCCACTCCCTCAACCTGTCCCACAACACGTTCGACAGTCAAGGTGTGAAGACACGCGACTGTCACCTCGCGCTTTTATTTAGATTTTCTCATTCTGTTTTTCAGTAGATGAACCTTTTGATTTCTTCTTTATCACTTAAATGTTAGAAGTTATTGTGTCTGTTTGACAATTCTGACTCTTCTGACAATGTGCACGATGCTTCTGTGTGTGTGTGTGTGTGTGGTGCACTCTTGTCTATGTCAAATTGTCTGGGTCTGCCAGATTCAGTCATGTCAGATACATCAGCTATCAATGTGCCTGACATGTTAACAAGCGTGTGTGTGTGTGTGTGTGTGTGTGTGTGTGGACACAACCTACAAAACAGCCTGGTTATTTTTATTCCAGTGACTGCAGCAAGCCCTGTGTCATTTTTTTCTCCCAAACTAATAGATTGTCCCTCTTTTTGTATGTGTGTGTGTTTGTGTGTGTGTTTGTGTGTGTGTGTTTGTATGTGTGTGTGTTTGTGTGTGTGTTTGTGTGTGTGTGTTTGTGTGGGTGTGTGTTTGTGTGGGTGTGTGTTTGTGTGGGTGTGCACGCATGGGTGGTTTTGCAGGAGTGTCAAATCTCATCCAGCAGGTGTGTCAGCTCAGCAAAGGGCTCCGTCTGCTCAACCTCTCTAAGACCTCATTCTCTTCTAAAGGTGTGTGTTGGACAGGCAGGAGCCAGTGCCCCCTGCTGGAACCCTCACACACCCTCACACTCGGTTCCAACACACAGTCAGCTCGGATAGGTCCGACTCCGCCATGACGAACCGTTTACGTTTCACGCAGTTTTGTCAAATTACGCTTCTCGTCAAAGTAATTAAAAAAATAAACAGATACAGGAGCGAATCAGAGATAAGTGAGAAATAAAGCACGTGGTGGCACGCTGTTATGGACAAATAATCAACCATTACTTTGTGACCGCAAAAACCGCAAAATCTTATTGAATGTGAAAAAGCTCTGACACTGGAGACTCCTTCCACAAACATCTCCTCACAGAAAAATTCATCATATCGATGATTATAGTATGTCTTTCTTTGATAAATAGCAGAACATTTTTGCTTTGTTTTTTTTAAAATTAATTTTAGATTACAGTCACTACACATACAAGACCATGTGAATGATCTGTTACTACAAAATATATATATATATAAATATATAACAATAACATATTAGAAACGTTTCGGATGAAGATTGTTCTCGATTTAGATAAACTGAGAGGACATTTTTGTATTTTCTGGGTGTTTTTAATGAAAAGATTAATGCCTTAGTGGTCACATATTGTACAGATACAAAACACTGCCATATTTTTTTGGGAAGATTTGACGCCGATTCATCAGTGGAAAAGATCGCGTAGCACATCGTGTAGTTCTTTTTCACTATAAACTAAAATAACATTGTATTGAAATTGAATTAGTTGCAGAATAGATCGGACTGCGTTACCTTCAATGCGCTATTCTCCTCTAAACCCAACATTTGCAACATGACCCAATGATTCAATTAGTCCTGACATTATAGAGAAAATGACTCAGTTGATTAAGGGGGCATCAGACATGGTAGAATCCTATGACAGAAAATAAACCATGATTAGGACAATGAAATCTATCGCTAAATGACAGCAACAACATAAAAGCAATTCAGCGCCCGAATGCCAAAAGCACAACTAGCCCTTTCTAAAGCCAGGGAGAAAAACGTTCTAGCTGTATATGAATTGGAAAGGAAAGTGGAGTGGAGTGAATCGGTCTTGTTAGCTGCGTTTGATGAGGCATGCTCTTTGAGGATGTGGCACACCGCCATTGGAGCATCGCCTGCCTCCAAATCTGGGGCAAGGATCCATAATTTGTGGGAAAGTTGGTGTTTATTTCCAGTATTTTAAAGGGGAAAATATAATTCAGATACTGATGACACTTCAGATAAGAAGTCATTAAAAATTTTAAATATAGTACTTAATTGTTGCTTTCATCATTAGAGCTCCAGAGTGTTCTCGAGCAAAACAAACTCGATAAGAGTCATTAATCTGAATATAATGTGCTTATGATGCCTGGTCTGTTCCTAGTTCTGGGGCTTTATATCGTGTTAAATAGAATTGTTGCGGTGATATGCATAGATTTCTATTTCATTAATTACTGATTGTTTCGTTAGTGTTTCATTAATGTGCGTTGTTTTAAATCTAAATATTTTTGGATATTGTAAAACACTTGCGAACTTACAAAGAAAAGTACGATATAAATAAAGATTATTATTGTTACCACTTTCACATAGGAGGAATAAACACCGGGGTGCGCTGTTACAGGAAAGTGGTTTATTCCTCTTGTACCACAGCAATTGAACTTTAATAAGACAAAAAAAGCTTGTTATATTGTCAGTTACCGAGAAACTGCTAAGTTTCGGAAAAATTTAAAGAAACATTTTACCTTGGCTGTAACACTGACACTGGAGACTCCTTCCAAAAATGCCAAAAATGATATTTATTTATAAAAATAAACGTCTCCTCACAGAAATCCTCACTGTATCGACAATTTTTAAATCTGTTTATGTGGCGTGTCTGCCATCAACACCTTTTGTAAGTTGTTACTATAGAAACGATAACATAATAGAAAGAGCAGTGCTGTCATAGAAAATGAATCAACACCTGCGGACCAATCAGAATCGAGAATTGAACAGCGCTGTGGTAATAAAGAATTATAAAGACATGATTTATGAATGCAGGCTTTATAAATAGTCTATATAGAAAAATGTAGCTAATGCTACGCTACAAGGTTTATACCATCCTAACCAATGTTGTACATAATGTGAGAGACTGAATGTGTTTTTTTTTTTTTTTGTCTTGGATCATCCTTCAGTCATCATTTCCCAAAGCATTTACAGTGTCATGTGATCTCAATATAAATACACTCGTTCCTGGAAGGCCCCAGAGTTTGTTAGAGATAAACAAGATAAACAGCATCATGAAGACTATCAAAACGAGCCCGGGAAAAAAGTGTGACACAGTGAAGCATGGTGGTGGTAGCATTGCATTGTCTGGATGCTTTTCATCAGCGCCGACTGGGAAACCGGTCAGGTTTGAGGACAAGATGGATGGAGTCAAATACAGGGCAATCCTAGAAGATAGAAAACCTGTCTCCATTTGCAAAAAGACTTGCGACTGATTTGGAGGTTGATCTTTCCACCTGGGCAGCAACCTGAAGCCAGTGCTATTTTGTTGTTTTTTCCAAACCAAGAACCTGAAGGTGTTAGAACGGCCAAGTCAATGTCAAGACTTGAAAGCTTGAAAACGGTCTCCATCCAATCTGGAGACAGGGAATGGGTAAAAATAGAATGTCACACATCCCACACAACAGGACAATCTGGGAAGATAAGCTTTTAGACCATCCTAAAATTGGGACACTTTTTTACAATTTTTGAGAGCTATAAATCAGCTCGATTATCCTCAGGCATGACACAATAAACACTACATGGCCAAAAGTTTGTGCACTTGACCATCACGTCCTTCTTCCCACAAAGTTGGAAGCACACAATTGTATAGGATGACTTTATATGCTGTAGGTTTGCCAAGGTTGATGAAGATGGAAGAACTCGAGTGTCCTGCACAGAGCCCTGACCTCAACCCCACTGAACACCTTTGGGATGAACTGGAACACCGACTGAACCCCAGACCTCCTCGACATCCCAACATCAGCGCCTGACCTCACTAATGCTCTTGTAGCTGAATGAACACAAATCCCCACAGCCACGCTCCAACATCTAGTGGAAAGCTTCCCAGAAGAGTGGAGCTTATTATAACAGCAACATCTGGAATGGGATGGTCAAAATATGTGGACAGATGGGTGCGATGGTGAGGTGTCCACAATCTTTTGGCCATATAGTGTATTTTTTCGATTTCTTAGGTTTCAGGGAATGAAATGAACATCGGGGAGTTTATAGTGACACCAGCTCCCAAACATTCCAGCAAACAATGTGTGAAAGTGACGGTACTCTCTAATATATTATTATTTTTCCTCTCAGGTGTGAGTTCTCTGTCTCAGGCGCTGTGTTCAAGTGATGACTACTCCAACTCTCTTCTGCACCTCGACCTGAGCAAGAACCCGGGCATTCTTTCTGGGGAGGATGCTATGGTTAGAGCACACTCGGATACACACACACACACACACACACACACAAGCTTAGGGGGGTTTATGAAAAATTTATGGTATTGTAACATATAAAAGTTTATAAAGAGTAATCTAAAAACAAAGCAAGGGTCTAATACACAACACTACAGTCAGCAATAACAAAAGGCTCAGAAATTAGACACATGCTAATGCTAATGGAATGGCAAGACTTCGCGCCAAACTAACAACAGTTTAGAACTAGGAAGTAATCAGGAAGTGATATTAGAGGTCGTGCTAGTACTCAGGCAAAAGCAAAGACTGTGTAGACTTTTGCCATTTTATTAACCTAGAGTACATCACTGCAAACCAAAAAAAAAAAAAACACAGCTTCAGTACTTTTAATCTGTAGCTCAGGCACACACAGTCCCTCGCTCACTGACTGTCATAAGTGTATCTCCTGTTTTCCTGTTTCTTGTGCAGAATCTGTACCTGTTCTTGGCTCAGCCCAACTGCTTGGTGCATTTGGATCTCTCAGGCACAGACTGTGCAGTGGAATCAGTAAGTGTTCTTAAATAAATGCCTCGACAGTTTGACCTTTCCGATTCCGCATTATCATCACGTTCAGTTCAAATTCAAGTTATTGCAGTCTTTCCAGAATAATCTAAGAAATAAAATATGATGGGGCATACTGTTATAGCAAAATAATCAACGTTAAGGTGGTGTGATGTTGGCTATTTTCCTATAATAGCACATCCTGATGTGTTTTTTTTATTTTTTTTTTAGCTTTTTAATGTTGTTGAACATCCAGGAGAAACTTAGCTCCTATCATCACTTACGTTTTAACAGCTATATTTAACTCGTTCCCTCACTGGTCTCTTTTTCTCCTTCTTGAAGTTAATGACATTCCTGTTACAGAGAAAACTGGAAGTCTTACTCTTACAAAGCAGTGACACTGGAGACTCCTTCCCTATATGTTAAATACACATCTCCTTACAGAAAGCTTCACCATATCAACGATTAGATGTTTTTCTTTGTTAAATAACAACACTTTCTTTACAATATATTCATTACGAGGGTTAGAATATGTTCCTGTGAGGGCATTGTTATTATAAAAAAGATCATTTTTTTAGAGCAAGTGCTTTAATATAATCCTACCGTTTGAATTACAGCTAATACTATCCAAGCTGCTGTTATAGAAATCGAATCAACGAACAGATCTCCACAGCGCAGTGGAGTAAAATGCGTTTTATTCTGTTTGTTGTTGCAGTTGTTTGGCGCTTTACTCCGAGGCTGCTGTGCCGATCTCTCCTACCTGAATCTCTCAAAGAACTCCTTCTCTCAGAGGTGACTATCAGTGTGGCTGTTTAAACAGTTTGTTACACTGACCATGGATTAAGTTTGTCTTTGGTTTGCCAATAAATCTCTGTCTGCGTGCTCGTGCGCTTGCCTGTAAGCTTGCTGTCTCTAAACACGGGAGTAGACCGTAAAAGCACTCTGTGTAATAATATCTCTCTAACATTGTTGCTTAAGACAGAGTGGGTTCCATTAGTCAGCATTGTGTAAGACAGAGAAAAAGAGCTGGAGGGTGCAGACATACAGGAACACAATGATGTATATCTGCCTGCCTAAACTCCCCCTGGAACCCACCGCTGCAACAGCATCCTAGCCCCATAACTGCATTATGAGAAACTCTATGAAAAATGAGACACGTTTGAGCAGAATTTAGCTCCTCAATTCCAAGTTGCTCCATTTCTCCCTCTCTTTATCTCTTTCTCTTTGCCTGAGTCACGATTTGACAAATACCTCGTTTGCTAATGAGTTTTCAATTTGTTGTGGGTGGAACAATTTCCAAATGCTTCCACTGAGGGCAGAAACACACGAAGACAGTAATCATGCACACAGTATTACAGTGCCTTACATAAATATTTACATAAGTATTCACCCCTGTTGCTGAGAAACCCCTAACTTAGTTCTGGTGCACTATCAGAAGTGACAGTAAGGTGGCTTCTGCATGCAATTAAGGTGACTCGTGATCTCGATATAAATACACCTGTTCCTGAAAGACCAGATATTGTTAGAGAACAAAACTAAACCAACATCATCAAGGAACCAAAGACCAAGGATCCATTAAAACAAGTCTAGGACAAAGTTATGGAAAGGCATCAATCAGGGTTTGGTTTTATATATAAGTTCCAGCATGATGCTACCACCACCATGCTTCACTGTGGTGAGGTTTATCTTTCTTATGCAAGATGCAAGGCAGTGTATACTTGTAGTCTTTCATATTCAACATTAAATCCATTATTTAAAAAAAAAAATGGAAAGAATATGGCACAAGGATCGCTGGTGGTCTAGCAGGTAAGGATCCCACACTCTAACCGCCATGGAGTAGGTTTGATTCCCGGGCAGGGAACCAACGCAGCCACTGGGAGTGTACTCTCAGTGCTGGCCCCAAGCCCGGATAAAATAGGAGGGTTGTGTGAGGAAGGGCATCCGGCGTAAAACCCCGTGCCAAATCAAACATGCAGGCGAATGATCCGCTCTAGCGACCCCTAACGGGAACAGCCAGGAGGCTGTCAGCTAAAATTCAGTGACTGGGTAAGGAGGGCATTAGTCAGAGAAGCAACGCCCAACATGATGCTACCAACACCATGCTTCACTGTGGTGACGGTTACCTTTCTTATGCAAAGCAGTGTACACATGTAGTTACGTTTTTTTTCCAGTTGGAAATTGTTACGTATTTAATGTAATATAACATTTATGTTCAGATTCATAGTTTTCTTATATTTCATTTCTATGCCAGAGCCCTTTTCCTGCATCAAGTAATCACATCATGAGATCACGGATGTGATTTATTTTACTTGTAAATAGTGTGAATTGATGTTTATATAGTGAGTGATTGTGTATGTATATAATTACATGGTGTTTAGAGTCATAGGGAATATTAGAGCAAATCTGTTTCATGTTGTAACACAAGAGAGCACGTGAATATGAAAGATTACCATTTATGCGCTTTGCCCCTGAAACATGCATGCACACACTCTCTGGGCCAAGCTTGCGGTTTCATCTTGCTGTGGTGTCATCCATTATGGAGCATGTTTTGGTTTTTGCATGTGCATGAAGGTGGAGCGAGAAGCATTTGAACTTCACTGAATTCCCAAGGAAAGACATTAATACAAGGGAAGAAAAAAAAGGGAAGAAAAAAGGGATTCAACAACGTTTCATCGTCTAACCTCCTTTTTCCTCCACTCTCTCTGTGTCAGGAAACTGAAAGACATGCTGCCCACCTTCCGTCAGTTCTTTACCTCCGCATTCAGCCTCAGCCATCTCAGCATGGCCTCGATGAAGATGCCCGCAGACGTGCTCAGGTGAAACGACACCACATACGCCGGCTTGCAGCTTCACATTCAATGCTCCATAACATTGTGTGCTCATTAGATCAGCATGAGGTGTGATTTGATTTCTTATAAATAAAATAATAATATATATATATAAACACAAGCCTTGTAAGCTGAACAAAGTGTTATAGGTTATGCAGTACAGTATGAGGAGAGCCAACAGGAAATATCATATCATTCCATCCTGTACTAAATTCTCTCCGACTCCGTGCCCACGGCAAATTAGCATACGTAACCAAATCATGCTAGCTCATTTCCATTCTTGCACTCGCTTACACGCACTAAAGTATTCTTTTAACTCGGAGAACTCCTGCCTTATTTCTGAACATTTTTCACAATCGTTATTATTAGCTTTATAACACTAGAATCCGAGAAGCCTACATGCCAAATGCTGTTTTTTTCAGGTTATTCTAGGCGACTTGTGTATGTCATCATTTGTTATGAAACTACTATTTTTCATATCATCATTTATACTATGTGGCAGTGCATAAAATCATGCAGATACAGGTCAAGAGCTTCAGTTAGCTTCAGTGAGTTATACAGAGGCAGTTCTTCAAACTCCTTTTGTTGATGAGATTGGTTTGAGCTGATAGTAAGGCTACATTAACTCAAATAACCACTCTTTACAACCGTGGTGAGCAGAAAAGCATCTCAGAATGCATTAAACCTTGCGGGGGATGGGCCAAAACAGCAGAAGACTACATCGGGTTCCACTCTCGCCAGCCAAGAACATCTAAACTGGTCTTTTTATCACCTGGTCTTTTTTATATACTTAACCATTTAGTTAGAAGGCTTTGTGAAAATGTGGCCGTAGGGGCCAGGGGTCTCATGCTGTATTAGTCTGTTTGCGAAGTCAGAATCAGAGCAAAATTAATACTTTGTGTTCATTTGCGATTTGATTTGGTTTGTTTTCTCACTGCACATAATTAAACAAACCAAAAAGCCAAAAGAACATTGGCTGAGTTGAACGCCTACTCGTAAAACCCTTTCATGAATTCATGGTCAGACCAAAACAAACCTTTTACTAAATCTGTGTAGCGCTCTCACAAAAATCACCCGAGCACGGAAAACGTGCCGAACAACACGGCGCCAGCGCTATATAAACTCTTAAATAACTAGTTTAAAACATATTGTGTATCACATCCAGGATTTTTTTCTTTCCCTTTTTTTTGACTGCTGGACCAAATTTCCAGTCTCATTAATGCAGCAGCTTGCGGGTCAGTTTAGCAGCTAACATCAATAATAATGATAAAAAAAAAACTGCACCGCAGGTTTGGTTCACTTTCTGCAGTTGTGTTTACTTGGAAGCGAACCAAGGCCATCTTTTTCAGACGGTCTTGTTTTTGTCCACATTCCTCAGCACTAAGGCAGAAAATGTACCAGAGTTCAATTCAAATGGACTTAATGGTCAAAAGCGCTAAGTGAAAGCACACGACCACACACCTGGAACACCTTTGGAATGGTCCATTACAGCTAAAACTAACATTTCTATAATACTGGATCTTCACAGAACATTCAAATTCTCTCGAAGCTCCTTAATACATTCATGCTGTTTAAAAAAGGAGCTTGCTTAATGAAGGTTAGTCATGACAGATGGCAGAGGAAATGCTTTTAAATGCCGGGGTAATATCTTCATGCGTGTTCTTTCTCTTTAGGGCTCTGTTTCTGGGACTGTCCTCCAACCCTCACATCTCTGACCTGCACCTGGACATCAGTGGTTGCGAGGTACACCACTCTCTGCGATTTACCTGCATACAGACCTTCCCTACTCACTTTCCTCTTTCAATAAAACTTCAGTTATTCATACTCAACCATGCCAAATTCATCCAGACCAAGAAGTCCAAGGCGTCCATTTTTCCCCATCAAGCCCCCTTGCTCTCCAGGTGCGAAGAACGCCCGCTCCTCTAGTGTACAATCTGAGCTTTTCCACCAGCGCTGTCCTGTAGTGTTGCATGAGCAGCAATTTGAAGAGATGTCTTGGGTAATGTGTTTTGGAACAAGCATGTGCTGGTTAGTGCTGTTATTTTGGGAAACTCGGACAAGATGTAGCAGGTAGCGAAAATAAAAAAATAAAATCCCATTATTTTGATCGACTGAGATTTATCGAAATACAACCACATGTTTTATTCTAATTACAGAAAAGCAATTACACATGAATTCAATTCTATAAAATTTTATTCGCATAGCGTTTTTAACAATGCACATTGTCACTAAGCAGCTTACAGAAATCCAGGTGTAGATTTAGATCTGTAATGAGCAAGACAGAGTGGCGAGGAAAAACTTCCTGAGATGACGTGAGGCAGAAATCTTCAGCGGAACCAATTAGCAGCATTTCATTATATAATTTCTTATAACAATCTAGCAATCAGTCCACATTTTGGGATAAGGATAATGTAGTGTCATTAATTGGGATTGCATCTGTGCACTGTGTGTGTCCGTAACGTTGTCTACTCATATGCAGTTTCTATTTTTAAACCATAAAATCAGAGTGATTAAAAAAACAAACAAAAAAACAAAAACCCTCCATGAACTCGGTCTCAGTATGACGCACTTTGAACCTTTTCCTAAAATATTTCTGACATTTGCTCTTTTATTCCTATTCATTCCTTTCAACCTTTTTTATTCGTCATGTGAGTCATGTGAAGCCATTCATGCACTTGCATTGAAATCGAACACAGCTGATTAATTCTTTTTTACGAGCTTGAGCTACAGAAACTAACATTCATTCACTCGCTGGTTTAATACGTACGTAATAATCTCTGTAAAATGTAATACTTTATTGCATTCCCTCGCTCTCAGCTCAGGTCAGCAGGAGCAGCAGTGATAAAGGACTTGTTTCCCCAAGTCTCCTCCATCAGTACCCTGGACATCTCAGATAACGGTAAGAAAAAAAGTGCCATTCCATCACATAGCTAACTCTTACACCCCCGATGAGCCGTATTCAGAGTATTTCAGAGGATTCAATACTGAAATTGAGCATATCGATTTCATAAAAAGAGTCGTGAGCATGGCAGATGAGTGCTCAGTCAGCTTATCCTTCAAATCTTGTGGCTTCATTAACAAGAAGAAACCTTCTGATCAGTAACCTTAACCATTGAGCCACCGGTGTTAAGCATAATAAGAGATGCTGCATCAAGTGCTATTTTATAAGCTGCTGAATAATGAGGATGGAAGACATTTTTTTGTTAAATTGCCAAATTTTCAGTGATTAATGTGATAAATACAACAAGCAGCAACATATTAACAATATACTAGACCTCTATTAGATGTTTATTTAATGCTTGCCATCATCTCATTCCTACAATTTATCGTCCTATTAGTATTTTTCTGATTTAATTGTCTTTTGTCTTATGGTGTTATACCATATTACACTTGGCAGCAAAGGTGAAAAAAACCCCACTATTTCCTCCATCCTGCTTCAGTTAACATTTTCTATCATTGATTTATTTACGTAAAAGCAAGTGCGTGTCTTTAAAGGTGGTGCTCTAGATGCTCTAGAAAAATCTGGAGGTGTGAACTCCGCTCTGGAGATTTGCGTAATCTGAATGTGCGGTCTAGAAAATCCGCTTAAGTGCGTGCATAACTGGATCCTGAATACACGTAACTATCCCCCTGATAAATACTGACGTAAGTCTGAATACGGCTCTTTGTGTATTAACCCGCATTCTGATTCAGTGTGTGGTGATTCACTTCAGGTTTGGATGCTGATCTTTACTCGGTCATCCCAGCCTTCTCTCGCCACCCCTCCCTCAAGCATCTGCTGCTGGGCAAGAATTTCAATGTCAAGGGCAGGTATGGAGCAGATGGCTCGAACGTGCACTAATAGTCTTTGTCCATCGGTGCAGAGCTTGTTTTGCAGCTTGGCTAACCTTTCAAGAACCAGTTTCCATTTGCAGTTTGTGACTCGGTTATGTAATCAGAACATTGATAGAAAGGAATTGATAGAAAGGAAAATCCAGTTATTAGGCTACAAACGTTATAAAACATTACCTTACACTTTCGCTAAATTATTGCTTCTTTATTAATTGAGCAGATGGTTTTATCCATGTGACAAATGAGGCAGAATCGAGTTTGCTGAGCTGGCACTGTTATTCATCATCAGGTCATATGTTAGCCACCTACAGAATATAGCCTTCTAAGGACTAACAGTGGGCCTGCTCGTGATGGGTTATATTGCTTCAGGAGATCAGCAAGCATTAAACAGCCTGTGTAGTCAATATGGATTAGGAAGATGTATCAAAGTTTGCTAGGTGTTAATTTAATTGTTAAATTATCTGCTCATGATTCAGCAGAGATCTTGAATGTAAAAGAAGTGAATAAGTAGCATTAACCTGAAGCTCAATTACGCTGCATTTTAGTTAATATATAAGACAAAAGTGAAGTCAAAAAGTTCCTAAAACGAGCAGGAAAATAAAAGTAAATACTACACAAATAGCTTCTTTATGGATCTGTTAACTGATTGCATACTAGCTACTACAGGGATTCCCAAATTTTTGGGGTAAATGATCATTTTCTGATGAAAAATGAGCATTTTCTGCGACCCCAAGTCTGGACTACCGAACATTTTTTTAAATTCCAGATTTATAAAATAGGACTACTGTAAAATTTGAGCATTTTATTATATTAATAACACAAACAGGTAAAGTAAGTGATTAAAACCAAAGGAATATTCCTTGCACTTTATTTACCAGTCTAGTGGAAAGTGTTGTGTGGGTATAGGAAATTAGTCCACGCCGGGGTGGTGTGATACGGCCCAACGCGAAGCAGAGGTGCCTGGTCTCTACCTGGCGCATGATTCTGCATGCATGTGCAAAAGCAGCAGCGACGCGAACGACACCGTTCACACACTCGAAGATTGAAAAGCGACATTCACACAACATCCCTGTCTTTTGTTTCCAAGGCAGACTGTAAACTGGTTAGAGATTTCACACACAGCGATGTTAAACACCTTACATTCAAAAGTATTTACTAATCAAGACTGGTACGCAAAACAGAGCTTTCGGTGGGTTTAAAGGCTAAATGAGAGGTTTTTAAAATTAGAGCAGAGACTGTATTTAACTGTATTTAAGAATTTTAACTGCTATGTGGTTCACTCGTGCAGCATCCATTACATAGGCATCTCATCTCTTCATCTCTGTCTCTTTTTCTCTGCAGGTTCCTGGATGACATCCTACAAAAACTTGTGCAGTTAGTGCAAGAAGAAGAGTGTGTGAGCGCTCAGAGATACACAAACACTCACACAGACATTTCCCTGGGCACAGAAAAACACACACTTTCTTCCCTTTCTGCTCCTACGCAAGCATGTACTCTAGAGTCTGTTGTGTTCATTACAGTGCAGCTGAATAATTTATCTCTTTGTCCTCTCTCTTTCTCCGTCTCTGACTCCCTCTGAATGGCAAGCATTTATTTAATTTTCTCGACTTCAAGACTTTCTCTCTCACTGCAGATAGCACTGAACTCATTAAGTTTATAATGTTCTATGCTGATCACACCCCGTGCACACACTCTTGTACATTACCAGTGCCCTTTCTCACCTCTTTTTTTCTCCAACAGTAAATCTTCCCCCTCTCTTTTTGTCTCCAAAGGGTTTGCAGAGTCTGTCCCTAGCCGACTCCAGACTGCGATCCAGAGGAACGGTGCTAGTGAATGCACTCGGCAGCAACACGTGTCTCAGGAAAGTGGATTTGAGCGGCAATGGTCTGGAGGACACGGGGGCCAGGATGCTGAGCAAAGCCCTGCAGATCAACACCACTCTCAGGTTACAGTCGCGTTCAAAACTCCACTACAAACTGATTTTTATTTTTCTATTTGCCAAAAACTCATTTTGCAAAATCACACTTTTTTTTTTTTTCTTCCTTTTTGTTAAATCAGATTTCATAATTCTTAGGTGTTCTTTGATGAACACCTGAATCCTTTGTTGCTCAGAAAGTCTTGTTTATAAAAAAAAAGATGTAATGTTGTATAAACTGTAAAGTTATAGTATGAACAGAAATATGCTTTTGATAGCATAATATAGCTTAATAAAATATATAATAAATATATAATTGTGTAATATCTGCTGTCTTGAAAACAGCACACAGGAAAATCTTCTATGAGAACAAACCTATGAAATTCCAAATCCAAATCATTCCAGAGCAAATAGCAAAAACATGCTTTCACATGTCATTTTAGCGCCCCCTAGTGCTCAAATAACATGGCGTTCTTCGTGCACCCTGGGGTTCCATGTCGATCCGTCAAGTCAAGACATGGCCTCACTTCCTGTTTGGCGCTTTTGCTTTCAAATTTGTTTGTGTGTTTTTGCAGGAAAACGATTTTGAACTTCAAAAATCATTCTGATGAGATTGATGTAGATTTGTCTGAAGATCATTTGAGCCAAATTTGGTGAAGATTGAACAATTTTTTATTGGATTTTCTGCCATTTTGAGTTTTTTAAAAATACTTCAAAAAATTTCAAAATGGCAGAAAATCCAATATGGCGGAAAATGGCGTGTAAAAGGAATTTTGTTCCTATATTCCTATATTAAACGTTTTAAAAGTTATAAATGTACCTTGAACTTTGACCCAATGGTGGCACTAAGATATTATCAAGTTGGATTTTTTTAAGGAATGATGGGATGTGCTGTCAGGGGAAAATAATCAATAACAGAGTTGTGTCCTTCCTAGAGTTATTTCTCAATAACCTCATAAAATATATACATGTGTGTGTGTGTGTAGTTCTCTTATACCATAGCAATGTGCCAATGATTATGAATTTATTCATTAAAGAATGACTAGTCGTACATTTTCCTCCATTTAAAGTTACATGTAATGTTGTGGAATGCCCGTGAAAGAAGTTAGTTCCTGTTATTACTTACTTTATTGCAGCTATAAACAGTCGTTCCCTCACCAGCCTCTTTTTCTTCTCTCTATTCAAGTTAACACACAGAATAATGGAGCTTGTCATGTTGCTGCTCTGTCCTGAAGACCTTCCTGTGGGGGAAAACTTAAACTGACCTCTGATATTCATTCATTCATTTCCTCATTTAAGATTTTATTTAATTATTTAAATACACAGTATAAAGAGGAGTAGATCAGGTTTCTATTTCAGATTATATACTGTATATAACTGTGTGTGTGACAAATAAAAATCTTGAATCTTGAGTCTTGAATTGAATTGAAATCAGATCCCAGTGACGTTATTAAGAAAAGAAGGAGCAAAGAGATGAGATATCAGGTAACACAAGTGAGAACTACAGAATAAATACAAGCAAGAATTCACAAAGTACAAACTACGAGGTGCTTAAACACTGACTAATGAGACATTGACTAATTAGACCAAAAGAGCTGAAGCAGCAGGAGAGCCCAGGTAGTACACACAACACGAAACAAATCCTTGAACACAAAGCAAAATAAAATCCTTTATTATTATTGTGTCCTTTATTAGTATTGAGTGTTGAGGAATTGGTAGCTATACTGAAATACGTCTGATGTGAATGTCCATCACAACCTAATAAAACTGTGAAAACATTATGGCTTTATTATTTTTTTGAAATATTATGACTTATTTCAATGTGTAGTAATCGACAGGGTGAGGAAACATTTATTTATTTTCATTTATTGTTGGAAGGAGCCTCCAGTGTCAGGGCTTTTTTTCAGTAAAATGCAGGAAAGTCTTCAGGACGGAGCGCTTTGCGGTTTCTTAGTAACAGGACACAAGCTGCATTTTTGGTTGTTTAACTATAAGCGAGAGAAAAAAAAGAGCAGCTAGCATTTAAAGCTGTTATAACATAAATGATAACTTGTATTATATATATGACAAATGTAACTGTAAATGGATAAAAAAAAGTATGACACGCTCTTTAATGAATGAAAAAATGCTGTGGTCTAAGAGGAATAAAACGCATGAGGATGAGCTGTTATTGGAAATTGAATCAACAGTATTTCCACCTCGTGTCAGATCGAAGCACACCACCCCTATCGTTGATTATTTTCCTATAACAGCACACGCCCACGTGTTTGATTCCTTACTTAACAGTTATATTTGCACCATTAGAGTTTTATTTCCTGTTTTCAGGAGTGTGACATGGGATCGGAACAATACCACAGCGGCTGGGTTTCAGGATGTAGCACGCTCTTTGGAGCAGTAAGCCCCACACACACACACACACACACACACACACACACACACATTTCCACTCTGCAGTACACTCAAAACTGTTCTATGACTCAGTTATTTGTTCCTTTTTTAAATAGAATTTTCTAATACCAGCCACTTGACCTTGGAGCCTCATTTAGCTCTGTTTATTCGTTGTATCTGGGCAAGTTAACACAACTGAACAGGGACTGCTCTATAAAGCAAGCTGTAGAAGATCTAAAGGCTTTTCTTTATGGTGCATTGGGAATATTTTCATCTGTTGCTGCTGCTTTATAGATACGTATTTATCTCTCTGGCTCTGTGTCTCTCTCTTTCTCTCTCGTTCCTCAGTAATTTCACTCTGCAGTGCATGCCTGTACCACTGAGCGATGTTACACAGGCGTACCGCAGTTCCCCTGAGAGGACGGAACAGGCAATGACAAAGGTGAGCAAGCGGAAAATGAACAAAAAATAACCAAATTTACAGGTACAGGCAAGAAACATTTGCCAGCAGAGCTCACCTCCAGGATTACAATTTGATAGAAATCATAATGGCAGGATGTTGCTCATAATATTGATGTCATACTGTTTCACACTGCTTTATAGAGAAATGATTATATTTCAAGTGTGTATGTACATTTGTGCAGCAGTACACACACACACACACACACACACACACACACACACACACATTTCCAAACACAGCAGGGTTGCTCTGCATTCTCCCTTCAACACTGGCAACAAACTGCAATCCAATCCTCTAACTCAGCTGCTGCTCCTTATATAGTCTCATGGCTCCGCCCACTCTCTCAGGTTCTCATTTCACAAAACAGACTGATAAAAAGAGTATGAGAGTCATTTCTAAATACAAGTTTACAGATAAGAGCAGTCAACATGTCTGATTATTCCCAACCGTGAAGTACATTTAACCGAACACACAAAACTCAAATAAAAATAATGACAGGCTTTAAAATAGATTAAGAAATGATATTCTGTTTGTTACACAATCATCAGGTTTTTACTAAAACTGTAACATATGTAAAATGATGGGTAGAATTATCAAAGTTTGGGATTTGTTGCTAAAAGCAATGACAGATTGCATACATACCATATGGTAGTTGCTTCCTTCATTCTTTTTCTTTCCCTTCATTTCTTTTCTTGTACTTTGACTTTTCCTTCCTTCCTTCTTTCCTTCCTTCCACTCTTTCTTTCTTCCCTTCCCTTTCTTTCTGTTCATTCCTGTCCTTTGTTTCTTCGTGTTTATTCTGGATTTTTTAAAAGTTTTTTTGAAGCACAGAGTGATTTTTTTGCTCACAGGATAATTATCTGGCTGCGCTGGGCTCCAGCTGATTTGAAACTGAGATTTCAGTCTATCTATAAAATCTATAAAAATCTATAAAAATCCAAACACAATCAAGTACTAGGGATCAGAAATCAGTTTTCCAAATGGGTTTTCTCAGCCACTTGTGCTGAGCCCATGGCTTACACCATTATTATTTTTTATTTCTACACATTTTTTCAGGTAATTTGTTCTCTGTTAAAAAATTAACTACCTTTAATACTATGCTTCTTATTCAAAAATATTTTTCAGACTGAAAATGTTCAGTAGATGCAGAACATTAAATGTACATTCATAGTATTATGTAGAAGCTCTGCTTTTAAAGGTGACTTTGAAAAGTTGGACAATATGCTTATCTTGACTGTCCGTGCATTTAATTAGGCTCATTTCCATATGACTGGAATGCTTATCTGAACATCATTGTCAGTGTGGAACATGCAGTTTATAACTCCGATTCTCTCTCTGTCTCTGCGTGTCTTCCTCTCCTTTTCCATCTGTCAGATCCAGCGGGCATTGTTAAGAAACAACCAGACTCAGCGCTTTTCTCAGAAACAGGCTCTCAGACTGCATCAGGGTCTGGTGACTAGCACTGCTGAGCAGGTACTCTCCCCATGCTGACACTCAGGTGATGCAAGAAGCAGCAAAGCTTGCCAAGAACTGAGCTTGTTAGCAAATATAACCATGACTGGAAGACAGCCATGACTGTTAATGTCTGATAAGTTATGCATACGGAACTGGAAAGTTAGTGCTCACTTGTAAGCATGTTTGCTCTCATATGACATGGTAGAGGTGAAAGATTGGTGTATTACCCATCACTTTCCCAGGGTGGTAACAATTCTGTATGGGACATTGGACTAAATGACTAAGAATGGGTAGAAAAAAGCTCTGGCTATATATTTTTTAATTCTTATTTAGGGGGCCAAGCATCAAAGGTGCGTAGGTACCCTATAGTGATCGTATGTTTTCTTCTTCTTATTATTATTAGGGGGCCAAGCACCAAAGGTATGTAGGCACCCTATAGTGATTGTATGTTTTTTTTATTATTATTATTAGTAGTAGTAGTAGTAGTAGTATTCATCCACAATGGAAGTCTATGGCAGTCCATAGAATACTTTTTGAATTTTTTTTTTATACCACAGCGCTGTTGAATACTCAATTCTGATTGGTCAGAAAGTGTTAATTTTCTATAACCGCAGCTCTGAAAGTAGTTCTGGCTCTAAGGCCAATCACAGCTTTATATCAAGACTGTCTTTCTTATACCTTATTGTTTATATAGCAACAGCTCATTCACAAAGACTTGTACTGAGTACTAATTAAAAAATAAAACAATGTGTTGTTATTAAAAAGAGATTTAAGGAAGGAGTCTCCAGTGTCAGTGCTTTGTAATGGTTAGTAAATTTTCCACCACATGAAATTCATCAGGACAGAGGACTTATAACAAGGACTAACTTGTCTCGTGGACATTCCATAACAATAAATGTATGATATAAGCATGATATAAATAAGTATGACAGTATGACAGAGGAATAAATCGACAATCCCTCGTTTTTTTCCTCTCTTTATGACTGTTTTAGGTGATGGAGCGCCTGTGTGTGCGCGTTCAGCAGCAGGTATGTGTATTAAGAGCAGCAGGTGAGGGAGAGGAGCTCCAGGCTGCTAGACAAGTTCTGAAGGAGGCCAGGAACTCTCGAGCTGTGAGTCTTGGAGGATTGATGAGAGAAACAAATTTTAGTGTTTATATGCAGTTATTTGTGGCTGATTTTTGATACCTGTCGTCTCTGTTCGCTCCTAGCTGTACCCTTCTCTGTGTGAGCTGGCTCATGTGCTCTCCGTAGATGGGCCAGTTAGACAGAAACTGGAGTCT
This sequence comes from Pangasianodon hypophthalmus, assembly GCF_027358585.1. NCBI lineage: Eukaryota > Metazoa > Chordata > Actinopteri > Siluriformes > Pangasiidae > Pangasianodon > Pangasianodon hypophthalmus. The sequence goes on along the minus strand of NC_069713.1, from coordinate 32,350,920 downwards.
CTCACTGGAGAACTGGCTAAAGCAGCCGATAAAGAGCTACAAGTGAGATTTTGTTTCGTTTCCTTCTCTTGGTGATTATGGGGACTGAAAGATGGGCGGATGGATAGTTAGATATATGGGCGGATGGATAAACTAATGGATTGATATTCCACTCCACAATTATTAGCACCCTTCAAGAGATGAGAAATCATTCTCATTAGAGCTTCTTGTTTAATAAAAGTATTTTCTCTTGGTATATTTCCCCAAAGTGAAAATAGACCATTGAAAGGCATTTAAACTAAAAAAAAAAAAAAAAAGTCTGACGTTGGACATCATTACAGATCACATGTTAATTATAAAGATTTAATTTGCAAGTCTTTCAGGGTGGATTTTCCTTTAAGGATCATTCTGGAGTTGAAAAATCGATTTTCTTTTCTAGGTGATTGTGGATTCTATGGTATCTCTGTGTCGGGAACTGTGTCCCCTCTCCTCGGCTACAGCAGAGCATCTTTCTCCTCCTCTCTCTTCTATCTCGGAGCGTGTGTCCATCCCCCGTTCTGCCATCCGCACTGCGCTGATGGAGAGAGCGGCCCAGGATCTCAACCAAGCTCTAGAGTAAGAGATGAGGCATGACATTATATGAAGTTATACCTTAATAAACTACATAAACCAGAGTTGAAATTAAAACTTGATGTGTCAGTGTAACTGTGCTAATTTACTCTTTCAGAGCAAAACAATAACATTGTTCATCTTCATGTGATTGTATTAGTAGTGGCATTACTAACCGTTAGCTCTTTCTCTCTCAGAGAAGTAAAGATGTCTGTGGTTTCCTATCTCACCAACTCAGTAGTGGACCAGATCCTTCAAGAGCTCTATGCCACTCACAAGACACTGGTACTAAATAAATCCGTATCTGCTTTCATCAAAATTACCAGCACAAATACATACATCTGAAATAAACACACAAAAGACCTGAAACTAGCCTAAAAAGTGTACACATTGGAAAAGGGACAGATTTTTCTTGTGATTGTCTTTGAGTGGAAACAAGTTCACTGTGGTGCGCGCGCATTTCTAATTGAAATGATATTGCAGTATCTGCAATATAACTTTTTTTAATCATCACCTGGTATGACCATAAGTCCATTTTCCCTCTCCTAATCTTTGTAATATTTTCTTCTGATATTATACCACCTGTTATTGTGATAGTATATCAGAAAAAATGTATAGAATGAAATATACTAGTCTGTAATATCCGTATAGTTGCCACTACAACAGAAATGGTTCTGTACATCATAATTACACTTTCTCTCTTGTTTGCCCTAGGCTGTATTTTGCTTAATTTGATTACATGCTTTAAAACATGATCTTGGCAACTGCAGACTAACCCCCCCAAAAAAAATGCCAGTTGCTGACTTGCTTTTATCCACCTTTCTCCAAAACTAGCCCAATTTGGCATAAAAACCTCAACTCTGGCAACCCATGACATCACTCTCATGTTTGTGTAGCAGACTAGCGGTGCAAAGTTAATATCTTATATTAATAGTGTAATTTGTGCTTAAATAGTTTGCTAATGCTAGTAATCTGTCCATTTATGAGACTACCTGCTGTGTGAAAGTCAAGCTCCTTGCTATAAAAGTTCTTTGTGTATTCTATTTCTATCGTAACACAGCAATGTTGAATTCATGGTTCTGATTGGGCAGAAGGTGTTGATTAAATTTCTCTCACAGTGGCTCTGACAAGTGCTTTATCAATAAAATATCGTTTCTTCAGACAGACAGATTTTTAAAAAGCGTGTGTAATTGCTGATATGGTGGTGAAGTTTTCCGTGAGGAAGTGTTTATTTTTTGGAAGGAGTCTCCAGTGTCAGCTGTACCTTTTTCTGTAAAGTCTTCAGGACAGGACTTTGCACTTTCCTGTTTCTCGGTAACATGATAAGCTGTGGTTTTTTGTTTTATTAAGTCAGAAAAGCGAGCCTGGTAAGAGAACGACTGTTTGTAGCTGCTATGATGTAAGTAATAACAGCAGCGAACTTGTTTCACGGACTTTCCGCAACATTAAACGTTATATAAATGTTACTCTAAACACATAAAATTGTTGGCAAACTGCTGTGGGATAAGAGGAATAAAACACTTGTATGCACCTTGTCATTGATTCGTTTCCTGAAACAGCATGTCTCATCAGGTTTTCATTATTAGCTTTGTTTTGAAATGTAAGCAAGTCTGTGCTATCACACTATCCTAGTCTTTACAGCGTGTTTTCTTTGTGTTTATTCTGGTTGTAGCTTCAGCAGGTGGCTCGAGTGAGGCGACCGGACGACAGTGCCATGATCCGACACACACTCCGGAATGCTGACGCTACGGACAGCCCTGAGGACGATTTCAGTATCAGCATTGTAAGAAAATGTGTGCACATTAGACACAATACTTCTGAGAAATGCATGTCCTGTCACTCCAGGCAAACTCTCATGATTTTTATAGCACTACAATTAAACGAGCCTTGGAAAAATCATTCGGAATAAAGAAATAAAGCGAGGCCACATGGTTCTGCCATCTGGTCTCAGCGTTTTGATATTTTGACATGTGCACACTTTTACTCATCCACTCCCTCTGTGCTCAGGATACAATAGCCATAAAGAAGTGCAGCTCTAGGACACGACGCATCCGGCCCGTCTCCGCCAGACTGAGTGAGTCACGCTTGACAGCTGCCTCCAGCACAATTAGACACATCTGAGTCACTAGCTATGCAGTTCACAGATGAGAAATCTGTGGAATAATATGAGGGATGTCATCGGTGACTCAGCATTCGAGGTTCTGCCGTGGTTCTCGACAGAAGGTTGTGGGTTCAAATCACAGTGCTGCTACAGAGCCACTTTTGGCCGTTATAAGTTTCATCAACCACCGAAGGAATGAATATAACGTAATGGTTTCGGTAACTCAAAGACATACCACTTTATTAGGAACCTGCAAATCCCAATTTTTCCATTCAGCCAGTCATTTTGCAGGTCACGAGCTTCACATTAATGTCTGAGTATTTCAGTAACCTGCTGATCTGGAATTTTTCACACACAGCTGTCTATGCACAGTGCTATGCATTCTGAGATGCTTTTCTGCTCACCGTGGCTGTAAAGACTTATTTCAGTTACTAGAGCTTTTACTCTACAAGGTATTTAATTATAATTATTATAACTTTTTAAAGATACGCCACATTTCCAGGTGAAAGATGCATATTAGAGAAGGGTAAAGTTTAGTACCCTTTTAAACCACCTTTTAAAGGTGTTTCCCTTCACCTTTTTATTTCTTCCAGGTGTAGGTGATGATCCCAACTTTTCTCCTTCACCTTCAGCACCTCGTTCATCTGCTCCGCTCTCTCACGTAGCCTCTTGGGACAATTTGTCCAGCTTGCCTACCCAAGGTGCACCTCTGCGCCACATAACCCACATCAGACCCCGCCCACCGAGAAGGCATAGGCCCGGACACACCTCTCTAGATATGGTAAAGAGCTGAAACCAAAACGTTGGTGTTATTTTTATTAATTTGGCTCAAAATAGCTATTTGAAAGTGTGATGAAATCGCCTACGTTCACACACATTACGATATCACGGCCTCGATTTAGTATCTTGAGGCTTTACTAAGTTGCGCACACGAGTAAGTGTCGGAGTATGATGTAAAAAAAGAAATAAAATGCAAAATAATAGGCTATTTTTTTACACTGCCATGAAAAAATGAGGGTGGATATTAAAAAATAAAATGCAAAACAATAGGATGTGCTGGATCAAGTGCTATTTTATAATGAGCGTGAAGCCATATTGTTAAATGAAACCAAACTTGCAGCGATTGTGATCATTACATCCAGGACTATTTATGCAGAAATACTCTATTAGCAACATATATTACCTGACAAATATTAGATGTTTATTTCAGTGCTTGCCATCTTACCAGTCTTATATCACTGCATTACTGTATTTTCATTTTCGTTTTTGGAAATATCTGATCTAAACATTGACCTAAAACACCTGAAATGACCTCAAACGTCTGATGTTGTCTTCTGAATCTCTCCACATAAATTGCATTTTACTTCAGCTTGAAAGGCTGCAGGCTGTATTTCTGCTTCCTCCTGCAGATCTGGTTTTCTTTGCTAATCGAATTAATCCAAGAACTAAACACAGGCACTTATTTCACATGACAAGATGCAGGATTCTTAAAACGTTATCTGATCCACAATTATCTGCAGGATCATCTAAACAGCCACAGGCTTGAAATTTAAAACAAGCAGACGTCCCTGTTGTCGTGATTCTAATCGGTTTCCGCTCGTCTTGCAGCATTCATCTGAGAATGGTGGAGTGAACCTGTTGGATGATGGACTTCCTGACTTCTACACCAAGAGGGTCTTACCAGACAGGTCTTTCATTTGCTCGAGTTAATATCAATAATAAATCATTAGCATTAACAGAACAGACTGTTGTTTAGACTGTTGTATCTTAACTGGTGTGATGCGACTCAGTGAGTTGCTGTTACTGATTATTTTCCCATAACAGCATGTGTTTTATTCCTCTTATACCACATCAATTTGCCAGTTCTAACATTTCTTCTTTTTTTTCCTCTATTGAAGTTGAAGTTAAAAGACAAACCTTATCACATGATGAGAAACCGTAAACCTTTAACTCGTCTCCTCTGAAGACTTTCCCGTGTCTGAAAACTTAATTTCAGCTTTACTGAAATTTTGACTGCTACTAAGCACTGATACTGGAGACTCCTTCCAAAAACAGAGGGAGAAAGAGAGAGAAAGAGAGAAAACTTCACTCTGTGAATAATTCCACACATTTTTTTGTAATTAATATGCACCTCTATCAGAGCTGCTGTTACAGGAAATTAATCAACACCTTCTGACCAATGAGAATCGAGAATTCAACAGCGCTGTGGTATAAATGATGTGGTATAAGTGATCTAAGTGCGTTTGTCATGTTTTAAAGACTTGATGCAAGTTATCTTAGACCACTTTCAGAGCTTCTCTGTTGTCTTTGTCTGTTTTACAGTCAGTTGACCTCTCATCATGTCCAGTCTCTGAAGCGGAAGAAGAGGCGCAACGTGCTGTCCATCTTTTCAGGATTCAGGAAGAACCGTTACTCTGCGTCATATCAAGAGCCGGAGCCCGAGCCGGAGCCTGCGATCCAGGGGGAAGTGTGTGGGGATGAATGTCGCACCGAGTATGTTTTTTTTTTTTTTTTCTTTCAAATCATCCAGACAAGCATCTTGTCGTTTTGTTAGGACGCAGAAGCGCATACACTAGGCGGTACACTGAGCCATGCATGTGGGTTGTCTCCTCCTATTTTCATACTGCTGCGTCCTCGTTTCTCATCTGTCATTTCTCAGAAATATCATCCACTCGTGCTACTTACATCAGATCAATAGCTGCTGAGAGGATATTAAAGAAGCTAGAGGCAGCTATAAAGGAAGGGAGTGCGCATACAAGTTATTAGAGCGTATATAAATCATAAAATGATCATAAAGGGAGATGCAAACGTTTGAAGTGATATGGAATAGACAAGGCAGCTTTACAGAAATCAGGGTGTAGAGTTATACTCCTCATGAGCAAGCCAGGAGGTTAGAGTGGCAAGGAAAAACTCCCTGAAAACACATGAGGACAGCTGATTACAGCAGGAACAAATCTACACTATCCAGGTGAGATTATCCAGGTGAGACCTGGTCGTGAAGTGGTTTTATGGGTTTATCTAGGATTGAGGATCTATCTAGGATGAAGCAGCAGGAATACACACACAGCATAACAGAGAGCGAGAGAATTAGGCAGGATGCAGATTATTATGCATGCTCTTATCCTACCGTGGTTTAAATAGGTGTAGATTGTAAGCGGAGTGCTAGCAGGGACTCTGGCAGCTCTAGCTATGACAACAGAACTAAAAAACAGAGAGCCAGAAGGTAACACAGGCATGAGGTCACCCTGGGACATCAGCATCCAGCCAATCCACCATCTACCTCACAGAATTGTAATTATTTCACTGTAAAAAGCTAAATAGAAAGACTTTTGTTGCTTGTGATGATGAAGAAGCATCTCGCAAACCTAATTAAATGTTTTGTTGCATGATTTCCTGTTGGTCTTCTTCATTTTTGCACTAAGGATAAAAATACCTTTTGCCCTCAAGTGGTAGACAGAAATAGAATAGAAAGTTGCATTCACTCAAACAGAGCTGTGTGCCTTATTTTATTTTATATTATTTATTATATATTTATGTATTTCACCATTGGCTTTATGACAATAGCTTTGAAATGAAAGCTCTTATAAATATCAAGCATTTTTATGTAGTTTTGGATGACAGTTCTGTGTATTTTTATTTTTTTTTTTTTGCAGCTTGGAGTTCCTGATTTATTGTTATTATTTATTTATTTGTTTGTTTGTTTGGTTGTTTGTTTGTTTCAGTCAGCTTTCCTGTTTCACACCTCCTAATGTCTGTCATCCCACAGCAAGACATTTTATTTTATATTAAAATATTTATCTATCTATCTATCTATCCCATTGGTTTGTGCAGTAGATTTTTAAATGGAAGCCCATATAAAGGTTAAGCATTTTTATATGGTTTTTGTTGACTATATATTTTTTTCAGGTTCTGTTTCATTTTTTAATTTTAAAACGTATCTATTTATTTACTTATTTTCAGCCAGCGTTCCTCATGTAAGTGTCACACATCCTAAAGTCTGTCATCCCCACAAGTGAATTAAAGTGTGCTGGTATCATAAATGTAAAAAAATTAAAGTTACCGTGTCGAAAACATTCTGAGGTTGTGTTCATAATAATGTTAATAATAATAATAATGTCTTTAAATCCCAGCGCTGGTACGGAGAACCTGTACTCTGTGATTCATCACCCTAAGGATTTCCGGAGGAAGGAGACATCGCGAGAGGAAGCTAATGGAGACCCTGGAGATCAAAAACCTCCTCAGATCTCAGGCCGAACGTTTCACAGCATACCGCTGCTGGGGATGAGGGCAGTGAGCCCGTCCTGCGTCGCACAGAGACACGTATGCTGATAAAAGCTGATAAAACAAATTCACATAGAATATAAACATCATTAACATAAATACATTATAAACATTATTAAACATTATTATACCACAGCACTCTTGACTGCGATTAGTCAGAAAGTTGATTAATTTGCTATAACAGCAGCTCTGACAGTAGTTCCGGCTTCAAGGTTTGTATTAATGCACTCGTTCTATCGTTTCTATAGTAACAACTTGCACAGGGACTTGTATTTTTAATTGATGATGTGGTGAAGTTTTCTGTGAGGAGACGTTTATTTCACATTTTTGGAAGGAGTCTCCAGTGTCAGCGCTTTAAATTTTTCACCACAGGAAAGTCTCTCTCTCTCTCTCTCATATGTACATATATATAAGCTGACTATTTTTTTTGTTATTGATTTAAAGAGAGAGAAAAACGACTCTTCAGAGCTGCTATAGCGCAAATGATACCAGGCAGTAACTTGATTCATGGAGGTTCCACAACATTCACTGTAACTATAAATGGATAAAAAAAGTATGATATGTCGGTTTTTAATCGATGAAATTGTATAATTGCTGGTAAATTGCTGTGGTATAAGAGGAATAAAACACTTCGCAACAACAAAATGCTTGAACAATGAGATTTCACACAGCTAAGCAAAACTAGGAATATTTGAAAAAGTTGTTCCTCACAGGTTCTTTGGTTCTAGCAGAAACTCTGTCTGATAGAGAACCTCCAGTGGATCATTTTCTGTCAGACATTAAAAAAAACAAACAAACAAACAAAAAAAACAGATTTACAATTAACATTATGCTAATATGGTCTGAATTTAATTTGATAATAAGAATTATACATGTAACTGAATGTTCTTTGACATTAAAACAAAACACATCAGTACTGTCTACTTGTTGCTGGAACTATTTTCAGTTCTTTACATTTGCATCAGCCTTTTTACTGTATGATCTTTACTTAATCACCTGATTGTTACCTTCCTCTCTCTTCCTCATCAGTCACCTGAATACAGCGACGTGTTCGTCTCCTCGGACGTCACCGTCCCCGCAGACGGAGACAATAAAGGACAGAAAGCTCCTAAAGACAGTCAAGACGAGCCACGTGTCCAGGGTTCAAACTCATCCTCTGCTCAGCTGGAGGAGGGAGTGAGGGTGGAGCCGCAGCAGAAACCCAAGCCTCCTCCTCAGAGCAGCAAGCCGAGACTGGGGAACATGAAACAGCACCATCTGGAGGAGAACTCTAGTAATGCAGGTAGTTTAATAGTAATGACACGGTTCATTTCTATGGTAGTTTTACAGAAACATCCTGCAAATATGATCCTATAAGTAATACAAGCAAATGTAATATCGGACAGCAAGAGTAGAAGTGTGCTTAAGATGATGATGAGGTTGGATTTAGACAAGGTGTGTGATGAAAACTAACCTCGACACTAATAACATAAGTTCAAGCTAACTACAAAGTCTGTAGGTGTAACCGTGACTAATGTTCTTACTCAATCAGTAGGTCTGTGCTTAATTTACTTTTCTTTAACTTTGTGCTATTTTAGGAGAGAATGCTGAAAAGGATGCTGAAGGAGAGAAAGATGTGGTTGATGAAAAAGAGGACATCCGAAGTCAGGAAGAGCAAAAGCAAAAAGCAGAAGGACAAACTCCTCCCATCTCGGAAAAGGTGTATAGCTTGAATTAATGTGTGTGTGTGTGTGTGTGTGTGCGCATGTTAGTGCAGACATACAGTACATGCTTGTTGTGTTGGTGTTTGTGCATTGACCTTTAGTATTAATTGCAGTCTTATGTCTCTTAAATGTCATCCCCCAGCTAGATACTGCGAAATCACCTGCGAAATCTACTGCCAAGAATCAGGTACAGCCTCCTGCACCACCTGTCGTTGCCAAGCCTGCATCCCGATTGGTAGATTCTCCCGTCACTCAAGGTAGATTCAAATCAAAGCTTTTCTTTATGTAAATAAACCCAAGATGAATCACGTCATCTTTTTCTACCTCTGATGTGATTATAGCAGCTGAGGTAGTAAAAAAAAATTGAAGTACAGACACATAGAAACATTTTAGGAAGAAACACAAAGAAGAAATAAATGTACAATAATCTGGTTGCATAAGTGTGCACACCCGTTATATAAGCCTTTTTTTGCTTGTAATACAGCACTCAGGGGTTTTTCTTTTTGGGTAAGATCTCCAGATCTATCAGTCTGTAATGAGATCTCCTGTGCTCAGCTCTCTTCAAGTCATTCCACAGGTTTTCAGTAGGATTTATGAAATGAAGCTTCCACCACCATGCTTCACCATGGGTATGATGTTCTTTAGGTGTCTTGTTTTTGCACCAAACATATCTATAAGATTTATGTTCAAAACGTTCTACCTTGGTCATCAGACCATAAAACATTTTGCATCAATTGGTTGCTTGTTTTTTTTTTGTTTTGTGAAAAAGGGCTTCTGTGTAGCCATCCTACCTACAAGAATACAAGAGAGAGCATTGTCACGTTCACAGAGCGACCAGTACTCACCAGATGTTCCTGCAACTCCTTTAATGTTGCTGTAGGTCTCTTGGCAGCCTCCTTGATAAGTTTTCTTCTTGAGCTTACATCATTTTTGGAGAGACATCATGTTCTTGGTGATGTCACTGCGGTGCTCCATTTTCTCCACTTGTTGATGATGGCCTTCACAGTGTTCCATGGTACATCTAATGTTTTGGAAATTCTTTTGTTTCCTGATCAATACCTTTCCACATTGAGATCCCGTACATGCTTTGGAAGCTGTTTGTGGACCATGGCTTCAGCAGTGGCATGAAACCAAGAAGATGTCAAGAACATCCTACCTACAGATCTACAGATCTACCTACAGATCTTTATTTGGCGTTAATCAGAATCACTTCATTGATGAGAGGATAATTACTTTTGAACATGAGTTTGAATGCATTTCTGTGCAACTCACGTTCAAGTTGTAAAAAAATCTGACGTGATTTATATTGGTTTCTTTTTTTTTACATCACATCCTGCCATTTTAACAGTGGTGTGTACACTGTATGTAGCTACTACACTTTCATCCATAAGCAACATCATGATGATGATGATGATGATGATGATGATGGTATGTCTGACGGTATGTACACAGGTGCGGCAGAAGACTGTTCCTCAAGTGGAGTGGCCACGAAGCCTCACAGGAACCGAAAGGCCCACTCTTGCGAGGCAGGTAAGAGTTCTTCTCACTTACTAGGATTCCTGAGCAGAATTACAGTGTATGATCCAGTTCTTATTGTCTGTGTGCTTGTGTGTGTTTGTGTGCATGTTAAGGCTTTAATTCAGGCATGGAGGAAGGCAGCCCCGGCGATGTGGAGAGGTCCTCAGATCCTAAACCCCCGGTGAAAAAGCCACGACTTCCCCCAAGAAGAAACAGATCTTTTGATACTGCTGGTAATGTGTACAAGCAAATCGTATATACAGATATATTAATGACAAAATCGTGTGTGTGTGTGTGTGTGTGTGTGTGTGTGTGTTTACAGTCTAGCAGATGGTTCTGAGCTGACCTTTAACTAATCCAGAATAGTTAATAAGGTAACATAAGGTTGTGTCTCTCTCTTTCTCTCTCTATCTCTCTCTGTAGGTCAACAAAGTCCAGAGCCAAGCAACGGTGAAGCCTCGTGATCAAACAGTTTTTTTTTTTTTTTTTTTTATTTTCAGGCAGATGTACAAACGAGTTACAGAGAAGATGGATGGGGGTCAAACAAGAGAGTGATAATGATGAGTTGTGTGGAATGATCTTATGCTTGAATGAAATTGCATTCCCAGCTGTCTGTCAATCATGTTTCCACAAACACACACACACACACACACACTGCTTGACTGGTGTCTTTCATATCCTTTTAAATTATTCACTCTCTTGTTTTGCATCATACATTCCATTTCAGGTGTTTCTTACTTCTGTCTGCTGTTCATCTCTCTCTCTCTCTCTCTCTCTCTCCTTCTGTTTTTTCACTCATTCTCTATTTCTCCTATTTGCTTTCATTAAAGTTTAATCATTAAGCAGTATTGCTGTACCTCCTTTAAAAGGTACAATGAACAATATTTCTCTCTTTACACCTCATAAGCTGTGTATGGTGTTATTTACCTGACTGGTTTCTATTCTGTGCCAGCTAGAAAAGCAATCACGCTGGGGGGAAAATGTTTGGGGAAAAAAAGGGTCACAGTGCGTTGCAGTCGTACCACACTGAAATGCAATCACTGTCCAATCACAGCCCTTGACAAATCATTGATAAATAAAAACTAGAAAGGGCGTTTCTTTATACGGACGACAAAAAAATGTAAAATGATGCATATAGGACCGCTCTGATTCCAAGCACATCCTGAGTAGGGCTGTGATTGGACAGTGATTGCATTTCAGCGTGACACAACTGCAACACAGTGATGAAAGTGAAATGCAATGCAGCAGGGAATTGCTTTCAAATCAGCGTTCTTAAAAAAAAAAAAAAAAAGCAATACTCTGATTATTTTTTAATCAAGAGATCAAGGAATGCAAGATGCAGTGCAGTGCAGGTTTTACTTTTCAGTGTGGCATGTTTGTTTTTTGTGATTGCGTTTCTACATGGCACTGAATCATTTCCATAGACCTCTAAAGAACCTGCAGGATGTCACTGTGTAGCATCTCCATAGCGACTATGAGTAAGCTGAATTTGCACTGAACATTGATTCAAAAATCTTTTCATTACATCTTTAGGCTTGCTGTTTTTTTTTTTTTTAACGTCATTTCCGTTTCTTGTTCTGATCAGGTTGTTCTTATCCAGATCAACAACACAGATGTCATTCACATGTATTTTATGCTGTTCCGTACAGAGCAGAAATTTGCTGTATTTAAATGAGCTCTATTTTTTACTGGTGTTGTGAATGTGACAAAGTCAATAAAAAGGAGACTCTGAATACTGAAAGACTGCTTTCTGAGACACAGGCCTGATCAGCATTTTCTTTAAGTCGCACTTCCAAGCAAAAATGCCTGTTCTTCCATGTTTACCTTTATTTGTGAAAACACTTTTGTGAAACAAGGAACTGCTGAACTCAGCTACAGTAACAGGAATATTAATAATTAACATACAGATTTAAAACGCTACAACATTAAGGCTTGTGATAGATAGATAGATAGATAGATAGATAGATAGATAGATCATTAAGAAGTAGGTAGACATACAAATACAGACAGATAGGTAGATCGACAGACTGAAAGACGAATAGACAGATGGACAGACCAAGAGATAGACAGAGTGATAGACAGATAGATAGATAGATAGATAGATACTTTTAGATTTGTCATGAGATACCCTTATTGTTACTGTTTAATTTGGCAGTAATGTAGTTCCTTATCTGGTCAAAGGAGGGCGCCAAAGGCCAACAGCACAGACTTAGGAATGCGGCAGTTGGGGTAAAAGCCTGTCCCTGGCATTGATACGACCCCAAACACACAGGGTTACAGGGTTACAGGGTTACTGGGTATTGTGCTAAAGAGGTCTACAGTTGTAATTTCTTATGTTTTTCTCCAAGTCATGAAAAGAACAAAGAGAATACATGCAATTGAATTTGATAAAACCTACTCTTAAATGCAATAAATAATAATTTACAGTGCAGCACTGTAGATTAGTGCAGACGCAGTGTAAACGTGAGTTACCTAGCACAACATACTGTATGTCCCTCTCCTCTACAATTACGTCTGCTGTGGAAAACACTGACACAGATTAAAGGTGTTTTCCAGTAAAACAAATTAAAGAGCCGGTTTAAACCATTCATAAATCATTTTGTTAATAACGTCTCATTTAATCGCATGCAGTAATGCACACTGTGCAAGCCCAATGAGCCATGGCACTTTTGCTGCTATTTACATAGGCCTGCTAAGCTACTACGAAATCTGCCTGATAAAAAAAGAAAGCATACGCAGCTGTCTTCTTGAAGTCCTCCCTGTCTTACACACAGACACACATGGATAATGAATTAAAATCAGTGACAAACAGCAATAAACTAGCAACAATAAAGTTCTGATGAAACTTTAAGGCCAGGTATTCCACTCAAGTTCAGTAAACATGTTCAGGCATTAAGGGAGCATTATCATGGATGCGTTTCACACTTTTATGATATTTCCCAAACTAATCACTGGTACTGTTTCTCATTACCTATTTATAGATTGTCCTCACTTCCTTTCTCACCTTCTCAGCCTCCCAACACTTGCTCATAATGGGCTTTTCCAGGTTAACCAAAATAACAGCGAATTAGTATTTTACACATGTGTAGGTGTGTGGTGGTGGTGCTGGTGGTGATGGTGCTGGTGGTGTTTTCTGGGGGGCTATCATCATGTAGACATGTGCATTCATGTTGCTGTTCTCTCTTTGACTATGTGTAGGTGTAAAAAGCCTACCGAGCTATTAAAATATTTATCATACCTGGACCCAAAGCAGGTCTGCAGGCAGTTAACAGCCTAACCAATTCATTTTCACCTCATTAGCCATCATTACTTCTGTCACTTACTCTCCTGCACCAGCGCCTATGATTTTTGCAAGAAAAACTTCTGTAAGGCAGCATGATATGGTGGTTAGAAAGATCTAGGCAAGTCCTTTGGCAAACAGGGACAACATGCAAAGCATCTCGTTGGCTTATCACCTGCAAGATGAAGGGTGGGGGTCAGGCGCAATGCCAGTTAGGCAGCAGGCATGTGATGGATAGTCTTACAGAGACTAGACCCATGCAGTGGAAACTGGCTTTGGGAACATGGGATGGTTGGGGAGAGAAACTGGGTTAGTGTGTGAGATGGAAAGGTATGGGGTAGGTATAGTCATCCACACACAGTACATGCTCCACTACCAAACATCTTGATCAGGGTGGTCTCCAGATTTTCCACAGGAGGTGGACCTTGCGGGAAGTGGTGATACTCGCCAGTCCCAAGCCAAAGGACAATTGGAGTTTGGAGTGTATCCCACTGGACAAGTGGGTTGTCTTCTGGAGAAAGTGGTTGAGGTGGCTGAGAGGGTACCTCCTACTGACACCATAGTGCTACTGGCAGACTTCCATGCTCATGTTGGGAATTATGGAGATACTTCGAATACAAAGTTTGCTCATAAGTGTACTTGGTTCCAGAGCACCTTGGGCCAAAGGTCAATGATTGACTTTGTATCATCAGAGTTAAGGCCATATTTTCTGGACATTTGGGTAAAAACAGGGACAGAGCTGTCAGCTGATCACCACTTGGTGGTGAGTTGGATTCACACAGGCGCAGGCCAGATTTACCTGGCAGGAGGAAAGGGAGAGTTTTTCAACTGAGAGATATAGGGGAGCCAGTAGGGCTGCAGCAAAATTAGTTGCAGAAGCAAAAGGTCAGGCAAGACCATTCACAATCTCTGCTGAGTGTGGGGGACTGGTGACCGCTACTGGGAATATTGTTGTGTGATGGAAGAAACACACAGACCTACAAGTACAATGTGCTAGTTTAGACGTAGTCTGTTATATAATTAAATTTATACCACAATGTTGTTGAATTCTCAAAAGGTATTGATTAATTTTCTATAACAACCGTTGTGCTGACTGCAAAGCAAAATCACAGGTTTATATTATTGCATTTGTTCTAATACACTGTTACTGATACTGTTACAGGATGCATAACAGAACATGCATAATGTCCAGGTAATATCCAATACACTGCCTGTACATGCACAGGGGCTTGTATAATAGCAAGGGAAGATGCAACTGACCCTTAATCAGTTACTAAAACGATCACACTAGGATATCATGGCAGCTGCAGTGTGTTCAGTGTATTGATAGTCTATAGTTCAGTCAAGCTCAAATAACAGCCGTAATAATTGTAACAGGCCCGAAGTCGCTCACAGATTGAACATAAAGACATTAAGGTCTGTGTGATTCTGTCTAAGTGGTCAATTCTGGACAGAATCTCGTTCTCCAGCATTGCTCTGACCAGAATATCAATCCAGTCTTCATGATTAGCGATGATGATCACTGTGCCTGTTCCAGTGCTTCAGGACTGGCACTCTTTTTGATTTTCTTTAGTGAGTCTGAGAAATCTGAGAAAAAGATGTTCCTTATCTCATTCGCTGCTATGTGGCTCAGTTGTTCTGGAATAATATCTCATATGGGTGTGAATGCAGCATCCTGAGGTCAGAGTAATCTTCTGTCATTACGCCTAGCCTTACAACAGCAAACCTGTACCAGTGTTTCAGCCTGGCAGCACCAGTGTTGAAGAAGATAGCACTGGATACCATAGCAGTAGGTTTGGACTTTTGGGTTTTTACCAAGAGGCCCAAACAGCAGTCCTTCCACTGGAACTCTTGGCCCCGTAAACAACTCGGGCCACAGCGCCAGCAGTTCACTGTCCATGTTTTTAAAGTTCTTTATGTCATTTTTTCTGTTTTTGGACATTGTTCTGGAATATCAGAATTTTACAATGATATATTTCAGGGTAATGTGTAAACAAATATATCTCTCATTAGTTTTGTGGTTTATTTCATATGCAGAAGTTGTGCTCATTTTTGCCATGGGTGCCAATAATTCTGGAGTTGTCTGTATGACGTGTTACATTTGTGCATTAAATAATAGCTTGCATTAAAATATAGTTTCCCATGTGAAATATATTTACTTTATGTATTATAGAGTAGGTACTAGGTGTATTAATTGTCTGACACCTTCTCTGAAAACACTGTATGTATAATTTATGCAGATGTGCAGGACTGGGACCTTTAGATAAATAATAAATTGCTGTCATAGCTGGTTATAAATGATGACACCACACGTACGCATGGTTGCAGTACATGAGCCCTATAAATAGAGATATTATACTGAAGGAGGGCCAAGACATAATCTACTGCACGAGAGAACAAATTCCCTGCGTTCTTGGTTTATATGAACGTTAAGCTGAGCCTTGATACTGTAAATTGACGAAATTGTAAATCATAGTGTGAAAATATCAACGATTTAATACACTTTAACACAGATTTACTGAGAAATTTGATCATTAAACACTGGATCATGTACTGCATCTTGGAGACAGTTTAATCGCAACTGTTTTTGCAGGAAGTGACGTCATAGGTTTATTTATTGCAAAACATCTGTTCAGGCCAGGTGAAAGGTTGTTCTTTTTCACGTAAGGAATAAAACACTTGGGGGCATGTTGTTATAGGAAAATGATCAACAATGGGATGTTGTGACGTGGCCTGACGCAAAGCATAGTCACTGTTACCACCTGACGTGTTTTATTCCACTTACACCACAGCAACGATTGCCAACTATTAATTACAATTATTAATTTATTAAAGAATCTGTTTACAATTACATTTAACGTTCAGCAAAGTAAATTCCTTCCTGTTATCACTTGCCACTATAAATAGCTGTTTCCTGATATTCTCTAGATGTTAATAAGACAGAAAAAATGCAGGTAGTAAACAGGAAATAAAGTAATGAAGATTAAAATAAACTAAACATAATATTATTCAACCTATTTCTAGATATATTTTCTGCCTATTCTCAATCTTGTTCTATTGGTAGATCATTTTGAAGGAAAAAAGGTAGCTTGAAATTAGTAAATATATCTAGAAGTAAGTTTACTAATCTTATATTTTGTTTATTATAGTATTAAAATAGGAAATACTAGATACATTTGATTGTATTCAAGATAGTTTCCATCGCTCCAATCCAAGGTTTGTGCATTCTGAGATGCTTTTCTGCTCACCACGGTTGTACGGAGTGGTCATTTGAGTTACCATAGCCTTAATGTTTTTTGTTTTTCGCACCATTCTGTGTGAAAATCCCAGGAGACCAGCAGTTTCTGAAATACTCAAACCAGCCAGTCTGGCACCAACAGTGAGAGGTCACGGAATACAGGTCTTCTTATTAAAGTGGCTGCTGAGCGTAAGCATCTGTGTTGGAAGATGTTTTTTCATCTCCTCTGCATTTCGTTTTCCTGTGGCTATGTTATCATTATCACACACCTACTGCTAGGGATTCCTGGCTGCTTCATGATTCAATCAGGCTTCCATTAGAAACTTTATACTAGTGGTAACTATCAGCTGCGTAAACTTTATAATGTCATATTAACCCATTGCGTTGTTGCAGCCAAATGGCGCAGACATTTAATTAGTCTTTCTACAGACTGTAGCTAAAATAGTTACTTTAGCTTACTTGGTGAGAAACACACTTTCCTAAGTGTCATTTATACTATTAGAAACAGATACACTCTGATATTTCATGATGCTAGATTGCTTCTTTAATGATAGGTGTGTGTTTCTAGTGCATGATCTCTCTTATCATGCTTTGGACTAAGAGTTGCATAGTAACACTATCAAGGTGATTAAAACATCAGATTGTAGGCCTTGCTTTTAAATCCCAGCTTCACATTTCAATCCGGTAACACACCAGCTGTTCTCTCTCTCTCTCTCTCACACACACACACACACACACACACACACACACACACACACACACACATACACACACACATGCTCACAACCCCTAATCACTTACTCATTTTTACGTTCACAATATATCTGTCCAAAGCTTTTGTGTGTCACAATGATGAATTGTCTTCTAAAAATAGTGCACAATGTGTAATTTGCTGTGGTGTAAGAGGACAAAAAAACACTCTGGGACATTCTGTTATAGGAAAATAATCAACCGAGTGGTCTGATGTAGCCCAGTGCAAAAAGCAGTTACTGTTATAGAAAAATAATCAACCGGGTGATAAGTTAGTAAGATGTTACAGAGAAATTGCAAAGCACAAAGTTACAGCTTTACCTCTGACTGTTACTAAGCACCGACACTGGAGACTCCTTCCATAAATGCTAGAGAAACATCTTATAGAAAACTTATTGTTCTGCATCTCTGCTCCCTAATCTCCTCTTCTAATCAGAGAGAGAGAGAGAGAGAGAGAGAGAGAGAGAAATGATTCAGATATACAAAAGCACACCTCAAGCTGGACTCTAAACCACAGAGTTGAGTCATTAAGCCAACAACAGAGACACTTCCTCAGCCTCAAATCACTCACTTACATTCATTCTAATTTCTCCAGTGATATACTTTCTGAGCTATACATTATGTTTGACTGATACTCGATATTTCTGTATGCCGTTAATGGTGCTTCATGCAAATCGTGGTGGTAAAAATCTATAACATAGATCTGAGAAAAGAAGCATAATGCCTGTTATTGCGCAATATTACTCATTTTTCTTGCAATTTATTTCATGAAGTTTTTCATTGTCCAAATTGTCATTGCTTTTTCTTTTCCGAAAAACTAATTATGAAAAATGATACAACACTAAAGATGGTGCATGTGCTAGAAAGTTTAGAGATTATTCACTTATTCATTCATTCATTCGAGCATAGGCTAAAGAAATGTTTCGCAAAACATGACCCTTCAGAAAAAATACGCAAGCCACATTCTCTTCAACTGCTCGCCGTCCTTTTAGCCTTTGCGAAAAACCACATATTTGTGAATCTTGATGAATAACATACCTTCAGTATCTAATATTGCCCTCACATTTATGAATTTATTTTTTTGCTTACGTTATAGACCTTGAACAAGGTATGCATTTTCCGTTTCAGTAAACATTACTGCACTCCTTAAAATAACAAGATCTTGAATTCTACAGAGATACACGGGGCTATTTCTAGCTACAAGTTATATATAAGTAGTCGCTTAGGGCCTCTGAGCCACAAGGGAGACCCGTACTATTCAGGATTTAAAAATAAATAAATAAATAAATAAATAAATAAATAAATAAAATGGGAGGTTGAGGGAAGCAGGATGACATTTAGAGCTTGGATCCTGGGAAAACTGTGAACATTTAGCAGCCCTAAGCGACAACTTTCTCAGGCAGAATTGATGCTTCATTATCTCAGATGAGGGAACTTGATAAACAATAAAACAATAACAACTGAACAAGATGATATTAGTTACTGGCTAACTCGAGATACTAAGTTAGTAGCTAAGTAGCTAACTCTAGCTAACTCTAGCTAACTCTAGCTACTAACATTTTCCCTTTCAATTACATCAACAAGCAGAAGCAAGAAAGCAGACAGATTGACTAAATCCAATTAATTTGCATTGATTTTTTACGTATGGTTTGGATCCATTTCTTCTCTTCTTCAACCTCTTCTGCCTCATTTACATACATATCGATATGTATATGTTACTTATCTAATTTATTTACATAATTTACAGTTCCTGTTGTTTTCACACCATAAGTAGCCCCCTTGCAACTGCCTGATACGTAAACCTTTTCACCAAATGATAGTAAAGTGCGCTTTTTTGCATATGCTAGTTTAAAACTCATGGCGCCCCCTAGTGGTCAGGGTTAGGGGCCTGAAGCGACTTCATACTAGCAAGAAACCATGTTGCCATGTTGCAGGTAATTTATTAGCATTTTGATTGCATCTCTTAAAAGAAATACTGCACTAGAGATTTGTCATTCGTGAATGAGTCAGCTATTTGTGAAGCCTCTTTTAAGTGAACACTGAAAGCTGACTCACATATATGAGCTGTTTTTTTATTTCTTATTTTAAAAATAGATGTAAGCAATACCGGTACTCCTGCAGCATAACCGAATAAAATGCTTTAATGGAAACTTCTTTTCAGCATCTGGGCTGATCATTAGTGTGAAAGGTGAGCTGTGTGTTTGACTCTCAGCTGTGTGTATGAGGCAGCGTGAACACTGCCGCTTGTAGAAGATGTACTGCATGTAGTCAAGTGGATGAGGAGAGTTGATTATCAGTATAAATAAAAATGCTTAACGAAGCACAGACACAGCAGGCACAACAACAACACAGCAGCACCATGCTGATTTAAATGGACTTTATAAAATGTCCTGCCAAGTAATATTTGTTATAGAGGAAGATTTCTTAAAAGAATTTCAGCTGTAGTTAGAGCAAGAACAACAACCAGTGGTCAAAATATCTTTGTTCAGTTTAGAAAAAAACATGTTTTGGGAGCCAAAGGAGCCAAACTCTGTGTTGTGCTGACTTTGCTGAAAAATGTACGTAAAAATGTTTTTTTTTTTTTAAAAAGAAAAGTCTGTGTGTACATTGTCTGTTGCATGAAGACATTCTTGTCTCACATGGACACTGTTTTCTACAAGTGTAAGGATTCGCATTTGCCTTCTGTAAAGGCACAGTGCCATCACGCACCATCTTGCTTCCACCCTAGGTGGTTTCCTAGAAGTCCACCTTGCAATATGTCCTTAGACTATTTTAGACTATGTGTAACATTTAAATAACACACACACACACACACAAACAACTGTTCATGAAGCCAAACCGGGAAGACTGGAAGAGCTGCATGAAATGAAATAAAAATATTCATTAAAATCCATTTAGTTTGAAAAAAAAAGTCCTACAAGAGCTCCTGAGATGTTTAAATGAGTATAAGGAGACTCACTAACGTGAACCTTGACTGATAAATAGTTGCAGCATGCCGCTGATACATGATTGGTTGATTATATGAGCAGGAACACTGGTGTCCACTCCACACATGACAGTTCTGCCCCATTAACACACTTCAATTCACACAATACACTCCATAATTACAGCAGTTATATTTTTGAGGATTCGAGGAATAATTTGAGTCTTCATCATCATTCTGATCAGGCCCCATTCAGACTCACAAAAGAGCTGCTGAGGCTTGATGAAGCGTAATTAAACCACTGCAGATCAACAAGCGTGTCGTGCAGACTAATCATCCACCTCTAGCGAAATGTGTGGCGTGACAACCGAGCGGTGGCCACGAACCGTGCCATGTCATCGGCACTGAATAGGAGCAGTTTAACAGAGTGCTCTATGTGAATCCATTATTTCAAATGCAGCTGCTTATTACAAAGTCAACTGGGGAAACATAACTGACTCTGCAGATCCTATAGTAGTAACAGTACAGTGAATCCAAAACACTAGATGTTGTTAATTATACTAAAAGATATACTATTCCATTTGCTTTGAGGTGTAAATAAGTCCTGAGATGAAACCAAGACAGTTTTATGATTACAGCAGCAGTTCGTATTTACAAATCTACAGTATCCAGGTGAGATTATCCTCGGACGCCAGGTCAGACTTGAGGACAAACTGTTCTTGAGAATTATAGATCTTTAGGGTATCCATGTGGAACCAGGCGCAACAGCAGAAAGTGAGTCATGAGTGAAAGTTCTGAAGGTAGAAACAGAACTAAAGCATTAGCCACATTCAGTACAGTGGTTTAGAAGGGTACATTGTGAGTCCAAACAGGGACCTCAGCAGGTCTAGATATGAGAAAAAGAGTCGGAAGGTAAACACAGGCTTGAGTGCACCCTGGGACATAAAGTATCCCATCACTCCACAAACCTGAGTGATAGTGACAGCATCAAAACACTTCTATAATGTCCATGAACTCCCCAGATCTGCACCTTTACCTAAATGTACACAAGACACTGTTCAGTAACACGATCCCCATTCGCCCAGCTGGAGAATGCTGAAGAATTATTCCGAAGTGTCTTCAAGGTTGGCAATTCCAGATTAAATTATGCATGTTGGGTAGCAGGTTGGGTGGCATGATGGCGGAGCAGGTAGCGTCCTCACAGCGTCAGAGTCTGCAGGTTGATCCTGAGCTCAGGTTACTGTCCGTGTGGAGTTTCCGTATGTTCTCCTCAAGTCCACATGGGTTTCCTGACTGCGTGTCTATGATGGATTGGTGTCCAGTCCAGTGTTCCTGTGATCCGGCTCTGGATCCACCATGACCTTGACCAGGATATAGCTCTGACTGAAGATGAATGAATGAGTAGCATGACCCTTGAATGGTCTGGTGCACTGTTTATGGAATGACTGGTTAATTAATAATAAACAGAGGAAATCTATTAGTTTACATTCACATCGAGCACATTTGGGTTATTCAGTGACTCAGTGGTTAACGTGCTGTGCTACTGCCCTGAAGGTTGAGACTTCAAGGACCAGCATCCTGACAAACGGATGTATTTTATAAATCCAAAAGTACCCTGCTGTTTATTCCCCATTAAGAACAAATAGTCATCCTCGTAAACAGCAGATGCTATTTACTGAAAAGGGCGCATTTGCAAACAAAAAAGATGCATTTCATCTCTCAGCCGTACACATCCTACGTCACTACATTACGTTTCTATTTTTACTTAGTGCAAAGAGATGCTACAAAAAAAAGCCCAGAAAAATGATTATCATTAAACACTTTTCCCCCATCAGGAGGCATTTAGGGTGTAATGAAGTAAATCATTATATTTTGCCAGGTCCAGCTAGATAATTATGAATGCAACAAGCTCACCATTTACATCTTTGAATCCAATTAAAGAACCATCGAGCTCTGCTCACCTGTTCAATCATTAGGACCTATTACACTGCAATATCAACATACACAAATACACCAAATTCCATTACAAACCAAAACCACCAGGAAACAACAGAAGCCTGTAAATGGTTAGGGTTAGGTCCAGTGGCATGGGGTTTATTTCAACATTGGAGATTATATTGTATATTAGAAATGTAACTGAATATGAATCCATTATTCAGAATGAACAAGTAATGTCTGTTTACTTTCATGTGTGTGACTGAGGCTTGTGGATGTGAGCGAGCGAACAGATATGAACCTCTTGGGACAAATAAAGACCACATTCATTATCGTGAACATGAGTTACTACGCAACGCATTTAGCATTTAGTCATCCTTAGTAACCGCCTGGTCAGGGTTGCAGTGGTTTAAATTAGACTAACTGGTTTGTTTATGCTCTATTTGGTGAAATAGAACCAACTAAGTTCATTAGAAAATGTTACGGGCAGGTGCAAGCATGATAATAATTATAATAATAATTAGTATAATACAAACAAAAATAATAACTGCGTGAGCAGGATCTCTAGTTGAGACCAGTTATGAACTTGAGTGATGTAGCTGAGTTTGAGGAACTGTCTGAGCTAAATTTCACAGACCGTGCTGACAGTGATGGCATTTCTACCTCTGAGGTTTTTTATTTTTTTTTTAATTTTCCAGTGTTTTTCAGTGTTTTCAGGGATATAGTAGTAGAGTTTATATTTAAATAAATCTAAATACTAATACAAATATTTGGAGCAATAAAAAGATACAGATAGTGCCACTGTATGTGTCGGGTAGTGAAAATTCCTGTGTAGCATGCAAACTTTTCAAATAAATAAGACTTTTCTAACAAACGTACATCGCCTGTACAAGTTCTTATAAAGAATATACATCACATCACTCCCCTTATGACTATTTACAGTATCATGACAGTGTTCTTAATTGTCATATTTAACTATTTAATGTTCATTAACATTATCCTTCATATAACACAAGCAACCAACAATATTAGTAAACTGTATGTGTCGTTGCAGCCACATCACTGATTTAGAGCCATGTAGTGCTTTAATACAGTTTTTGTTACTTATTTACTAACAAGCTTTTTCCCCTGTTTGGGATTTTGTGCAGGTATCAGCATGAAGAGTATACCTGGTTCATTTGTAACCCAGACAGGCCCTAAAGTATTGATTATTTTCCATAGATCAAAGAAAGCAAAGAAGATAATGAATTATTTACGAGCTTGTCACTATGGTTATGGTCATTACAGACTAGTGCGAGATCAGAGCTGACCTAGGGCACACTTTGTGGTGTAGGCAAAGTAAAAACGTCTCGTAAGCAAGTCTTCGAGGATGAATGAATTAAAAATGGACACGGTTTCCATACAGTGCGCAATTCCACTTCGTTCAGTGAATACAGCTAAAACTGACTGGAGGAGTGTGTGGAGGAGAAACTCGGACTAAACCAAAATTGTGCTTTTCTGCCTATACCATGCTTTGGCAAATCCCACTTTCTGCAAAGATTACCTAAGATAAATGAGTCATCTGCTTAATGTTTTAACTGCTAGCTTGCTAGCTAAGTGTTCTTTCCTCACACAGCGATTGTCACGCTTCGATCAAGTTGGTAATGTGACAGTGAAAAACAGACATAAACCTAAACATACAGATATAAACAAATAGTTGTAATATTCGAATGCTAATCAAAAATGGAAAATGTTTCTGGTGATTATTTCAGCACTGATATAACAGTGAATGGCATTCATAGAGTGATTACTCGTTTTCCACTGGATCTTTATAATCTTTGATAAAGGGAGCATTATTTTATATTTTAGTAGTTATGTCTTAAGAAATAGGAGCTGCTTTTAGACAGTCATAGAACACACACAACATACAACTGTGAGCTTCAGCAATGTTGGCAATGAAATGTTAACTAACATGTCTATATTATTCATCAATCTTGGTACAATTGAATCAAATGTCACACGGCTTCTCTTTATGATGACTTCTAGATCTCTCAAAAGGGGCGGAACCTCGTTATCAGCTGCCAATCAGCAAAGGGGGAGCGAACATCTCACTCTTAACCATATCCGAGTGAGCCGGAATATCTCGGAGCCTAGGTGTGATATATAAATATTGTAAATAAACTGTAAGCATAAAGATAAAGCTATGTTTGATTATTTGCATTCGATTCTGAAATGTGTTGTGCTAGGTAGCTAGCGGTCACTTCTTTCCTTCTTCAGCTAGCAGCTTAGCTACGTTTTGGCACAAAATGGCGGACACTGCTAATGTTGACCTGCTACAGTCTGTTGATGCTCATGCTAATTTTCAGAGAAGAAGCTGAAATTTAAACAAGGAGCAAAAAAAAAGGTGCTTTTAGCTGTCTTGGTACAGTAAAATTCATCAGCTGTGTTTATTATGTAGAGCCTCCACCATCCCTTTAACTGGTAGTCAGGTGTCCACAAACTTTTGACTACATTAACCACAATAAAATAAAAAAAACTAAAATTCAGTGTTGCATTGCTGCTCTACAAGCAGCTGAGGTGAACGCCTCAGACCAGCTGAGCACAAACACAGAAGGGGGCGTGGCCATGGTTCAATTGCTCCGCCCCAGATGGAGAGCAGACAGGTACTCGCTCGCGCTGTTTGGCTGAACCAGAGTAGTGGGCGGGGCTTAGGAACAACTACAAAGGCTTTACCCAGGACCGTCCAGGTGTAGTGCGCGAGCTGACGTTTGAGAGTGATCGCGCATAGCCTGATACACACACACACACACACACACACACACACAATAGGTTCCTGTATATAGATGCCGTTTCTGCTCATCATCTCCCTTTAGAAACAGACATGCGGTAGCACATTTGCACACAAAAGAAGAAAAAGAAAAAGAAGAAGAAGAAGAAGGGATAGAAAGGAAATTCCCACACCGGAGGAAGAGGAAGAGGAGGAAGAGGAGGATGCGCGCTGGCATGTCATGTCGTGCACAGAGCTCGCGCTGGTGAAGGAGTGCCTCTGTGACCACAGAAAACCATGTCTGAGCAGGTAAGAGCACCATCACTCCATCAATCCCTCCATCAATCCCTCCATCAGTCACTCCATCAGTCACTCCATCAGTCACTCCATCGGTGTGTGCTGAGTGTACCGTGTTTATTGCACACACCCTGAGCCGAGCTGTCTCCTCCTGTCCCTCTCTCTCTCTCTCTCTCCACACACACACACACACATTAGTGTAGCTACTTTATTTACAAGAAATACATCTATTAAACAGGAAGCAGATTTACAGCCTCAGAGAAATAGATTTCATCAGTGCCATATCAGGATACACACACTTTTCAAACATCTCAAATGCACACAGTGATGATGATGATGATAATGATACACACACACCATCACCATCATCATCATCATCATCATCATCATGTGGTCTCCCTGTAGTCTCCGCCTCCTCCTCATGGTTTAATGTGTTGTGCGTTCCGAGTTGCTTTTCTGCTCACCTCGGTTGTAAAGAGTGCTTATCTGAGTTACCGTAGTAACTCTCCTGTCAGCTCAAAGGAGCAATCTGGACGCTCTGCTCTGACCTCTCTCATCAGCAAGGCGTTCCTGTTCGCAGAAATGCCACTCAGTGTTGTTTTTTCACACCATTCTGTGTAAACTCTAGACTCGAGACTGTTGAGGAAGGCTGTAGAATAAATCCCAGGAGAATCTCAACAGTTTCTGAAATACTCAAACCACCCTGGCGCCTACAGCCATGCGACTCTCCGAGTCACTCAAATCACAATTTACGCCATTCTGATGTTTGAGGTGAGCAAGAAAGGTGCAGTAGTCGATTTTTTAAATTATTATTATTATTATTATTATTATTCTAATTATTATACTTGTTCTACATAACTTCTTGTTTGTGTTTGGACACGCCTCCTGTCAGTCATTTTATAGACATTATTATTATTTTATAGACTCCATCTGAGATCCTGGGGGCGGAGCTTCGTGAACATGAGCTCAAGGAGTTAAAAAAAATAGAATAATTCAGATGTCGAACCTACCTAAGCGTTAGAGACCTAATCTTACCTAATGCACCTTTAACCCGTGCATGCGTGATTTTATGCATAGTGCTGCTGAGTGAGGGAGTGGAAGTTACACACACACACACACACACACACACAATTCGCAGTATTATTTATTATGTTGTCTGTTCTGACCGTGTGTATAAAATGATTATAATTTGCACAGATGTTTACGTTTCCTAATATGCTGTTTAAGTTATAATGATTATATTTGCTTCATTTGCTGTTCTGTAGTGCATCACGCATGACTTACAATAGACCAAGATTAATTCATTACCTTATTACAATTAGTATAATTGGGTCTAAGTTTGTGTGTGTGTGTGTACTGGTGGTAGACTCAAGTGCACACACACACACACACACACAGCACCACGGCTTGGATAATTGCTGTATTAATATTAATGGGAGGTGTGACTTGGTGTACACACTAAGTGCTTCTTGGGACCTGATTACTGTTTAAAGGAAAAAAAAAAGGGTCAGCTATCAAGAGTATTGCCTATGTGGCAGTGTGTGTGTGTGTGTGTGTGCCTTAAGAGGGACACACACTGTTTTGACCTACTTCCGTGTAATATATACAGCTCACCAAATCCCATTGGAGCGACTGTCTGATTGATTTTAGATTCTTGTGTTTGCAACTCGCCAGTGAATGTCCTTAGTAAAATTGTGAAACAGAAATAGAAAATGGCCTCCAGCTTTTCCTGGTGACCGTATACAAGAAAAACATCCATCTCCTCCTTAATTTCCAGCTTCTTTCCGCTCCAATCCTGCACCGAATCAGTCATTTATGAGCGCTTTTTATTGCTCAGTGTACACATTGTAGAAACAACCCACAATTCCTATTCCGAACATAAATCTTCTGATTTGACCTCAGTTACGAGCGTAAAGCGTTTTTATTATCAATCATGTTCCTGTGTTTTACAGGCTTATGGCTTGACTTTATCCGCTGCACCTCCACTTCGCAGAGGAAGCACACCGCTACCGATCAAGCACCTGTTAAGGCGAGAGGAAGCCGTGTCTGAGGATTATGATTGGATACCGGGGCTCGATGCTGCTGATGCTCCGCCCATCAGCAGCAGTGATGCTCAAGATGCACCTCTCCTTCTTAAGGTTCCAGAGCAAAAGTACCGCGGGCCACTGCGGATCGTCCTGTTGGGGCAGAACGGAGTGGGCAAATCGTCACTGGCCCTCTCTCTCGCTGGGCTGTCGGACAGATCACTTTCAGTAGACTCTGAAACACAAGCGAGCGGTAAAGATATTTTCCTCGTTTTGTTTTCGTCCCCAGCCCATCGTCTTCCAAATCCATCAACACCGCCTCACATCTTAGCTCAATCAGACCTCTGTTTAGATGTAAATTTAATCAGAAATACATCGCTACAACACCTTAAACCGCCTCTGCCTCTCAGGTTTTCGGTTCTGCATCGACATATGAAGATGAAAATGCGCGCTCCTTGATAAGAACTCGACAAGAAATCACATGATCATTATGAATAGCGCTTGTTTAAATTGACCAGTGATACTGGCGCAGCCAATGATATTCCAGACCACTCCTTTACACCTGCCAAAGGTTTCCTCTGTATGACTTTCAGCCTGATTTTGCCTTCGCAGACAAAAAAAAAAAAACGCACGTAGTAAAAGAAATCTTTGGTCGTACTTGCTTATGTTAATTAACAACATTCCCAGCCCCCTCGTACGCAAAGTGGCAAATCCACCACATGCTAATGTGGCTAGAAAAATATCCTTATTTCCTTAAGCTCACTTTGAAGAGTACGCACTCTTAACCCGGCCGTGTAGGCCTCCAAATACCTTTCCTTCGGCTTTTAAAATGTTTCCGCTACACTTAACATAACATAACATAACTACACTTAATATAACATAACGTAACTCCACAACATGAGACGTCGTTTTTGTTACGGTTTAGGCATTAGCCTCGTCCATCTAGTACAAAACTAAAACAAACGTATCTTTGTTATACGGTTCCTTTAACATATATTTGAAAGCTCAAATCAAATATAAGTAACAGATTGCAATGTTTTTAAATGACTGTATATATATATACACATATATATATATATATATATACACACACACACACACACACTATATTCACTTTACATTTGCTTCAAAGGGGTCAAATAATTATATCTTAAAAGGTCGTTTCTTGAGTCGAACCCTCACCCACAGCTGTCCTGTGTGTTAATGTACGCCGGCCCTCATCTGACGCACATTCGACGAGAAAAGAAAAATTAGCAGTGAGGGGCTCTCGGAGCTCGCAGAAGCCACTGGCATTCATCTCATCGTGGAGTTTTGCATCTGTCTCCGGCGTTTAACTGGATGACAGATAACTACGCTTTTTTTAGAAATGGCAGCAGAACTTGTTAGCCTTTTTACACTCTTTTTAATGAATTTTCCATAACAGTAGTTCTGACAGTTGTTCCATCCGCAAGACAAATCGCAGGTTAACATTAATGCGTTCGTTCTAATACGTTATCGTTTCTATAGTAACGGCGAATGCACAGGGACTTGGTATGCCAGATGCTGAACAAAGCAACACGTATATTTCTTCATCATATTTTTAGGGACATATGACTTATTATTAACGTCAGAAAGGCTGGTGAAGGAACGACGGAAGGTTTCTAGCTGCGATAACTTGTTTTGTGGACATTCCACAGCAATAACCAGCTTTAAATGCAACTATAAATGGATAAAAAGTATGACGCTATCCTTTAGTTAATAATAAACACCTCAGGATGTATCGTTATTGGAAAGTAATCAACTTCGTTTCCTATAACAGTCCAGCCCCTCATGTTTTATTCCTTATTTAATCACTGTAACAGGAATCACACGAGTCTGAGGATCAGTCTGTTGTTTATTTTGTAGATGAAGGATATCATCGAAGGGTGACAGTAGATGATGAGGACAGCTCAATCTTGGTGTATGACAACTGGAAACAGGTGAGTCATATACACACACACACACACACACACACACACAGTTAAAGTAAGCCTGCTCACACACGGTTTTGTGTATTTCACTGACGCTGCCTGCATTAACAGTGACACTCATTGACACATGTTTATTTATCGCCGTCACTCCAATATTCATGCGGACCGGACAGACAGAAACTGACAAATGCTGCGTTAGCGTGTGCGATGGAATAGGGAAGAACACTCGCAGATGTCTAAGACTCAAAAGACTTAAAGTATCTCAAGCAGATTGTATTAACTGCTGCTTTGAGCACCATATTGCAGTGTTAGAACCTGTCATGCAGTCTGTCAGAACGAAGGACCTGAGCTTACGTTTTTCTGCTAGTTGAGGAGTTTTTAATGCAGAACTGCAGGAGAAACTGTTTACTCTGTCCCGTGCAGGACCCCGAGGCTGCAGCAGTCCTGTTTCTTTTAGAAGAAATTGTTTTCTTCACTTCCTTCTCGTGTAATTTGTTCCACTTATGTTACAGAGAAAGCCAGGAGCCATTACTACATTTTTATCTCGGCGAAATCAGGAAGGGTCGGACTCAAGCCAAACGCAACTAATTACATCCTGGCAGACCGTAAAGCAAGCTTCCTGCCTTCAGAGGTTTAAGTTGGGGAGCAATGCAAATGAGCCACATTAATCAAAATGCAAAATGCCCGTGTATACTTTCATCAGGTTCAATCTCACACTTAATGACTGCATTATAACTGCGTGATCACATACGCGGTACTCTGACGCTTGTATTGCCAAACACAGGTACTCCGATACTCTGTGATTACTCTATGATTCTTTACTCAAGTGAGAAAAAAGGAAGTTGTTATGACTCTGAAATTCTAGTTACTGCAGTTTCCTTTTTCAATCTGTGCTTCATACTTTAGTTTCGTTCCAGGCAATGTGTTAGCAATGAGGAAACACAAACCTCTTCACGCCTGCGGTTTGCATCCCCTCCTTACATTTACACCAAACTCACCTCGTCAGAACCGTGATCATTAATTATTACTGAATAAGGAATAAAAAACACAACAGGGCCATGCTATTCTAGGAAAATAATCAGAGGCAGGGTGGGCTGAGCTGAAGCAGAGTTACTCTAAACCCCGCAAAGTGATTCTTTCCTGTAACAGAGCGTGCAGAAGTGTTTTATTCCTCTTATAATCACAGCAATTTGCCAACACTTACAAGATTTTTTTTTTATTAAACATTGGAATGTTGTAGTTTTTATCCATTTATAGTTAAACATTATGCTGCGGAATGTCAGAGAAACAAGTTGCATGCATAAACAGTCGTTCCTTCACTTTCTTTCAAAGAAATGCAGCTTATTCGAGAGAAAACAAAAAGTCTCGAAGACTTTGCCATGTTTGAAAAACTTCCGACACCGGAGACTCCTTCTATAAACTGTTAAATAAACATCTCTTTACAGAAAACTTCCTCCTATCAACAGTTACAGCTTTCTTTGTTAAAGGTGCAATAGCCAATATTTTTCATTTCTTACTAATACAATTAATGTGGAAAAATACATAGAAATGATTTAAACAATAGTTTAAGCTATTTTCTCAGAACAAGTGTATTACATAGCTGGGAAAAAAACCCAGTATGGAAATGTTCGTTTGTATTTGGATTGAACTGTTGTCAGTCATTTTATAGCCACGCCCCCAACACCTTTTCATCTCCTTATAAATCATTATGCAGGTTTATAGAGCTGTAACTTTCAAGCAGTCGAATATCCGAGTGCGCTACAGAGCCACGCCATGACTAATATTAACTCTAGTTAGCATGCTGGATCTAGTTGAACCACCATATGTTTTGGGGGCGGAGCTTTGTGCACATGTGTAAAAAATAATTTAAAAAAATCATTCAAATCTTATTTCAACTCCACACATTTAACCATTAGAGATCTTTTTCCACAAATCTTACCTAACACACCTTTACATTTTTAAACATTTTTGCAATAGCTTACTATTAAACTTTTAGGTGTCGTGTCCGCCGAGCAAGTGAAGGAGCTGTTAGTATAGAAACGATAACCTACAGTATTAGAACAAGTGCATTAATATTAAACAGTGATTTGCCTTACAGTTGGAACTGCTATCAGAGCTGTTGTTAAAGAAAATTAATCAACACCTCCTGACCAATCAGGATCGAGATTTCAACAACGACGTGGTATAAATGGGAATAATGCTTCAGTTACAGTATGGTGGATTTTACTGTATTTTATCAGGACAGGATGAGAAAACAACACCTGACCAGGCTTATTCCCTTTGGGGGAAAAAATCTGATTGCCCAGAGGTCAAAAAAGGCTCTGTGTGTGTGTGTGTGTGTGTGTGTGTGTGTGTGTGTGTGTGTGTGTGTGTGTGTCACCCCTAGAGGAGATGAGGCCACGGTTTTAAACAGATTACCCAGGAGCTGATGGATGAGGCCATAAATAATTGCTGTCTTAGCAGAGCAGTAAGGACTAACCCCATTACCTGAACCTGTGTGTTCCTGTTGAAATCACCACATTGTTCATCGAATGAGCCAATCGTTCAGTTCGTAATAATTTGCATACACTAGAGAAAATCTCTGCAGTTACGTTTCGGCATTGTGTGCAGAAATGTATTAGATGTAATTCTGATTATTTGCTATAAAACAAAATCTTAGTGTCAGCTGAATATTGATTAAACCCTCTCTCCACTGCTCCTCCCCCGAGCACTGGGGCAGCGTGATTCCTACCCCAATGGGCCTCATTAGCGCATGTTGTAGTTCCCATTTTTGACCGCTAACTGCAGTAATAACTCTGTGGAGATAAATGAGGTGCTGAGCACGATGCCCTGTGATTGTACATCTAGATAGGCGAGCAAATCAAATCAATGGGACAGCAGCTTATAGCTATCAAATAGCAACATTTTTAAAAAATCGTTGGTGACAGAAAAGAGGTAATTCATAGTTCCATTTAAAATGAGGACAAGAAATTTGGTATTCACGAAAATACAGTTAATTTGTAAAACCTTGATTGGCTTCAAGGCTTCAAACAAATCGTATAATTGGCGATGAGTTACTGCAATTTTACGCTATATACAGATTACACTGCCAATTAAGTTTAAATCGCTAATTTCGATTGCACCAAAACGCATCCATAAATCAATTTCGAGTTATCCAAAACACATCCATAAATTAAGACACGTTACTTTGAAGTGGCAGAGCTGCATTACTAGCACACGCCACAATTACGTAAAAGGTGCGCTTTAAATTGTTGTTGCTTTCAGATCCCTGTGAGCTTTGCCTTTTTTGGAGTTTTGGGGGCGTGTCTACAGGTAATCCAGCTGTCCTGTGAATGCGCTTGGTAACTTACGGTTGATCACATGACCATGAAGAAAAGCTGTGTTACCAAAACCAAAATCTGACAGGAAATTTTAGTTTACTAACTTTACTTTGTTTTTTGTTTTTTTACAGAAAGAGCTAGTAAGATTGAATGATTCCAGGTTTTGGATATACTCCAGGGCTGAGAGTGAGCAATGACTGGACCTTCTCTTTGTGTCTCATCATTCTCTTCCCATCCACCCCTTCTCTATCCACCCCTCCATCCATCTAACAGCATGCCAATGCCTTTCCACCTACTCCAGGGGAACATTTGCCAATGAAGTGTAATGAACCGTAAATTCAAGAGAAATGCAAATAGCCTTCTTCACTAGAAGGAAATACAGTATATTTAGGAATCATAGCTTTTATGTACAGAGTCACTGTTTCATGGATCCAAAAGGAAATGGACAAATTTACATATCTTTACATTTAGATGCAAACTATGTCTGTGTGAATCACATCACTAGATTCAGGGTCGTCGATGCTTCAGCGACTGTAATGCTCCCGTTTTTTGTGTTCAGTCGTATCCTCAGTAAGGAAAAGGAGTTTATTGAGATTCAGTGATTTAGCTATGAAAGTCATATTGCTTTTCCTGTATGTCTTGGGTTGTTGTTTTGTTACAAGACGCTGCACTTGGTCAGTTAAGATACTTGTGTATGTTGTGTTCAGCGTTCATATCATCATTAAAGACAAGTTACACTGGCTGTCATACACACCTCAAGAATAGCCAGTGATTTACAGCTTTTCTTCTCTGCTCATGTGAGTGGATTCGTGTCTTTATGGTAGTATTGGACACATTTAGTACATCTACAGCCCAAAATGTATTCTTCACAAATCAGCCACTATTGTGGTTTGAAAGAATACAAGATCACAGTTGTGTTTTTGTCATTAACAATGTACCAGGCATTAGATTTGTGAGGCACTCGAGATGACGGTGAGGTTTGTGTTTAAATATCGAAGGTGACTTATCTCAGGTGATGTGACAGAGACCGATATGGATGATGCTGGCAATCAAAGTGAGAACTTATTTCCCAATTTAAAATTTGGCAATGAATATTATTTTCCATAAGTAGATTAGGTTATAATTGTAGAAGTAGCATCTTTTCAGTAGATTTTGAAAAACAGAAATGTATTTCAGTCCAGGAAATCTGTATCATACAACTACATATGAGCTATAGTAGAAAATGTCATCATTTGACCATAATGACGGGACCACACATTTATTCTAATTATGGATTTGAGACTTTTGGATGTAGTGCCACATATACTGTCATTTCTAATACTTTGGTCTCCAGTCAGTTGACTGTGGCAAAGAATTACTGTCCAGTTACAGACAGATAGAACTCTATATGTGTTATACAAATCCCGATTGCCTTAAGCAGCATAAACGAGTGTGCACCCAGTAATTCCTGTCACCAGTTCCATGAATATAACTTTGTTTCCAGTGACTTGGAATACTAACTGATTGGAGGCCCCAGATTGTTGCCTGCAGGACATTATTTGTTCTGTCAAATCAGGTTAATAACATGAATCAGGGCTTAAAAAAGCAGCTTTCCACTGCTAATAAGAGAAAACTAGGCATTGGCAGCTTGTTTATTACCTTTACTGAAACGTTTGGATAATAGACAGCCACCCAATCCATTATAAACACCTGAGCCTGTGCAGGAAGGCATGCACAAATCAGCCTACACAGTCACAGTATGCTTCATACATGAGCACTCATGCGTATGCAGATGTATGGACTGCACTCTCACTCTCACGCCCAGCTCGCTTGCATACTCAGCACGATAGACGCACATGTGCCTCTACACACAAACACACACTGCCTGGAGTAGACTGCTTTAGGTTTCCTGGAGGCTTGAAACACCCTTGACAGCAGGTAGAAAGAATGGCTTTAATAAGTCACCCAGTTTCCTAAAATAGACTGCCTGCCCTTACACATGTTAGAGAGTGTCCTATGCCTGCTGTCAGCCATTGGTACTGGTTTACATTGATGCTTTAGTTTGGTGCACAAATTTGAAACCTGTCCAACCTGTGCCAGGGCTAACGAGTCATGAAACTTAACTCCAACCTCCAACACGGCACAGAGTCCAGGGATAAATCTGGCACCTGACCCAATTGTCCTGAAAATTGCTATAGTTTACTAGGAGGTGTTGGGTTTATTATCATCACAGTGTGATAACCCAGTCTAAAATTATCACACAGTTGCCCAGTATCACTGTATTAATCAACCAGAAAGAAAGAAAATCTTAAGCCAGGAGGCAGC
Source organism: Pangasianodon hypophthalmus (assembly GCF_027358585.1). NCBI lineage: Eukaryota > Metazoa > Chordata > Actinopteri > Siluriformes > Pangasiidae > Pangasianodon > Pangasianodon hypophthalmus. The sequence continues at coordinate 32,315,963 of NC_069713.1, read as the reverse complement.
TACACATATTTCTGTCATGGAATTCAGGGGGAATGATGCATTTCTTTTTAAATTTTAGTAATAAAACAACTAAAAAAAATAAGTGAAGACTGGAAAAGGACCCATAAACTGGAATATCAAAAAAGGGACTAGGCTAAAGCTTGGCAAGGCAAAGAAAAGAAAAGAAAACTCAACATGAAACCAAAAAACACTCATGGTGCAAATAGAATATAACATATGAGCACCCACATCAACCATGCACAAACACACACAACACTCAAACACTAAAGAGGGAAAACACAGAACTTAAATAGGGAACTAATTGGGGAAACACAAAACAGCTGAGCACAATCAAGGGAGGAAATGGAGCAGACAACCAAAGAAGAAATTCAAAAAAATGATTGAGAGTGCCCTCTGGTGTTTGGGGGAGGAATTGTCCATGGTGGACATGACAATTTCATGTTTATTTTCATGTTTACTTTATTTCCATAAGAGGTCATTTCAAAATAATAGCTAAGAGACAGATTCATTTCAGTGTTTATTTACTATATGAGATTTTCAGTGGCTAAAAAATTTACATACACTTTATTAGTATTTGGAACATTGCTTTTTAATTGCTTAACTTGAGTCAAACACTTGTTGTAACATCTCACAATATTTTGCTGGAATTTTTGCCCATTCCTCCTGACAGAACTGGTGTAACTCAGTCAGGTTTGTGGGCCTCCTTGCTTGGACACACTTTACCAGTTCAGTCAACAGATTTTCTGTGGGATTCAGGTCAGGGTTTGTGATGGCCTCTCCAATACTTTCCCTTTGTTATCTTTAAGCCATTTTGTTACACCTTAGGAGGTATGCTTAGGATCACTGTCCTGCACACAATGTGATGCTGCCACCCCCGTGCTTCACAGTAGGGATTTTGTTCTTTGAATGAAATCCTCACCCTTTTTCCTCAATACATAGTGTTGATTGTTGTGGCCAAAGTGTTCAATTTTTGTCCTCTGAAAAGCTAGGTCTTCATCCTGGTGATCACCTGCAAACTTCATTCTGGCTTTTTTCTGCCTTCTTTCTTCTGCGACAGTCTTTCAGGCCACAGCAATGTGCCACTCTCTTAATGATGGATGCACGTGTTTGGTATCTGATGCCTCCAACTTCTTCACCAGTTTCTTTGTTGTTGTCTTGGGGTTCAGTTGAACCCTTCAGCCCAGAGCTCATTCATCCCTGGGAGTTCAATTCTGCCTCCTTCCTGAATAATGCAGTGTCCGTGTGGTATCAGGATTTTTAGATTTGCATACAGTTGTTTGTACAGATACTCATCGTACATTCACTTAATTGGAAATTGCTCCTAAAGAGGAACCAGACTTCTGGAAGTTGACATTTTTGTGGAGATCTTGATTTAGTTGTTTGGATATTCCAATGGTATGAAAGGCAAAAATGTAAACACTGGCTCTAAACGCTCTAAATACAGCCACAAATGCACTCCCAATTAACTTCTACTTATGACAAATGGCCAATCAGAAGCTTCTACATCAATGTCTGGAATTTTTCAGACTGTTTAAAGACATAGTCTGGAATACTGATCTAGTGAATTAGCCTCATAGCCAACTGATAGCCAATAACTTGCTGGCATGTTGTCGAGGTTGAACATACGATGTGCTACATTAGAAGCTTTCTTAGAAAAGGATAATGACTGTGTCTAGACAAAGTCATTCCTTCATGTGGGAATGTGTGTACCTGTTTGCATCTGTATTAATGCATTTATGTAGCTAACTAGCTCTCCATACTTTATTACGTAATATTATAAACTATTGTTTAGCTCGTCAGTTAGGTTTTCAAACAAACAAAATTTACAATTTGTGTACTCTTGCTTCTACATTTACCAAATTACAGCATCATAACTAGATATATTTGTACGCAGAAAGTGGTATGCAGGTTGTTTTAGCATTTAAGGTAGATAGTTTCAGGAACATTTGGATTTCAGCAGATGCCACAGTTTCTATGCTTTGTTTACAACTCTGAACTTGGTCCAGATAAAACCCTGACTGTGCAGTAAGAGGACAGATGTACGAGAAGTGTGTGTGGTGTGTGGTGTGTGTGTGTGTGTGTGTATACACTGCTCTGAAAAACATTCTGTTGTAATACTGAAGTCATACCAGGCTGCTGACATTGCATAGCATTTTATTATCTTAACAGTGTGAGGAAATGCCAGGGCTTTAGATCATTTTAATAATTCAGTTCCATAGAAATGAGTGGAGAGATTTGGCGGGGTGGAATGGCAACAGAGCCGAACATGACAGAGTACGTCTACTAAAATATTCGACTGGTTATTTATAAACTTTAAATTTGATTCTAGTTAATGTATTCATATAACTGTGGTAAACAGTGAGCCTCTCCAGCCTGCTTAGCATTTGTTCATTGTGTGCTTTTGTATAAGCCATTATGTTGCTTATGTAATGTGTAAAAACACTACATAGGGAAAAAAATCAACAATGTGGTGTTGTGATGTGACTCGACACCATTACCAACCCAAAGTTTGATTATTATCTAATGACATCACATCCTGACGTATTTTATTCCCTTTTATACCACCAACAGTTTCAGCTATCCACAGTCGTTCCCTCACCAGCCTCTCTTTTTCTCTCTCTTGAAGTAAAAGTAAAAAAAACAGCAGTTACAGCTTTATCCCTGACTGTTTCAAAGTGCTGACACTGGAGACTCCTTCCCTCAATGTTATGTAATGTTTGTTCACAGAAATCCTCACCATATCAACAATTACAGTGAGCTTTTTTTTTTTTTTTTTTGAAGTAGAGCGTCCACCATACAAGCGCATGTATTAGACAAGGCACATTAATATAAACCACGACAGTCAGAGCTGCTGTTATAGAAAATGAATCCACACCTCCCTACCAATCAGAATCCAGCATTCAGCTGGGGTACGGTATAATGCTTGTAAAAGGATATTTATCTTCCTTTCCTTGGGTTTCCATATTAGCTATTAGAAGCAATATGTTGGTACTTTAGATTTGATATCAAGGCAGAAAATCAATGGTTCAGTTAGCTTTTTATTCCATAAATGATAATGGTGGTGTAATTTGCTGCTTGTACTTTGATACACAGCATTATAGTGTGGTTTGCTTTATCATTGGCTTCTTTATATATGCATTATTTGCACTTTTGTGCTTTTGAGTTGGCGGTTTACAAAGGGGAAATTAACAGCTGATTAGTTTAACAGCTAAGTTCTTCTTTAGGAAAGGTGCCAGTGTATATTCTTACTAACAGCCATGAGTTAAATAGCTTAATTATTCTCAAACACAAGGTTATTTTATAATATTTGAAAATGAAAGCCTCTAGTCATTGTCGGATAGTGCGATTATAAATAATTCCCTTCTATAACTGTGAACTACATGGACAAATAGTGCAGTTGTGTAACCAGGAAATTATAGTTTTCACACAAAGTCTATTTTGATGAAGTTATCAACTGTTCACTGATGGAGACTTGAGTGCAAAACTATTTGCGGGAATTACAGTCCAAAAGATATTGTAGTAATTGTAGTCGTAAGCCATCATAGCAAAACTGTTCATATCAATTGCAGTCCAAAGCCATCTTCATGGTTTCTAAGTGGTACCATCCACAGTAATCTCATGTATCTTCAGGCTGTCCATATTGGAGGCCATCCTCAGCAGCAGTGAGTGGTGTCCACGTGAGGAGCACTCCAACTAGAAGTAAGGCATCAGGATGCATCAGGCAGGTCCTGAGAGCAGAAGGGATCAGGATCACTGGTATCTCAGGAGTAGCATGTATAGATCAACAGAGAGAAAGAGAGAGAGAGAGAGAGTGAGTGAGAGAGAGAGAGAGAGAGAGAGAGAGAGAGAGAGAGATTGTTAGGTATGCTTATTGTCATTTAATGGTTAAGGACAATGTTCATTGTGTGCAGAGTGCAAGCAGGGACTCCAGCAAGACTAGCTGTGACAGCATAACTAAAAGGGAGAGCCAGACGGTAACACAGACATGAGGGTGCCCGGGGATATAAAGCAGCCAGACACTCCACCGTTATTTGGAAAAATTTCCCCCCATTTTCATTATTTATTTTTATGATAACTATGTTCCAATGGGTTCTCTGAAATAATAATTTGGGGGAAATAATGGTATAAAAATGTGAAAGCATGGAACAAAGCTACCCATCACGTTCAAAATTCTGTCATATTCTAACTATATCTCATTTGCCAATCGAATACTTGAGACCTTTCTCGCAGTGGCTGTGTCATCGTATCCTAATAGTAATGAATTGTAGTGTAATAGTAGCGGTTGCAGGTTTGGACACTGGGTAGGTGACAGCGAATCCAAACAGTCTATTAAGAAATGTACCTAGCTACATTTCTCACACTTGGCTAGCTAGCTAGTTCTTTTAAGTCACAGTTGCTAATGAACACAACTCCAACAAACAAGTTAGCTAGAAGAAGAACATCAGTGGTTGCAGAGTTCTACGTCTTGTATGGATGACACAACACACAAACGGATATTTCTGCGAGGAGAAGTTTATTTAGCATTTTTGGAAGGTATTCTGGAATGTTTACGTCTCAGTGGAAGTCTGAGGATTAGCTACACCTGTACACTTTGTTTACAAACAGGAATTGGACGTGATAATGCCAACTGCGCAGTGGGAGGACAAGTACACTGGAAATATGTGTGTATACTCCCGTTTACTGGTTTTCGATTGTGAAATGAGAGTGGGTTGTAGCGTTTCTAACGTTTTAACACCCTGTCAGTGCGAGAAAATGGAGGTGCTCTTAAAATGTCAGTGTGGTGAGCAAGACTCTGTTCTGTAGCTGTAAAACTGTCTTCTGTTTCTTCTGTTGTTTGGCAAGAAGGTAAGTGTTGTGTTTCTGCAGAGGTGTGTGTTTTATGCTCGTGATGGAGGAATTGAACAGGGTGTTTTGTGGGTGAAGAGAGAGTTGGATAGTGAAGTGTGTGCATATGTATGCATTGGAAAGAGAGTTTAGAGAGCTGGGCCAGTACAGCGAAAGTGTGTGTTAAAGATAAAAGCTCATTTCTATGACACCCATGCAATTCATGAACAACTTTTAAGAAGAGAAGAACATTGTGTGTGATACCCAGGTGTGTATAACAGAATTAAGGATGCTGGAAGCAGGCAGTAGAGAGCTGTGCTTTTTATTGTTGTTTTTTTTCCTACTCGTAAGAAATTCTCATAAGAAAGGAACCCAAAACAAAACAATAAAAATAAATCAGCAAAGTAGACTCAATACACAGGCTCAGCAAAATGCTGTCATTCAGATTTCTCAAAATTGCACCAGCTCTCTCTTTCTGCAAGATGCATAGGATATTAATCCTACACAGGTGCAGACACTCACTGGTTACCCGCTCGTTCTCTGAGACTCCTGGCTCATCTCACAGCCAACAATCGACCACAGCCCTCTGCTGCCACAGAGTGCTTTTTTAAAGGCAAGTGCATTTGTTTGGTGAACTCCAAGCTACTGTAAGTCTGGATTTATTCCAACCTCTTGCCCAGTGCTCTGGGGATAGGCTCTTGATCCAACCCTCACAACCTTTACCCTGAATTCAACGATGGCGATTGGGAAGTTCATATTTGCAAAGTAGAGAACCCAGGATTCGAAAACACATTTGAGCTGCAGACAGCTGTGTGACACAATTCACTAACTGCAGAATGTTCCCTGTGCTTCAGACACACACACACACCCCTTGTGAGTCACCGCAGCAGGGTTTTATCAAATCAGAAATGCGTGTGCACCACTGTGAAAAAGAAGAAAAATGGGACTCCCTTCTCCAAGTCCTGTTTTTTTTGGCTAGTTTCTGGGCTTTTTGTGCAGTTTTTAACTGAGGTGGAAATTGTGTTGAGACCTGGCAACCCTCCACATCAGGGCTCATTAGCACTATTGTCCATTGATCATTATACCCATAGTCTATCATATAAAAAATCTGTGTTTTGTGTGTGTAATTGCTTTAAAAGGTTCAGACATACAAGATTAAAATGAACTTAGTGTCAAAAATAATTGATTTTGGCATTTATTCACAGTGCCTAATGCACTCTCTTTACACATCAAGATTATAAGAGATATCAGCTTGGCTAGCTAATTTGGCAAGGATGGAGAAAGGACCTTACATGTGGGTGTTTGAGGGAAGAGTAATGCATTTGGAACCAGTACACCAGCTACTTATTACCTCAGTGTAAGTGAATGGAAAAAAAAAACCTGTATTATTAAATGTGAGTTTAAGCATAATTGTGAGTCTGGTTCCTCTCAAGGTTTCTACCTCAGGGAGTTTTTCCTCCTCACGGTCGCCTCTTGCTCATTAGGGATCTAAATCTACATGCGGATTTCTGTAAAGCTGCTTTGTGTCATTGTCTATTACAAGACGTACTATACACATACAATTGAAACGGGATTGAAATAAATATGAATTGGTGTTCCAATACATATGCCATGAAAGTGAAATACATTTGGGAGATGGCTGTGATTATTTACGAGTGTGTTAATAAATGTTTTCAGCTTTATGCATGAATATTAGAAGACACTGAGCATTATTTTAATCAGCAAAACAGTGGGGTTCATTTTCCAAAACTGTGACTGTATTTATGACTGATAAAGCTATGACTGTGTCCTTGTGTGTGTGTGTGTGTGTGTGTGTGTGCGTGCGTGTGTGTAAATGAGTACACGAGCAGGCGGACACTGACAGATGGCGAGAGCAGCCGTAAACAGCTCAGAGCCCTTAGCGGTTGTGCGAGTGTGTAAATCCATCTCATGATGAAAAGACCTTTTAGTTTTGTCAGGCCTTCCCCAGAGATCGCCCATCTTTCCTCGCACTATCGACCCCCTGTTTACCCGCACGCGCTACAAACCTTACTGTCCGTCTCTGAAAAGAGGACGAATCTTCCTTATCCATCCTTGCTTAGGCGTTGTGGCAGGTGGCTTGGCTGTGTTTTTTTTTTTTTTTTCTCTCAGTTTTATCCTTCCAGCTCACCCTCCCCCACTAGATTGGATCGGGGGCTGTAAATTTTCTCCTCAAGGGCATGAAATAAGGGGCTGTGAATTTCTCAGGCGCCTCTCCTGAGGATTTGGGCTTCACCTGAGACAAAATAGGGCAGATAAAAAGAGACAGCAGCCTTGTCTGGTGCTCTTTTCTCCACCCCTCTCTCTCTCTCTCTCTCTCTCTCTCTCTCACTTTCTGTCTGTCTCTAGGATTACAAAGAGAGAGGGAAAAATAAAAAAGCCGTCAGTATTTCTATCTCACACCCTAGAAGAGACACTGGAGGGCCCGTGACAGACGTGAAGGGAGGGGGCAGGTGCGCTCTGTTTCACTCCGCCTGTCAGAGTTACAGCTTTAAACATGCCAGAGTAAGGACTGAGGGATTGAAGCACTGGGACGATGGCAGAACACACCTGAGCTCAGCATCCATCTGCTGGGACACTGAAAAGAGCGTCGCAGCAAATTTCCACAAAGTTTAATCCTCTTCTTCAGAGCATTGCACAAATCAGTGCACACTGGCTTCGTTTTCTGTACATACGTGAAGTGAATATTAGGGTTGTAATGCAATGACACGATCTGTATCTGTATCTGTATCTGTTTAGTGCTCCAAAAATATCCTGTATCTGTATTCGGATTTAAACCAGAAGTGGGCGTGGCTGAAACCTGAAAGTTGTTTTTTTAAATAAACATAACGTGTAACGACTTCCACAATTCATAACGCAACAATTCAATTCGATGTTTGATGTTAACACAGAATCTGCTATGACACAAAATGCGATCGATACACGACGCCAACGTTGTTCAGAATCTGTGGTAGGCCTAGGGGTGGGCGATTATGTACCAAATATCATACCACGATACTGGAAGACATTCCTGTGATACCCGATATACGTCACGATAAATCGGTTTGCTAACAAACCGCAAGCGAAACAGCGGTGTTGCATTTTATTAAAAACTGTGTTTAATGATCCTTTAATGTCTACAGAAATAAATGAACACTGGAAAGGAGGAAAAAAAAGAAACAATTCTGTAAAAAAAAAAGTTCACATTTTTAACATTTTAAAGAAAACAGTACAAAATGTTAACATCAGTCTAGCTGTCTCCAATCAGAGGTTGTAACAGTTAATTTAAAAAAAAATTTAATGCTGGTCTGGAAACCCCATTTTTTCTGCATGTCCTCTGACACCTCAACTTCAAGAAATCAAATATATTTCCCTAAAATGACATTGAAATTGTTTTATTTACTGTTGAATCTTGCCTGGACTATTTTCTTGAAAACAGAGGTCATGCTGTAAAAACAGTCAGTTAGCCTAAAAATGTCTAAAACCCTGTTAGCTAAGTGTCATTTCCGCACACAGCGAATGTCACGCTTTGATCAGGTTGTTTGTAATCAGATATTGGCTGTCAAAATGTCCCAAATGAGCTCTTTGAATACGATCTTTAAAGTATCTTTACGATCCGTTTTTACAGAGAGATCGCGTGTATCATGATACTAAACACATTTTTCACATCAGTTGCGCTCTATACTCTCAGAACCTGATTTTACTCTATTCGCTAAGTCCAGCCCCCGTTCTCTCTGACAGACCCACAAACAAACCTGTAATAGCCAAGAGAAGGCGGTTCCTTAGTTTATCCACGCTTGATTGTTTTCATTTTAGGAGTACGTTATTGTTGGGAAGTGCACTTTATTCAAATGTGTTTGAAAAGGTGCTTTACGTCAGTAGGGAAATTATTCTTAAATTTGTCTTAAAAACTACTAAATAAAAAGCGTGATAAACTGATCATGGATATTTTTGCCAGATCACCCATCTTTAGTAACCAGACTTTAAAAGGCTATAACTTGTGCTTATAAGCAAGAAAGCAACATATTTTTGAAAAGAAAACATTTCACTTCCATAGTTTCAGAACTACGTGTGTATTGTATTCTTGACTAACCCTAGCCTCTGTGTGTTTGTGTGATTGATTGACAGGAGCTCTCCACGCTACAGTGTGAGGTGTGCTTACTGGTGTTCTCGTTGACGGACCGCCGTAGTTTCCACCGTGTGTCTCAGCTGCGCTTGTTGCTGAGGGAGAGCCACCCCAACACTCCCATCATCCTCGTGGGCAACAAGAGTGACCTGGTGCGCTCCCGTGAGATCAGCACAGAGGGTAAAGACCAAGGCGGCGAGCAGGCTGAGCCGGAGCCATTTTAATTATTGACCAGCTCCAGTGAGGCACCTAGTTAATTAGTAATAGTAGTGTAGGTCACAGCGCTGTTAAATTCTTGAATCTGATTGGTCAGGAGGTGATCATTTTTTTTACAATATGAGCTTTGCTGAGCTAGCTATCACAGTCACAGCTAGCTGTAATTTCTTGGTTGCTATAGTAACAACTCCTTGATTGCGACTTGCATGGCAGAGAATCCACAACAGTTTAAATTTCCTTCTAAGATGTTTATTTATCATTTATGGAAGGAGTCTCCAGTGTAACAGTTTCCTCCATGGGAAAGTCTTCAGGACAGAGGAGTTTGCCAGCACTCCTCTCCAATGCAGAAACGTGTTACTATTGTCACGTTATTCATTCAGTCTTGCTTTCACTGTATGAGGCTGACGGTACGTCTACTCGTGTTGTTATCAGATCACAGATATACCGTTCAATCTGTTACTCTCCATGCTGTTCAGTCACAGCTAGAATGGAGTGCGAAAAAAACATAAAACGAGCCTTGTGTGTTTATTGTGCAGTTATAGTGTGACTACTTGTTGTTTCAAAAATAGAACAGAGGAAATGATGATTAGCGTAACATTCTTGTTCCAGTTTAGCTGAATGGGTGAAGTTAAAGGGAAAAAAAAAATCCACCTTGTATTAGTCTTCATAATTAACACAATCTTCAGTAGCACACAATATTTACGAATATGAAATTCTTCTTCTTCTTCCTACGTTACCCACAATGCACTTCGACTGTCTGCTGATAGTGGTGCAGTGGGATTTAGCCCTCTCTTCATCTCTCCCTAAAGAGAGTGATGCAGCGGTGCTTTAGTTTTTTACTCTGTCCAGTTCTCTCACCTCTTCCTTTATACACTCTGCTCAAACTTCCAACGCTTCAACTTTCAGGTTAATATCGCCATCAACGTTATCGAGTTTGGCATCTCGTAGTTTGCTAGCTAGCTAGCTAAGCCAAGTCTCTGCCGTAACACTGTCATATATACAGCATATAGATATGTTGAGTCCAACTTCTCCACAACTTCAAGTTGGAGTTCTCATTAATATGATGTTAAACGTTACTGAAAAGGAGCTCTTGCTCTATTTGTTTTTAGGAGCTAACAGCAAAACTTGTTTGGTGCCTCTTCTGTTTGAGATCATTCTGTTTGAGAGCCTCATTTATCAATCTTTTAATAAAGTTGTGTGTAAATGTTTGCATAAGCCAAACCGAGCCATAATTTTCAATTTTTATAAAAGTTTCAGAAATGTGTTCCCAGCACAGCTCATTTGCATTTAGTGACGCCCACAAAACTCCATAAAACTGAAAAAGTGGCAGAAGTGAAGGTGTAAATTTTGACTCACTTTTATGCCAGTAAAAAATTAATGACAGTATTAATAACAATAATAATAATCATGAAGTCAACAAAGTCGAGGTTCGCATTAGTTCATTTTCTTATGCGTAAATTTACACACACCCAGGAGCACGAGTAGGATACGAACGTTTTTTCGTATGTCTTTATGTGACATCACAGGAATACCAAAAATATTGCACCAGACTCACTAAACACATCACAGATATTTCTAAACAAATTGCAGTCTGCGGTTTTCCTTTAGATAGTTCCGGACCAGTGCTCACACACACACTATGAACGTCACACACTGTGGAGTGCTTGCGAAGCCTCATCTGGCACGGTAATGTGATTTCTGCAGTATGCCACATTATCTAAAGGTTAGCTTTGGCTTTCCAGTCCATTGAGTGTGCAAAGGAGAGTCCTAAGGGAGCTGTGAACAGTTTTATGTTTGAACACACCTGATTCCATTCAGGAAGGGCTCAATAATTGGCCGAACGAGGTGCACGGATCCCCTGGGACTCACTCCCAGGAACCGCTGTCCTATTTTAATGCCGTGTACTCAGTTTACCTCGTCCAGCTCGAGGGCTTCTGAGACACCAGTGTTTCAGGCGTGACTGATTAGGGTTGAAACTAAACACTATAGGAAGATGAATAGGTTTGCGTGCTGTCTATTATAGTCTGAGTGTAGGTGTGTATGGAAGATGATGTAGCAAGCGCTGCAGTCTATTAAATATTCAAATATATATAAATAAAAGGTTGAGGTCATCAGCTAAGTTGGATTTCTCATTAATATGACATTGCTGGAAAATGCCATAAGAAGAGGTGGTATGCTTCTGATCATGAGCAGTTCCTTACCTTCTCCATATTCTTCTCTTCTCATCATTCAGGTACAAGTTGATCTTTGTCTCATCTGTCCATAGGATGTTGTTCCAGAGCTGTACAGGCTTTTTTAAAAAGAATGTTTAGATATTTTTGGCAAACTTTGATTCTAATAACTCTTGGGTCTTCTTGTTTATGAGTCTTACCATTGGTTTACATCTTGTGGTAAACCTGCTGTATTTATTCTGGTGAAGTCTTCTCTTGATTGTTGACTTTGACACAGATACACCTTCCTCCTGCAGAGTGTTCCTGGCCAACTGTTGTGAAGGGGTTCTTCTTCACCAGGGAAAGAATTCTTCTGTCATCCACCACACTTGTTTTCTGTTGTCTTCCGGGCCTTTTAGTGCTCCTGATTTTATATATATATATATAAAATGCTCTAATTCCTTCAGCGTTCACCTGATTCGGATGTAAATATCCTCAAATTAAAGCTGAAGGTCTGCATTTTCAGTTAATTTTGTCTGTCAATACACTATGGTAGACAGCTAAAATAATAATAACTTTGTCAAGGTCCAAATATTTATGGACCTGACATACTGTATATAGCCAAAAACGCATCAGATTTGTTGCTGCTAGTGTAGAGCAAGCCCCTCCCCTGGGGGCGGGACATGTACAATCTAGAGAGGGTTTAATTGGATGAAAAGAAGGCTAGTACAGGAATGTGTCATCAAAAATATTTTAACATTTTCAGTAATGATGAGAACGCTGTTTTGGTGTTTTTTCCCCCCCATACTATCATAATGGTGTTCATAACTAAGAGAAAAGTACTAAAAGCTCTGAAACGTTTGCACAACGATGAAAGAGAGAGAGAGAGAGAGAGAGAGAGAGAGAGAGGAAAAAAAACAAAGGAGTTGGAGATTGGTGATAGAGGGAGGGGCAGTATTTTCATATCGCTGCATTAAACACATTCTCTCTTCGCTAATACTATAACGTGGATATTTTTAGAATCCATCATCCTGCTCTCAGACTTTTTTCTTTTATCAAACTTTGACCGCATATCCAGCTCCAGACTGTGATATGCGGTCGTAATTTAGAATACGACAAACGCACACAAAAGATTCATTCCCTTTCAGCTGTGCTGGAGGAAGATAGTGTTGAGCAATATGAGCTCATCTTTACTCACCGTGCCACATGGCGTCTTCATTTCAGCTATATCAACCCCCTCCCAATAAATCTCCACTTCCCTCCAGTTGGTTTATGGGAATATGACAATTTTATAACAGCACTCTTTGAGAGGATATTTTAAATGGTCCCAGTCTGTCTATTTTATTCTCTCTCTCTCTCTCTCTCTCTCTCTCTGTCCGCTTGTGCTGTGTCTTGCTGAATCTAGTGCCGATTTCTTTGCAAAATTTCTCCTGCTCATTTTTTCACATATTACATTTACAAATATGTATATGCATAAAATCAAACCTACAGAATCTATATAGAAAAACAGCATTTTTGCCTGCCCCAACCCACTATAACTACTTTACTTACTTCAAAAATCTTTTTTTTTTTGCACTAATATGTGCATCCATTGAATCTCATGCTTGAAACATCCTTTTCCATGAGACGTCCATTATAGGTCATAAAAAAATGTCCATTTTAGTTCAGTCACTCAATCCTGTTACCTGAACACATTCACCCCTATGTAGTACAGTGTCACATGTTCAACAGGAAGTTGCATGATCTGAATTTCCTGCAGATCGTGGGAAGAAGAAAAGTAAAATCTGTCATTCTTTTTTCTTCATTTTCAAATGATATTGACTGACAGAGTGACTGAAAGTTCAACAAACCCAAATTATAGACTTTTTTAAGTAAAACATTTTATCGTACTTAAGTCCAAATGCCATTTGCATGGATGTTAAACCCTGTTATTTTCAACCCTGTTACTCAGTTAAGAGAACAATGCAAAATTAACTAATCGAATTGTGCAAACCAGACTGTAAGGTGTACTAATTTCCACCACTGATGGTTTTTTTCCCTCTTTTTTTGGAAGTATACCATATACCACAGCAATTTACCCAAGATTACAATGCTTCATTTAATTAATTTACAAAACATCACACATTTTAATGGTTTATAGTTAGATTCAGTGTTGTGGAATGTCCAAGAGACAAGTTAGTTCCTGTTTTCACTTATGTTATAGCTGCGATAAACAGTCATTCCCTCAATAGCCTCTCTCTCTCTCTCTCTCTCTCTCTCTCTCTCTCTCTCTCTCTCTCTCTCTCTCTCTCTCTCTCTCTCTCTCTCTCTCTCTCTCTCTCTCTCTCTCTCTCTCTCTCTCTCTCTCTCTCTCTCTCTCTCTCTCTCTCTCTCTCAGTCTGAGAAAGCAGAAAGCGTAACCTCCTCTGTCCTGAAGATCTTCCCTGAGCTGGGAAACTTTCACTGCTACAAAGAGCTTACAACTGAAACTCCTCCCATAAATGTTAAATAAATGTCTCCACATCAGCGATTATAGGTTTAACTATGTTAAACAGCATGTTTTTTTTTTTTTTTTTTTTTTTTTTTTTTTTAAATCCATTTATTATTAGTCTTAGATTATGTGGACCGTCCACCGTTCAAGTCCCTGTTACTATAGAAACTATAACGTATTAGAACGAGCGTATTAATATTAACCTATTGTTCATGTTACAGCTGGAACTATTTTCCGAGCTATGCTGTTATATGGAAATAATAAACACCTTCTGACCAATCAGATCCGAGAATTCAACTGGTATAATACTTCTTCATATTATTATTATTATTATTATTTATGGATTATTACTGCTAGCTAGATTACAGTTTAGCGCTACTTTTGACAGGTTTCTTAAGTAACGGATAACAAATAATAAACAATTTGGTTGTTTGGACCTGTTTTTTTTCCTTTCAAGCCACATCAGTACAGCTGTCTCCTCCAAAATCAGTGTGTAGAGCCTTGGAGTAACTACTACATTTTAAATGAGATCACGCTTTAATCGAGCTCTGCGTAAAATTTAAAAGCCTCAAATTAAGTTTTATTAAGTCATTTTTTTTCCCAGTGTCCTTTAATTTCTCTGGCTGCTTCTTAGAAGCACGTTATAATTTGATCTAGTTATTTGTGTGAACCTGATCTGTTTTCTAATATGGAGTGTGTGTCTCAAAATTTGCAAAACTGCTTGCTTATGATCGACAGCTCTCACATTAGTTTATGATAGTTTGGCTTTACGGTCTCATAGTTGGCATGAGAAGCTTGTCTCAGTCAGAATATTGACAGTGCGTTCATATTTATAGTCTCATCTCCTGCAGAAACTGATGCTCCCCCTGAGTTCATTGTGAATGCCAGCCTACTTTATCAGGGTAGACCCATAAACATGCATTGACTTGAAATTGATTCTCGTGTCACCCAAAGTGGTGGACATGCTGACGTACTGCATCCAGCTTTTTTCTGGATCAGTAGGTTCAGGTTTGTTAGGATCTGAAGAAGGCAAAATTGTGAATAATTTCACCTGTAAGATTGTACTTCTAATCAGAAAGACTTACCTCCTCGTTCTTCTTAGTACTGTTTGCCTTTATAGTATACAGTAGTAGAAATCCGCTATTCAGAAGATGGCTTCCATTTTGAGTCTGGTTCCTGTCAAGACACCACACCTCTGTCACCTCTGGCTTGCTCATCAGAGATCTAACTCTACATCTGGATTTCTGCAAAGCTGCTTTGTGACAATGTGCAATTATTAAAAGCGCTATACAAATAAAATTGAAATGAAAATTGTGGCCTGTCTGGTGAGGTACTGAGGACTAAGGGATGGAAAAAGTATAAGCCTTAAGCAATGGGAGTGTCAAACTTAATATTCATCAAATCTCTCTCTCTCTCTCTCTCTCTCTCTCTCTGCAAGCCAAATGCGTACTTTAATAAAAAAAAATAAAAAATTAATGTTAAGATTTATATGTTAAGATTTGCGGATGTGATATTTGGGAAATGACTGTCTAATTCTTTTCTAAGAAATACCAGATTTCCAAAGCACAATGACCTTTGCAGAGTGTGTGCGCAAAGACAAGCAGGGGAAAAAAAGTCCTGACATTTCCTGCTTGTTTTTATTGATTCAGGACAGGATTGATTCACCATAACAATAGTAGGTAGGATGCCCTTTTGCTTTTGTTCATGACATGGAGTCCACAAGGTGTTGGAAACATTTCAACATAATCATGGTGCCAATATCTACCACGTCAAATATCTAGCATTTCCACCATTCAGGCTTCTACTGCATCCCGAAGGTGATCTAATGGATTCTGATCTGGTGACTGGGGAGGCCATTGAAGTACACTGAATTAACTGTCATGTTCACGAAACCAGTTTGAGACTGAGTGCTTTGTGACATGGCGCATTACCTTGCTGGAAGTACACCAGTTGTGGCCATAATGGAAGGCATGTGGTCAGCAACAATACTCAGAGAGGCTGTGGCATTCGAACGGGGCTTGCCTGGTATTAAGAGCCCAGTGTGTGTCAAGAAAACATTCCCCACACCATTACACTACCTCCACCAGCCTGAACTGTAAACACAAGGCAGATTAGGTCCATGGATTCATCCTGGATGGATTCAACCTGTCCCCACTGTAGCCTCAGATTCCTGTTCTTAGCTGACAGGAGTAGAACCCGATGTGGTCTTCTGCTTTTGCAGCCCATCCACCTACAGGTTCGGTGTACTGTGCATTCTGGGATGCTTTTCTGCTCACCACGGTTGTAAAGAGTGGTTATTGGAGTTACCGTTGTCTTCCTGTCCTCTTGAGCCACTCCAGCCATTCGTCTAACTTCTGTCATCAAGAAGGCATCTCCTCCAGCAGAACCACTGCTCACAGGCTGTTCTTTTGCTTTTTGCACCCTCTTGTGTAAATCTGAGAGACTGCTGTGTGTGAAAATCCCAGGAGACCAGCTGTTTCTGAAATACACAAACCAGATCACATTCTTCCTCCTTCTGTTTCGTGTGAACATTAACTGAAGCTCTTGATCTGTATCTGCATTGCGCTGCTGCCACATGATTGGCTGATTGGACAGTTGCATGTACAAGTGTTCCTAATAAAGTGGTCGGTGGGTGTATTGCCGTTCATTTGAAAAGAGTGCTACAGCGACATGCCCTATCAAAACCCGAGAGAGTTTAAAGGGGATCCTGCAGGGAGGTAGATGAGAAGATCCCCAAATCCAAGCTTGTAGCATCAGACCCAAGTAGTTGCGCAACAAAATTGTGAGGAAAAATAAAAGTATTAACTGTTGTGATATTTCAGTTTTTATTTGTAAAAGGCATGTTATTTTTTTTTAATGAAGCTCTAGAGATTTACAGATTTCTTGCTTTCTTGTGCTCTTTCTCAGAAGCCCACTCCAACGCCATGATGTTCGACTGCGTGTACCTGGAGCTCTCCGTCTCGCTGGATCACGGCACTAACGAGCTCCTGGAGACGGCGGTGAGGGCTGCCCGTGGCCACAGCCTGGGGCCTGGCTGGACTGAGGGATCACCCGGAGGTGGCCGCCGTGAAAGCCTTACCAGCAGGGCCAAGCGCTTCCTGTCAGGCCTGGTTCCGCGCTCACATCACGGCCGCGAGCGCATCCGTGAGCAAGAGCGACACAAAGGCAACCGAATGCTGCGGCAGAAATCTCGCTCCTGTCATGACCTCAGTGCCCTGATGTAGAGATTACGGATTAGTTACTGCAGATAGAAAATAAAACCAGGAATCAATTTTGTCAGGTTAAATCCAGGGAAAGCTGTAATAATGTTTGTTTTGGTATCATATATACGGTATGTCATACGTGTGGCGGTCTGGGAAAACCCTTTGGCTATCGCTGTGGCTGAATTCTGGAAAAAACAAAAATGCTAGAAAAGATTTTTTCTGTCAATGATATACTCCGACAGCTTTACCTTCCCAGCTGTCATCATCAAAACAGAGAAGAGCGCTTACACACTCAGAGGAGAAAAAGTTTTTAACTGTTTAAATGACGTAATACAAAGTCATTAATAACAAAGTGATTGTATTTTAGCCAACAGAACCGACAAACGCAGCGAGTGATTTTATACCTCAGGTGATGAGACAAAGATGTGGATGACGCTGATAATCAAAGTGAGAACTCATTTCTGATTGGAAACTTATAATTCTTTAAAATTGGCAGCAGTGTTGTTTTTTCACCAGTAGATCAGGCTATAAATGTAGAAATTCGCAGGTGTGGCATCTTTCAGTGGAATTGGAATGAAAGCTTTAAATGCGATTTTCTCCCTTTTCAATTTTGGGGGGCTTTAAAATGCTATACTTTTTCATCTTGTTTCAGATGTGTGCAAATAAAACAGTTCAGCAAAGTCTGAAAAAATGGGTTTTCCCATGCTGCCACACACATCTATAAAACGACAGGCATAGAAGTTGAGTAGAAGTTTACTGCAGACTTTATTATTTTTGTTGTTTCATAAATCAATACTCAAGAGGAAGAAGGAAAGAAAAGAAATCCTTATCACACACTTACACAGGCAGTTGTAGTGTAGCTCCTTGAGAAGCTTTATGCTGAAATTAAGCTTGAAGTGTAAGACAGTATTATAATTAGTGCATGGACATTTTGCATATAGTAGTTGATTTCCCCTCAGAAAAGACCCTTAAAGTCTTAAAAATGGATTTTTCTGCCCTTAAGAATGTGGGGCATTATAAATAAACACAATCTTTTTAACTATGTATATATTAAGACATCTATAAAATTTCGAATTGTAGGAATTATGCGCCCTTTAATATTCGGGATGCTCCTCTCTGAATAAACAACTTTAATTCTTAAATGAACGTTTCACTCATACAGTGCATGGACACCATTTCTTTCGTTCTAAGGACATGTTAATAGATAGCTGAATGATGAAAGCAATATGATTTGCCACATGAGGTTGTGGAAATACTATAATAATTTCACTTCAGTCCTTCAGTTTGACATGTTGCATTTAGCCACTAACTTATTTGCACTAAAAGAAACAGCACAGGCAGACAGACAAATCTCTGTGAGAAACACCTTTTTTACTCTCTCTCTCTCTCTCTCTCTCTCTCTCTCACTCACACACTCTCGCTTTACCTCCAAGACTGCGAATAAATGTATGCCTGAACGACTGCTTGCACTTAAACCACATTCCACAAAGACATGGATTATAGCCATGC
Source organism: Pangasianodon hypophthalmus (assembly GCF_027358585.1). NCBI lineage: Eukaryota > Metazoa > Chordata > Actinopteri > Siluriformes > Pangasiidae > Pangasianodon > Pangasianodon hypophthalmus. The sequence continues at coordinate 32,297,468 of NC_069713.1, read as the reverse complement.
TCCGAGAATAACAAGCTCATAAGAAACAATAAATATAGATAATTGTCTCTATATATGTCTTTTTGGCTGCGTATACAGTAAGGAAGCAATACTATGGAAGTCCTACGTCTTTATCCACAGTCTTACCCTGTGTTTCAATACTGTTTTAACACGCTCTTGTCAATCTTTCTGACTCGATTGATCACGTCTAGCCACTTGCAGTACAATGGAAATTGGCCGCAAGCGCAATGTAGCGCTGAACAAGTCATATTAGCTCGCTAAATAGCTACGCAAGGGCCGTATTCGGGAATCGTTGACTTAAGTTCAAAAGTAATGTAAATATTTACATGGGGAAAGTTCGTCGTATTCAGAGTCGGGTTACACACGTGCTTAAGTAGATTTTTTGGGTGTTGCATTCAGATTACTAAAATCACCTGCATGTAGTTCATGCCTCCAAGGTTGCCAGATTTTCTTCTTTAATTAGACACACCAATTGATTAATTTAATAGCATCTAGACCCCCACATTAAACACAAGCACTTGTCTTTAAACCCCCCAGAAAACCGAGCTGGAGTCTATGCGCATAAACTCCACTCTCTACAGCCCACACAGAATAAATGTCGTCGGTCATGTAGTTGCCAGAGACGATGTAGTTGTCTACATTAATCCTGATTTAAAAATATCAAGCGTTTAAAATGGTTTATTAAACAGCTTCATCAGCTGTTTCACACAGCTTTAAATGAAAAAAATTCCATCTAACTTATTTCACTTGAGCTAATAATGCAAATGAAATGAAGACAAAAAAATGGCCCAAAGGATAATAACGAAGGGAAGTTAATCAGAGTTAACGCAACAGAAACACTGTTGAAATGCAGGGTTGGTTTGTAGTCTTTACCACATTTTTCAACTATATAAGCACTGTCGTTCAATTCACTTCGAATTTAGGGTTCTCTGTGAAAATGAGACTTTAGAGCAGGGGTCATCAGTCGGTGGATGGCGGTCTGGACTGCGGATAGCAAAGTATTTAATAATAAAATAATGGTGTAGCAGAGCTGATAACCATATGAACAAAAATCTTGCCGTAGTTCTAGTTTTCTAACCACGAACCAGCTCAGTTCTGTAGCTGTTACAGTTTATCCAATCACGTGTCTTTATGTAAATTATTTTTAATAGCTGAAGGCAGCTGATCAGACCAGAGACTAGCTACGGGGCTAGAGCTCAGAAAGGAAAGAGTTTTCACCGACTTTCATAGACCTTTCGTTTTATTTACCATCTCTGATCTGATCTGATTAACTGTTTTTAGGAAAAAAAAAATCGTAGACAAAAACAGAATGTTTAAAGACTGTTGGACAAAAGAAGTATGTTTATTCTCTGCGCCAAGACGTAGAGATGTGTCTCATCTCTTCAGAGTCCATGGCGTTAGTCAAAAGTGGTAAGATGAAGCACCACTATGAAAGGAAACATAACCACTTCCAATTGTTCAAATAGCTATAAACAAATTCTTTAATGTTTAATCATTAAAAGGTAACAGTCAGTCATGCTAGTTGCTTATCCAGACCTTTGTACACAAGGAATTATACGTAACTGGACCTTTACAAACTTTAGCTGAATACCCCTGCTTTAGAGAAACAAATGGCAAACCATTTAGTACATCTCGTCCTATTGTTTTATGTCCTTACATTTAAACTCTTCCCTTTTTCTACACGATCGTACTTGAACTGAGCTCGAGGAGCATTGTTGTGGGGGCTGGCCACACACGCTTATGCAACACCAAAACGTTCTGGAAACGTTGCTCTGAAGTCAACATCGCAGTGTCATTTCATTGTCAGCTCATGCATTACTCACTGTTGATGAACGTTGCTCACAGTGTTTTGGGGGACAAAAGGGAAAATAAAGATAATTTGTACTCCTTCTTCCTTTTTTGGCTCGTCTCTGATTTTGTCTGAAATCAATTCTTATTATTTGTGCGCCTAAATGTTTTGCCTGCTACGCTCGCTAGCATTGCCTGTATTAGAGCAGCGTGTATAAAAGCAACTGTTGCATTGTGGGCAAACACTGGACGATGCAACCCAAAGGGCAGATGGTTGGGACATGAGGTGAGGTAGGAGGAGGAGGATGACGGATGATAGTTGCTTGGTGACTGTTGTCAGGGAGACAGAGTGAGACTCTCCTAAGCTTGACTTGGAATTCCTTACTATGTATGATCAAACTAGTGGAGTTAGAATGACTGCAAACATCGGGACCTCTCGGGCTGCATCTATCTGTAAAGCTGCTTTATGACAATGTCTGTTAAAAGCACTACACAGATTAAAAAAAATTAACTGAATACTGTTTTTTATAATAATCTGTAACCTTGATACCTTACCAACTGACCCCTTCAGTTAAAAAATGGATTAAATTAATTTTTTTGGCCATTGATGTACACACAATATCCCATAATGACAAATAAACAATTTATTTTTTTTTACATATACAGTAAGTATATATATAAAATTCTGAAATCTCACTTGTACTACTTTGTAGAAGCATCTTCGGCAGCACTTACAGCTTCAACTCTCAGATCCTCTCAAGCGCAATCAGACTGGATGGGGAGCATCTGTGAACTTCCATCTTCAATCCTCCCCACAGATGTTACACGGGGTTCAAGTCTGGGCTTTGGCTGGGCCACTTAAGGACATTCAGAGATTTGTCCTGAAGCCACTCCAGCATTGTCTTGACTATATGCTTTGGGTTGTTGACGTGCTAAAGGGGAACCTTCACCCCAGTCTGAGGTTGGGTGAGGTTGATTTTCTGTATTTGGCTTCTTCCTTCTGTCAATTCTGACCATTCTCCCCTGCTTCTGAGAAGCACCCTATAACATGATGCTGACACCACCATGCTTCGCCATAGGGATAGTATTACCACTTGACGAGCGGTAGCTGGTTTTCACCAGACGTAATGCTTGGAGTTCAGCCCAAAGACTCCGAGTCTGAGACTGCCATATGTCTTTTACTCAGGAGTAGCTTCTGACTAACTTCTCTACCATAAAGGCCTGATTAATGGAGTATTTCTGAGATAGCTGTCCTTCCAGCAAGTTCTCCCATCTTTGCTGAGGACTTCTGAAGCTCTCTTACAGTGACCATTAGGTTCTTGGTGACTCCCTGACCAAGGCCCTTCTAGCCTGGTTACGGACAGCCAGCTCTAGAGTCCTGGTAGTTCAATACCTCTTCCATTTCAAAATAATTAATGAGGAATCCAATATAGAAGGAGTGGAGACAGCAAACATTGGATTCAAAGTTTCAGAATACAATGCAGCTATATGATTCAGTTACAAAAATTTAGCCAGCTAACATTAGTGACAGGGCCGGAGTGGGACTGACCTTCAGCCCGGGAATGTCATCTGAGCGCCTCGTGCACGTGGCCCCTATATGCAGCCCACACACTCTCTTGGGATGTCCACAATGCCAAATCATTTGACTATTTATTTTCTCAGATATTGCACAGTAAGCACAAGCTACACACACACACTAAATAAATATATGCAAGTACTATATAGTGCTATAGTACTGTATAGTTTATAGTGAACAATAAATGAACTTAAGGTAAAATGGAAAACATGCTCTCTTAGAACAATTTTGACACAACAAATCAGTCATTCATAAATACTCCAGCAATGCTTTGAAAATTATTGGACACTAAAATGAATGAACACTAAACTGAAAATAGCTTGAAGAGGAAGGAAAGATGAGCTATCTAAAATGTGTAGCTTGTCTAACTATAAGCTCCTCATGAAATAAAGCAGTAGACTATCTACTATGACTTTTTCCCTGTACATACAATAATTTGCAGTTATATTATTTGCACTCGGATGTCTGTAAGTCTGGCACATTTCTGGCCATTTCCACTCCCCCTTTTCTTTTTTTGCTGTCCATATTGATTAAAGGCTAAGAGGACTCTCTGGTCTATCTGGAAACTCATACATTTTGTGACCAGCCTGGACTCAATCGACCAATTAGGGATCTTGGAGGGCCGCTCTCATTGCCTCATTGCTTCCTGTATCGGTAGGAGGAGCATGATTGATAGAACTCCTTGTTCCAGCGTAGCCTAATTAATAACACTAACATTAAATTTATTGCGTCACCAACTCATGGCCCACTGGGTTTTTCCTGATTAGCCAATCCGGCATTAATCAGTGATTTATGATGTATTTACTTTCTCAAACCAGCAAACTGTATGGTCAGTGTTATAGATTTAACCAACTAATAAGTCCATGCTGATTGATTTAAAGTAAATACTACTATAAACTCGTTTAAAATAGTGAAATGATATTTTAAATGACGTTTAAGCTCAATCTTGGAGCATGTTAATTACAGAGATCAATAGGCAAGTCTTTCAACTATTGAAGTCAGACAAATCTTTATTAAGCATCTTATTTTGTTTATTTAATTCTCTTCAATTTTATTTTTGTAAGAATCAGCTATACAGTTGTATATAGAAAAAATTAGGCTGTAGTATATGCATGGTTGCATTGTCTAAAAGTGAAATGTAGACTGTTTTGCATAGAAGACAGATAATCAATCAATGAATAAGACCATGTGCCTTTTTTTAAAATGGTAATTTGCACTACAGTGCTCTAAAGGTCACTTATCCATAAGTCAAGGTCGTAAATGTCAAATCTTCTCACAAAGATCTCTAAATATAATTTTTTTAAAACCTTGCCTTAAGCGACTGAGTAAGTAATGACATCTTAGAAGAAAAATGTTACATTTACCAGAGTTTCTGCTCCATATTTAGCCATTACATTACAAAACATGGGCAAACTCTTTGAGTTGAGTGCAATGAAGGGATTATCTGAGACATCCTGGTTGAAAATGAGAGCCATACTCCTCTGAGAGACACACAGTATGTTGGAAATTAAATTTATTTTACAAACTCACATTACCATTTGGCCTGAAAATATCACTAACACACACCAAGGGCAAACCGTAAAAAAATATTTGCCATTCAGATATTGAAATGAAAAAAGTTTGTGAAGGAAAACATCTGGATTGACAATAAAAAAAATTTACACTGACAAACTGAAATAAAGGACAAACTTTCCCCACCTGTGGACATGCTGCAATAGGCCGGTTTGTCCTCATGGTTTTATTTTTTAAATAAAAATTCAGCCGATTCTTTCATCCCACTCTGCGAGGATCTCTCGAGTATTTCAGCTAGCAGCATTGCAGCAGCATCAAAGCTTTCCCCTTACTCTGCGCAGACGTATGGCATCTCTGCCGCATGCACGGCTAGCTGGTGCTTCTTCAGGTATGCCGCGCTACTGAAACTCTTCTCACACTCGCTGCAGTGATACATTGTCTTTACTTTGTGGTTCTGCATGTGTCGCTGTAAGTTGCTGGAGCTGCTAAAGCTGTTTCCGCACTCCGAGCAATTGTAGACTCTGGCCCCTGTATGGATCTGTTGGTGAGTTTTAAAGGTTTCTTTGCGGATGAAAGTCTTGCCGCATTCCTCGCAACGGAACTCCGTCCTGGTCGAATGGGTCATCTGGTGGGACCTCAGAGTGCTGGAGCAGTTAAAACCCTGACCACACTCGGAACAACGGTGGCGTCGCTCGTTTTTGTGCATTTCTTCATGGTTTCGGAGATGGGAGGAAGCAAAAAAGCTTTTACCGCACTCACGGCAATGGTACGGTCTCTCCTTAGAGTGCGTTCTCTGGTGGACCTTCAAGGAAGGCATGTATCGAAAAGTCTTCTCACATTCGGAGCACTTGTAGTTTCTTTTTTCTGAGTGGACTCGCCGATGGACACTCAGCTCGCCCGACGATACAAAATGCTTCCTGCACTGATCACAGCAGTAGGGCTTTTCGCCTGTATGAATGCGTTCATGAATCTTAAGGGAATTCCGGTACTTGAAAGCTTTGCCACAATGACTGCATTTGTATGGCGTGTCACTTGAGTGGGTCATCTGGTGCGACTTGAGGTGGTGGGCTCGTCTGAAGCTACTGTCACAGTCTGGGCACTTGAACGGCCGTTCTTCCCGATGAGTTAGTTGGTGGATGGTAAGGCTCTGCTTCCACCTAAAAGCCTTCCCACACACTGAGCAACTGTAGACCGTGTCTCCTGCGTGTTTGCGCAAATGACTGTCCAGGTGAGCTTTCAGAACAAATCTCTTATCGCACTGATGGCAAGCAAAAGGCTTTTCTCCTGTGTGTCTTGCCTTGTGTACCCTCAAGGCTGCTGATGTATGGAAAGACATTCCACACTGGTCACACTGGTACAGTTTGATCCCCTTGTGTCGCTGTATATGCAGTTTTAGCGCGCTTCTCCTACTGAAGCTCGTCCCACACAAAGAACAGGGGAAAGGCTTCTCTCCAGTGTGACTCCTTTCATGGCATATCAGGTCTCTCTTCCTTGTGAACTTCTTTTTGCAATAGGCACAATGGAGTAGCCTCTCATTCGTATGTAGCCGCTGATGTAATCCAAGTTCCTTCTTCCGAGTATATCGCTTTCCACAGCTGGAGCACCCATACGGCCGCTGTACAGAGTGGCATTTCTGATGGGTTTTCAGGGCTGATTCGCTTTCAAAACTCTTGCCACACTCAGGGCACAGATTGGCTCTCAAGGCCATTGAAGATGATGGTGCATTTGAAGGAGTTTGGGCTTTCAGATCCATTGAGTCCATACTTGTGTTCGGGACATAACTGGAAGATTTTCTTGCCGTGGATCTCAAATGAGAAGAAAGTATTTTCTTCTCAACTTTTGCAAACTGTTCTTCATCCTTTAATCTGAAAATTTGCCAGTTGTGTTAGGGTTCAAGGACACGCTAAGTAAATCTAGTCCTTGCTAGGTAGGTATGAGCAAAACAACACATCGTACATACCTGCATCTTCTGGGCTGCTTCTAAAAATACAGAACACAACTGTTTAATATTTGATCACAAGGTCAAATTACTGGTCATGATCGCAAAAAATACTGATGAACTTTACCATTAAATGAGTGACATCCTCCGCTTTAAACCCATGTGTGCCAGTTTCCTGGACGTTAAAATAGGCTGATATCTTCAGCTCTATTGGTTCATATTTTCGCCTCATCTCCGTTGCAGTACCATGCTTTTCCTGCTCCTCTGAAGTCACAGTGCTCGCTGCCTTTTGAGGCCACATCTTTGGATGTGTCTGCCAAGAACAGTTTGATGATGTGCATGGCTGCTAATGCTTTTCTTGACCAAATGCATTCTGCTTTCATTCCCAAGTTACTTATTAGCTTGATGCGACTTTCATGAACACATGGTGATCCAAATGGCAGTCAGCCAATCCAATGATAAAATCTTTATCCATTAGGTCAGGGGTGGACAAATCGCCAACCCAGGCACTCAGGACAAGCACGTTATATTCACGGTGTTTTTTTCCCTTTAAATTCACTCGTCCAAAAGCCAGAGAAAGAAAAACTCTACTTCATATTGATGGTCAGAGAAGAACACTTTTCATTGGATACATTGGTTTAAACACAACATGCCCCAATTGCTTCATATATTTCATGGTCATTCAAAGCACCTTCATGTGGTGGCACACGACTCTTTTGCAAATCCCACACCCTGCTACACTACACACAAACACACCAAGGATGTGGTCTGGATGTCGGGGGGAAATACCTTTACTAGGAATATTAATTAGCTTGAACAAATGCTAGACAATCTTTCCAGAATCAGGAATACTAAGGGATGTGGAAACTGACTAAACAGAGCAAAATACAGTGTAGTCCATCACAAATCTATAACTTTAATGCTAGCACAATATGGTCACCTCACCTTTAAACTAAAAATGAAGACGCTAGTCAGACTCAAATACCGTGTGAGATACTTCATTACCAGGAAAAGAGGAGGACTATAGCTACCTAAGATCACCCTGCTCAGGGGTTCAAGTACTTGCTTATTTTCCATAGTCTATATTAACGCACATAATTAACACACAGTTGACACTTTTTAGCAGAGTTAACTGCAAGCATAACATGGGACAGGGCAAGAACATCGGAGTTCTGACCTGCCCTCTGGGCTAGCTAATGAATTATTCATTTGTCCTCCCCTGTGGAAGGGTGGAGTAACAAGCCGAGAGTCACGCAGAATGTCCGAATGCGTTTAGACCAAAAACTAGCATTTGTCTTTAAGGCACTCAGTATCAAAAACATGGAGGAAAAAAAAAAACTTAATCCAGATTTTCCATGGTTACAATTTCACCCAAACTGTTGTTAAGGCAAGACACCAGAGGTAGAGATGACAGTTTTGGTCACTTACAACCACCAGATTATCTGAAATTTATCAACTCTGAAGAAGGCTCTACAATCTGCCCACTTGGCACAATCATGTCACGGCACGTACATCCCTGAAAAACTCCTGATCTATGCGTTAAGGTACGTGTCATTATGATATACATATATATATATATATATCCATTTTCTTTACAAACTTTATAAACCACACTAACTAGAGTGAAAACACATTAATCCACATTGTCTTCTTCTAGAAGATTTCTAGAAGACCTGCATCCATGAACTTTTACACATTCATTCCCATCCCTAATTAGAAGCATATTATACAACCAAAGATGTTTATCTATTGTTTAAAAAAAATATTCACCTTTAGTGCCTTGCCACAATCATCATTGCTATAATGAAAACAATATTGCAATATTTGGGTAAAATCAAACATTATGCAGGAAGTACACATAAATCTATAATCTACATTATATTTACCCAACAGATATAAAATAGGTCTTTTTTTATTGTTTATCTTTCAAGCTATTAAAAGTGAACAACCTGCTCAAACATGCACTCACCATTTTCCCTTCTGTGTTTCCCAAAAGAACATTTCCACTGTCTGATCCTGACATCTCAGAACTCACTTTTCGTAAAGACACTTTACACGATGTCTCTGTCAAACAAACAGGACATCTCAGAGACCAGGTCATCTCCCAGTAACTCTGCACACAGCTTTTACACAACCTGTGGGAACATCTTAAAACCACAGGATTGTTCAAGCCTCCCAAACAGAACACACATGTGCTGTCTGCAGGGGGAACTCGCCCTCCAGCCCTGGTCATGGTCATGGTCATGGTCCTACACACTGGAGAAAATGCAGTATCTTTCCAGCTACAAGTGCAAGCACACAGTTAACCACTGACAGGTTTGACTCAGTGCCCACTTATCACTGCATGTGCATGGATTTTCTTCCTCTGGGACTTTATGGTGGTTGACTATAACGCTGATTAGGAATGTCAGCACCATCTTCTGGAGAGGAGAACAAGTGTTGCTCTTCAGGGGTTGTTAAACTATTTCTACCTCTTTACTACTATTCCTGACAAAACACATTTAAGGTTCAATTTCATGTTAATTATAGACCAATGTGTCTTCTACCTATTTAGGTTTTGCATTAAACAGATTAAATCAAGTGTGTCTGATCTTCCACAAAGGGCCAGTGTGGCTTTAATTCCAATCAAGCAGAAGCCACACCTGATTCCACCTGTTTAATCAGTTGATGTTGGCTTTCAGTAGACTCAGGTGTGGCTTCTGCTTGGTTGGAATGAAAACCTGCAGCCACGCCATCATTAAGTGACCAGTCAAGAGGCTAATAAATATAAGAAATGAATATTCAGTATAGTAACTTTCATAATAGTGGGTTGTAATTCCCACCACAGTAACTAAATGAAACTCCTAGGGACTACACTTTAAGAATCCATGCCCTATAAGCTATAAATACTGAGGATAATGCAAAGTAAGATCTCTGAAATCTGACACGAAGAGTTAAAACACAGCACATGTGATAGCGGAATGCATACAGAGATTCAGGAGTGCAAATGCAGGAGTGATCTCAGATCTACTGTCACTTACATTCTTCATTCCTAATTACAAATAATATCTATGGCTAGTTTCAGGCAGGTTTTAGAGAGTTGGCCTTTCCTGAGGAACAATTTACCTGCTTTTACTCGACTCTGGTACTTGTGCTAATTTAATATGGGATGTTTTACTTTTGCTATTATATTTGGACAATGAGTTTGAGCCAAAAGTTAGGCAGGATACATGAGGGTTAAGGGTCATGCCCATGAAGGGTCACAACCTTTCAATCAGTAACCAAAATCCTTCAACCACCGAGCCATTGCTTTTAACATACACTGTGGACACCTCACCATCACACCCATATGTGTTCAGATAGATAGATAGATAGATAGATAGACACACACACACATATGATATATAAAAGGAAAATGAATGAATGAACACCCATCCCCCTTTACTTTTATAATAAGCTCCACTCTTCTGGGAAGCTTTCCACTAGATGTTGGAGCGTGGCTGTGGGGATTTGTGTTCATTCAGCTACAAGAGCATTAGTGAGGTCAGGTGCTGATGTTGGGTAAGGAGTCTCCAGTTCCAGTTCATCCCAAAGGTGTTCAGTGGGGTTGAGGTCAGGGCTCTGTGCAGGACACTCGAGTTCTTCCACTCCAACCTTCACACACCATGTCTTCATGGAGCTCGCTTTGTGCACAGGGGCATTGTCATGCTGGAACAGAGTTTGTGTCTCTTAGTTCTTAGGGAAACTGTAATGCTACAGCACACAGAGACGTTCTGTACAATTGTGAGCTTCCAACTTTGGGGAAGACTCATATATGGACAGGTGTCCACATACTTTTGGCCACATACCTCAAGGCTCTATTTAAGGCCCAATGCTATTTTATAGCAACAGTAATATTTTGCTTACACTAGGTACAACTGCAACAAAATGTAAAATGTCTTACCTTTGTTATGCATCATACACGCAGAATTACTACATCGCAGTACTTTTGAATTCTCGATTCTGATTGGTCAGAAGGTGTTGAATAATTTTCTGTAAGAGCAGCCCTGAAATTAATTCCAAGATTTACAGTAATGCGCTCATCCTAATAGATTATCGTTTCTATAGTAACAACTCGGTCACAGGGACTTGACGTATGGCGTTCTGTAATTTAAGATAATAAACAAATGTGTTCTTATTGTAAAAAAGAAAAGCACGTATAATTTTTGACAGGATGACGTGTAAGGAGCTCTTTATTTAAAATTTACAGAATTAGTCTCCAGTGTGAGCGCTTTAACGTCATCCGATGTCATGAATGTCATGAATTCAGGTCCTCGAACAGCCTCTCTCCAGATCCTGATGTTATTTTTGTCTCATCTCTTAAATTTATTTATTTATAGAAATACTGTTGAGGAAAAAGTTCAGACGGAAATCCTTTCTCTCGTGTACGAACCTGGAGATTTGCACACGTTTATCACAACACGTTTGCTGATTGCTGCAATTCCCTGGGAGTCAGTCGTTCCTTTTTATCTCATCTGCAGCTTGTCCAAAACGTCGCTGCATCATTTTTATAAAATGGTATAAAAATAAATAAACAGAGCAAGATGAACAAACCAGATGTTTTTTTTTTCATGCTTTGGTTTCATCATTGGTTTTACTTATTCGATTTCACCTGCAATACAGAAATAAAGTTCTTTTCACTCTACGTCTCCCTTTCCATCAAGGGTACATCCTTTGAAAAAGGTGCACGTGATGTACCATTAAGGTTCCTCAGCGATACTTAACGTCCGATTATGTATATTAAATTATTTTTTAAAAAGTAAACTATAATGAATAATTAATGTTAAGGCGAGGCATCCAAACCCAGAAACCTTCAGAGCTCTCCAATGAGCTACTATTGGGCCTTTTAATTTAATTTTAAATTAAATTGTATGATAACAATTTTTATGAAATTATCAGTAGAAATAATTGATTTTATTTAATGTACTTACATAAATAATTTGAATTCACATGTGTAAATACCACCATGCAAGGGTTTTTTTTGGACGATGGAGCCCTCAGACCACACACACACACACACACACACACACACACACACACACACACACACACACAGAGATAAAATGTAATACCATGTAAAGACTCACTTCAGCCATATTATGTGAAATTCATTGTATGTTCATTTATAGTGGAAGAGGTTTGTTTTCTTTAAGACAGCTTTCTATATGCACAAATAAACGCTATTTATAGATTAATGCATATATTTATTGAGTACTTGAATCAAGCGGATTCACATGGTCAGATATGACTCGAAATGTACAGTTTGATGTAAAGGCAAAAAAAAAAAAAAAAAAAAAAAAGCAAGTGAAGAAGAAGGAATAAACAAGAAGATCCTGCATTTAGTACAAAACTCTGACTTGACAAAGATTTCTCCATATTTTTCCCGACACACAGCTTGTCCCCAAAAGATATCCCTCTCAGTCCACATCACCCTTCCATATCCTGACTTCTGGGAGACTTTCTGATTAACGACAGGACAACAAATACAAAAAAAGGCTTGGTCTTTTAAATAAAACTGAACGTCTCGCTATGCGATCAGTCGTCTAAGAAGTCGTCGTCCAGGTTGACGTCTGTAGTGTCGATGTCGTCCAGCTCCAGGTTGTCCAGGTCGTCCTCCAGCTCCTCCAGAGTCTATGAACAAACGCCAAAGCAGAAATTTTAATACTCTAAAATACTCTAAAAAAAAATACACCAAGGAACATGAATAAGTGAATTAATTACATATTTTTTGAATTTAGTATTTTATTGAAAGGTCTAATCTGATCGGAAATGGCCAAAAAAATCATTATCGCTCTAATTAGACACTAATTAACACAAGTTACGTTGTCTATAGGTCTTCTAAAGGCTTAACTTCTTTACGCTTCACGTGTGTCTGCCTTTAATAAAGCTCTAATCTAGCGTTTAAATTAGGATCTGAGTGTGAACACTTCCACTTTCCCTATTTGAGTTCCTTTGGCACTAATAGCCATTAAACTGTAATAAAACATAAGAAACCTTATGTACTTTTACTCATAATCTAACTCTCGTAGGTTTAACTTCTTTGATAAAACGTCTTTCACCTTTTCTCTAAACTGTGTAATGTCTTCCTCCACTTTTTTAGCAGGTTCAGGCTGTGGAGGAGCCACACTAGCTACCGGAGTAACTACAGGAGCAGCTCTGACTGCTGATACTTCTGCTTCTACTGCAGCCTCCTCAGGGCCAGCGGTCTGCTGTGAACACACACACACACACACACACACACACACACACACACACACACAGAAAGAGAGAGAGAGTTTATTTCCACCTTGCAAATCATCATCATCATCATCATCAGAGAGAGCTGGGAAAAGAAAATACGCAATAAATACAATTCACGAGACGCAAATATCCTGATGTTCATAAATCGGAATAGTTCTGCTTCCGTTAACCAATCAGTGAACAGGATTTCTGATTTAGCACCAGAAAATGACAATGATTTCCAGTTTCTTTGCTTGGTCAGTCGTACAGTGCATTCAGTGACACGTCTGCGTCACGTCTGCGTCACGTAACAACGATGCGTTAGCTCTCTTACAGAAGTGCAGTGTGTATCGTATTTGCCGTAGGGCTCGCAGTCGGTTTCGTAGGAGAGCACAAACATGCAAAAAGATCACTGAAGTAACTGTGAAATTGTGTAAACGTACCTGTGTGTGGGTGGGAAGGATGTTTTTGGGTTCATAACCGCTGGCTTCTTCTAGCACGTTCCGCTCCTCATTGGGCTAGACACACGCGGATAAAATCCACAGAGTTAGCGTTAAAACAGTACAGATCTGCTTTACATTCTCAGATATTAAATGTTATTATTTAAAAGTTAACTATTTTCACAACACTCGCTTCATTTATTAAACAACTTTTACAGTGTAGAATGCTGACTTCTGATTGGTCGGAAGGAGCTGATTAATTTCCGCAGCAGCTCTAAGAGTAGTGTGTATGAAAAGCTGGCAGATGAAGCATGTGAGGATGAAGACGGAGTGATGATCTCTCTCACCGTGACCAGGGGGTAGTCAGTGGCAGGTCTGCTCTTGCCCAGAGAGGTCTCTCTGAGGTACTGCTCAGCCAGGAAAGCCTCCTTCAGCCCAGGGAACAGGTTCTCGTATTCAGTGGGGTCGGCCAGTGACTCTCCAGCTTTCTGGTTGACTTTTGACAGACTCTCTCTCCACAGCTTTACCACTCTGTTAGCGTCACACAACAACCCACACAAGTTAAACAATCCTCTTTAACACATTCGTTCTGCAATCAGTGCATGATCACTATCGCTGAATCTGAGGCTTAACTTCCATGTTAATGTGACGAGGACTCGATTGGCCACTAGGTGGCAGCGGTGTGTTGGAAAAAGGGAAAGAAGGCAGCCAGAGTGTTTAGTGGTAAAGCACATACACATAAAGCACATGTAATGCTACTAAATCCTCCACTCTCATAACGATTCAGTCTGAAACCGATATTAGGTGAATACCGAGTGAGGCGTTAGTTAACGAGTGTGTGAGGGGAGGCACCTGGACACTTGGCTGGGCAGGTAGGTGCGAGCGAGGAAGGCGGCCTCCGGCAGGCGATTGGTCCTGATCAGAAGTTCCAGACACTGGTCCAACCTTAAAGCAGAAACAGCAACATGTACATGGAAATACATCAGTCAGTGTGTGAAGCCATGTTTAACAAGTGCATTAGGTAAGACTAGACCTTTTTTTTTCTCCACGTTAGCTTTCTAATGGTTAAGTAGCTTAATGTTTTCTTTTCCTTAAGCTCCGCCCACATGATCTAGTTTCTCTATGGTGTCCTGTAGACTAGAGCGTCTATAAAATGACTTATGAGACTTATCATCTGAACACAAACAAGCATCCTGGACCAGAAGTCCCTTTTCCAAATGGGTTTTCTCAGCCACTTAATACTTTTCTCCACTATTTCTGGAAAAATATTCTACATACAGTGCTGTGCAAAAGTCTTAGGCACTGTATTTTTTTTTTTAAGTACAATCTTTGTTATAGATGTTTATTTTCTGACTTCTACATTATTGATTCAGTACAAAAACATTTCAGATTCCAAACACTAGTTTTTCAGCACAAAATGAAACGTTACAGAAAAATGTTTGTATGTCAGTAAAGAAAGCAGCAGATTCCATAAGAGACACTTTTCAGATAAAAACAGAATGAAGGCTGCTGGGTTTCGCTGCAGAAATAAGAAGCGAGTCGACAGTCAAAGTCTCCAGAAGAACTGTGGCTGCTTCTGCAAGATGCTCAGTAACACTTCCAGCTCATTTCCTTATAAAACTGCACACACTGCACCTCAGATACTGTTTATTTATTTAAAGCGAAGGATCGTCACATTAAATACTGACTTTGTTTCATTTATTACTGTTTACTGCTCTTTATAGGATTTTTAAAATGTAGAAACATTTAATTTCATTATTTCTGAAGGCGTCTTTACTCTACAGCATTTCTTTGCATGTGCCTGAGACTTTTGCACAGAACTGTATTTTTCCATGTTATAGTAGTTGTAGTAGCAAGGAATGAAAATAATCACCTCTGGAATCTTTAAAGGATTACACTTATTGTAGTCAAAACAAATATCTAGGAGGAAAACGCTTCCATAACACACATTCATAGTGAAATATCTGTGATGTATTTAGCGATTCTGGTGCTTGGTTGGTGCTGTATTTCTGTTGTTATATACCAAGATTAACACACAGGATGGATTTTCCTCTAAATGAAGCTATTTAAGAAAATAAAACGGTACTCACTTCCCCTGTAAGAAGTAGGTCATGAAGGCGACGTTGTTCTTGCCGTCGCGTTCAGCACCTTCAGCCAGTTTGCTCACCATCGCGGCGTTGCCAGAGGCTGTAGCCAGCAGCAGCAGGCCTCCGTAGTCCTGGGCGTGATGAAGGCACTCCTGTGCCAAGCCAAACTGGCACTTACTGATGGCCAGCTCTGCCAGTTGCTTCCACTTTTGTTCAGACTAGATAGAAAAAAATATCCTATATTTGACTACGGCCATAAATATGTTATTATTATTATTTTTTTTATTAGTTTAACCCTGAACGAAGTTGGAGGTTAGATGCTTTGCTCAAGGGCAGAGCAGAAATTAAAAAAGAACCATTTCTAAATAAATCTCACCTCGGCTTCTACGGCGAGCTGGTAGCCAATCTTCAGCTCCCCGAGCTGTAGAGCAAGCTCAAACCTGTGCTCTGGGTCAGTAGACACGGCCAGTGCCTGCTGTTTGAAACCCTATTAATATATAAACATAACATCTGATTAAAAACAAGCCCTTTTTTATACGAGAAACATCATTTTATAAGTAAATTAAAGGGTCAGTGAAGTATGTGAAGTCACACCTGCTTCTCCAGGAAGTGGGCCACCCTGGTCCTCTGCTCTTTGGGAATGGTGGGGAGCACTTTGTCCGCCATGGAGAAGTCGCGCCGCATGACGGCTGTCTGGTACTCCAACACGGACACCAGCAGCGAGTAGCTGACGATGTTCAGCTCCTTGTCTCCCAGGTACAGCCGGTCATCTTTAGGGATGTAGCCCAGCAGGTACATGGTCCTGAGGAGATCAGAGGCTTCGTTTATAAAAGAATGCAGTAATAACCCCAACTTCAGGAAATGATTCTTCAGGAGAGACTGAGGGAAGAGTTATGGCTGTGTAACCTTCTGCTGCTACAACATTCAAGACATGGAATGGTGGAATGAAACTTCTACTGAAATGCACCTGTCCAGGTGAGCAATGGTGACGATCTCTCCGCCCACAAAGTAGTTTAGCCGGTTGACAGAGCTGGTGTAGATGAAGCAGTCTCCCACCCACAGACCTGTCTTCACAATCTCCTGTATCTCGCCCTGGACCTGCACGCGTGCGTACACACACACACACACACGCGCACACACACACACACACACACACACACACACACACACACACACAAAGTAGTCAGCAATTCTGATATTATGATGTACCCTGACTAATCATCAAAGATACACCTGCTGGACAAATCAGTAACTCAGGTTCTAGACAGATTTTGTTTCCAGGCTTTTCTTTCTTTTTCCAATTCCTACTTTCTGACTTTTTCGCAAGACAAGTTTTCACTAGGTATACGTGTTTAAACCTAACCTAACCTAAACCTGGATCTGGCTGGACTAATTAGTGCGTAAATAAATGATTAATAATACCGAAAACAAGACGTCACTATATGACCGATCGAACACTAACCTCGAAAGCGTCCTCGATGCCGTCCTCGGTAACCCCTTCGTTGGACTCTTGTGATGCGGCCACTTTGTCCGCCAGGTAGCGCAAGATGAAGAACGACTCCTCCGTGGCGATGCACACCAGCTCTCCGGAGTCTGACCAGAAGATCTGAACACACGCATGAGAAAAGGAAGGTCATGTCAGGCTTGGAATGATGAGCTGCACAGAGCAACATAGCAGTAATCTAAAAAATTTTTTTCGTAAACTAGAGCAACGAGCAGCGAGAATTACATGTTTGGGCTGAATTTCAATGCGCCGAATCAGCTCCGTGTTCTCCCAGTCGTAGAAAGCCAAGCCGTTCACGGACCTGACGCCCAGCAGAAAGCCACCGTAGATACCTGAAATGAGAGAAAAAAAAAAAAAATCTCACTTCACATGTGCTTAGAGTTACACTTCACACTTCGAGTCCAGTAGTAACATTCTTTCTGGAGATATAAAGCTGCGATATTAAATCAGAGAGCCTCTAAAGAACCACTGCTACGTTCCTGAGCAAGGACCTTAACCCACAACTGCTTAACTCGAGTCCAAGTTATTACATAAACGTAAAACGGAAATTACCCTCCGCTCCGAAGTCAGGCTTGAAGGACTTCTTCTCCTTAAAGTTCTTGAAGATTTTCACCACGCTGTTGCTTTCTCTGATTGCATACCTGCATACAAGAACAAGATTTTTCACACTTAAATACACAAATACACCAGTTCAGGAGTCATCACCTCAGGTCCAGGGACAAGCTTAGAAAAGTCTGGATGAACCAACATGACTCAAAGACCACTGTTCTTCTGATGCTTAACCATTAATGATGAGCTACATCTCTAATGACAGAGACTCTCAAACACACACACACACACACACATCTCTGTCATATCATCATTAAACATTCTGTCGTTATGGAATTTCATACAAGAATCAGAAACTGCAGAAACACCACTACTCAAACACTATATAATTTGTACGTACGCGTCCTGTTATACCTCGGATCTGATCAGAAGCAGGCGTGATGGAGAGAAGAACACTTACTCAGAAGAATCATGGGCCCAAACAAACTCCTGAGCGGAACCAAAGCTCTTGTTCCTCAGAGCCATAGCTGTGTAGATGATGTACTCTCCATCTCCACAAACCACCACGAACCTGCCACAAAAATCAAAGCCGATTGGTCACAAACAGATATTACAGTGCTGTGCAAAAGTCTTGGCACCCTGTTGTTTTTAGTACAAACTTTGTTATAGATGTTTATTTTCTGACTTCTACATTACTGATTCAGTACAAAAACATTTTAGATTCCAAACATTAGTTTTCCGGCACAAAATGAAACGTTACAGAAAAATGTTTGTATGTCAGTAAAGAAAGCAGCAGATTCCATAAGAGGCACTTTTCAGATAAAAACATAATGAAGGCTGCTGGGTTTCGCTGCAGAAATAAGAAGCGAGTCGACAGTCAAAGTCTCCAGAAGAACTGTGGCTGCTTCTGCAAGATGCTCAGTAACACTTCCAGCTCATTTCCTTATAAAACTGCACACACTGCACCTCAGATACTGTTTATTTATTTAAAGTGAAGGATCGTCACATTAAATACTGACTTTGTTTCATTTATTACTGTTTACTGCTCTTTATAGGATTTTTTTTTAATGTAGAAACATTTAATTTCATTATTTCTGAAGGCGTCTTTGCTCTACAGCATTTCTTTACACGTGCCTGAGACTTCTGCACAGAACTGTATGTATACATAATATATATTTAATGTAGATATGTTCATCGTTGGCTTAAACGTTGCAATATCTGTGACGTAAGATAATCTGATGAACAATAAATTGGTCTAAGTTTGTTTTTTGTATTTAGGTTTATTGCCATACCAATAGCTTCAATGGCAAATACAGATTAAAACAAAAGTCCTGATAAAAGGCGTTGTTTCATAACTAACCAGAAAAATATGTTTTACAGTTAAGAGATTATTACAATATTGACATTTTGGTGGTTCTTCGCTCTTCATTAAATATCCACGGGTCAGTCTGGTGAGGCCGTCACGGCACTCTGCGTACACCACATGATCGTGTGTATTAAACTGGTCTAAGACGTACAGTGCTAGTGTTTTACAAGGCATGGCATCGCTTAGAGAATCAATGTGACGTAATAGTAATATCTCCAGCCTGCGTTTGTGCAAACTGACCTTCCGTTAGGGTTGTGTTGAATAGTCTGGGGGTAGATCTCACAGCTGCCCATGTCTTTGACAGCCAGTGGCAGTCTCTCTCCGTCTTTAATCTCGGTGTCTCCCATGGCCTTCAGGTTGGCCTGCTGTACCTCCGAATGCTTGGCCCAGATTATCTTACCGTTGGTGTCCATGGACATGGCAGGCTCCTCGCGACCAAGCTAATGGAGAAAAACAAAAACAAAACAGACAAAAAAAATCAACGCAATGATAATAACACAAGCTATAATTCAAATCACGGGTTTATATTAATACGGTAGATGTGCTACTACAGGAAAATAATCAACCGAGATATTCTACATGTATACGCGGATATTGTGTATGACCTTAATAATAATGCTGCCCTCATCGTAACCGAGCGCGACGTTGTTGGAACCGCGCAGGCCGCACACACACCACACCCGCTCCATGCCGTAGTTCAGCGTGCTTTCCAGCCGGTAGGTGCTGGAGTGCCAGATGCGCACGGTGCCTGAACACCAGTCAAGACAAGCAACATACATCACTCAAAAGTAGGATCTTATTGATGATTGTGTCACATGTCACTCAAAATGGCAAAATATGAAGCTTTTAATGGTTTTAACAATAAATCATAGGTGAGGAAATGAGCAGGAATGAAACAGACGCACTCCTGAGAGCTCCTGTGCCTCCATTCGCTGGGTTGCTGTTTGGGGAAAAGCTAGAAACTTCATTTCTATAGTCTTCTTATACACAAAATCATGACAATGATTAAAATGTTTGATGTAAAATTCAAACTAACACGTGTCTGGGTGTACAAACTTTTCCAAAAATATCTTCTGGGATTAAAAGATTAGTGATTATTTGGTTATCTGCCGAACCTGACGCAGCTCATCAAGAGCCACGAGGCTTAAACATTTAAAGAAATCGAAGAGAAAAGCTCTCGCATACTGAGCTCCTTCATCTGTCTGTTTAACTCTTGCTCATTTCCTGTGGTTGTGGTTTGTTATTAGGATCGTTAAAAGTATATTTGCTAATTTACTCTGACTCCTGTGTGAACTTACCGTCCTCGGATCCTGTAACGATGATTGGCAGCTCGGGGTGGAAGCTGACGCAGGACACGTTCTGGGCGTGACCCTCCAGCGTCTGCACGCACGTCTTATTCTGAGGGGGAATAATTACGTAACCGGGAGAGGCGTAAGCTTGGCCCAAGTGAATGAAGTCAGGGAAAAAACAAAAAGAGAGAGAGAGAGAGCGAGAGCGAGAGAGAGAGAGAGACAGAGAGAGCGAGAGAGAGAATGCGAGAGAGAGAGCCAGAGAGAGAGCCAGAGAGAGAGAGAGAGAGACAGACAGAGAGACAGAGACAGAGCGAGCGAGAGAGACAGAGAGAGCGAGAGAGAGAGCGAGAGAGAGAGAGAGAGAGAGAGAGCGAGAGAGTGAGAGAGAGAGCGAGAGAGAGAGAGAGTGAGAGAGAGAGAGAGAGCGAGAGAGAGAGAGAGAGCGCGAGAGAGAGAGAGAGAGCGAGAGAGAGACAGAGAGAGAGAGAGAGAGAGAGAGAGAGAGAGAAAGAGAGAGAGAGACAGAGAGAGAGAGAGAGAAAGAGAGAGAGGTCCTCACCTGGTAGTCCCAGATCTTCACCAGTCTGTCGTCAGCTCCTGAAATGAGATAGGGCTTATCTCCTCCGCTGTAGTAATCGATGCAGTTGACTCCTTTCTCGTGGCCCTCCAGAGTGAAGTTGGGGGAAGAGGAACCCAGCTGCCACACCTGAAACATCACGAGTGAATTATTTCCCTTCGTAACGTCTCGACGCAACAGGAGATCCCAAACTAAGGGTTGCGTGGCTTGATTTACAGACGGGGTCGCGAGAGAAGCTCGCAATCTCCTCTTTTGTTTGTTTCGTTCATTTATTTATTTTACAAGTTGATATTAGAAATGGATTTTGTGTGCTAATATTTTGAAACGTTACTGCGAGTCACATCCAAATCCGAGTTTAAATTAATACGTGCTATTTCAGTCTTTTTTCACTATCCTGACACGCTGCACTAGTGTAGCTCAGCAAACAAACAAACAAACAAACAAACAAATATCTCCTTGTCCATCTAACTAACTCCGCTAAACAAGTTAATTCAAAGCTCTGACTTGGGAACCAGTCTTCTGGATTTTCTAGATCAGTAAATACTTTTCAACGTAAGGTCAATTTGAGACGCAGATCATGACAACAGTCACGACGACAGCGGAAGGTTTTAAGTTTAACGTCGCTGCGCGTGAAATCTCTAAACATTTTACAGTCTGACTTGGAAACCTGGTGGACTCTAGCGAGATTATAAATCATCACAGCTGTAGAAGACTTATTTTAGAATTTTAGAGTTAGTTTAGAAGAGTTTATTTTATTTTCACAAATAAACGGCACTAAGCGTGTTGTTCAGTATCAACAGGTTGCGAATACGAGTCCTGGGATGAACGAAGGACACGAGTCTTAACGATTACAGCAGCAGCTCTTAGGTAGAAGATCAACAGACATTGCCACAGAGCAGCTTTACAGAAATAAATCCATTCAAATTAAATCTAAATAAATTGTAAATGTGTGAATTTATCCCTAATGAGCGAGTCAGAGGTGACGGTGGTGAGGAGAAACTCCCTGAGACGATGATCTGAGGAAGAAACCTTGAGAGGAACCAGGCTCAGGAGGAGGAACTACATGGAGGAATAAATAGTGGGATTGTGCAGAAAGGTCACCTTGATGGTTCTGTCGAGCGACGCGCTCGCAAACTGGTTGTTGTCTTTGGGGTTGATGACGATCTGCATGACGTAGTGCGTGTGGCCTTCAAACACCTGACTGCACGACCACTTCTTCTCCCAGTCCCACAGCTTAATGAGCATATCGTCTTCACACACACACACACACACACACACACACACAACATTATATCAACATTATATCAAATTCTACAGTGTATGAAGTTGATATCCAGTCTGTTGCCCCACACACACTCTCTCACTCTCTCACACACTCACTCTCTCACACACACACACACACACACACACACACTCTCTCTCACTCTCTCACACACACACACACAACATTATATCAACATTATATCAAATTCTACAATGTATGAAGTTGATATCCAGTCTGTTGCCCCTCACACACACACACACACTCTCTCACACACGCTCGCTCACACACGCTCGCTCACACACGCTCGCTCACACACGCTCGCTCACACACGCTCGCTCACACACTCACTCACACACTCACTCACACACTCACTCGCTCACACGCTCACTCACTCACACGCTCACTCACACGCTCACTCACACACACACTCACACACACACTCACTCACTCACACACTCACTCACACACTCACTCACACACTCACTCACTCACACTCTCTCACACACTCTCTCACACACTCTCTCACACACTCACACTCTCTCACACACTCACACTCTCTCACACACTCACACTCTCTCACACACTCACACTCTCTCACACACTCACTCTCTCACACACTCACTCTCTCACACACTCTCTCACACATTATATCAGATTCTAGAGTGTATGAAGTTGATATCCAGTCTGTTGCCCCACACACACACACACACACACACACACACACACACCACTGCTCGTGAGGATGTAGGGCTGAGTAGGATGCACGGCGATGCAGCGGATGTAGTCAGAATGAGCCTCGAACATGTGCACGCGCTCTAACGTGTTGTAGTTGAAGACGCGAATCTGCATGTCGTCCTATAAGACAGAAGCCGGACAGAATTTACTCAATTCGCTGGAAACAAATCGAACGTAAGAGAACTTTAACTATCTGGAATAAATAACACACTTACTGCTCCAGTTATCACCCAGTTCTTCCTCGCGACAAACTTGGCAGCTCTCACTGGCAGGTCACACACTTCGAACGTCTTCACCAAGGTCTGAGCGGAGAAAAGAACAATATTCATATCGGATATAATTAACTGCTCTACTTTCTTCTGGATTTGAGGATTCGCTGCGTGTACTCACCTGTGTTTCGTGGTTCCAGACGCACACGCTGCCGTTGTACAGACTGGCGAGCATCCACGGCTCGGTGGGATGGAGATCCACGCTTTTCACGCGGTCCGACCGAGCCGTGAGCTTGCGCTTGATGTCCAGCCTGAGAGGCTGCGGGAAATAAAACGGAAAACGTCAGGAAGTAAAAAGATCATCGTATCATCGTAAATTACCTCCAGGATGAGCTTTTCTGATTGAGGCTTTTTTTTTCTATCATGAACACCATGAGGAACACCGCGAGGAATATCGTGAGGAACACCATGAGGAATACCGTCATAAACACCGTCAGAAACATTGTGAGGAATATCGTGAGGAACACCGTGAGGAACACCGTGAGGAACACCGTGAGGAACATTACCAGAAACCACGTCACTGAGATATTTTTTTCTATCATGATGTGTGGATTCAAACCTTGATTTTTTTTTTTTTTTTTTTTTTTTTTTTTTTTTTTTAATTCAAAACGTAGCTGCTACGCAAAACCAGGTGGACTAAGTGAGGAATGAAACACTCGAGGGGTGTGCTGTTCGAGGAAAATAATCAACGCTGGGGTGGTGTGTTGATTAAAGCAGCTGTAATCAGTCATTCCTTTCTTCTTTTTCTGTCTCTTCAAGTAAAAATAAAAAAAGGCAGAAAAGCAAAAACCTTCCTGACTGCTACACACGCTGACACTGGAGACTCCTTCCATATTATGTTAAATAAACGATTAATAATTAAACAAACATTAAATAAATAACCGACATGTTAAATAAACATTACGAAACTTACAGAAATCTTCACGATATCAATTCTTTTATTTAAAAAAAAAAACGCATGTCTTTTTTTAAAATCGGCTTTAGGTTATCCGTCATGCGAGTCCCTGTGGATCAGCCGTTACTATGGAAACAGTAACGTAATAAAACAAGCGCATTAATATAAACCTGTGATTTGCTTCGCACTCTGAGCTGCTGTCTTTAATGAGAGAACATTAAGCGACATCTTTCCGACCAATCAGAATCGAGAACTCCTTTGATGTCTAGTTGCGCTACGTTTAGTTTTCTTCGTCACGTAGCTACGTAACCACGTACTGATCAAACCATTTATTACTCACGTGCGCTCATCAGTGCTCTGAT
The DNA here is from genome assembly GCF_027358585.1 of Pangasianodon hypophthalmus. Lineage (NCBI taxonomy): Eukaryota > Metazoa > Chordata > Actinopteri > Siluriformes > Pangasiidae > Pangasianodon > Pangasianodon hypophthalmus. The sequence continues at coordinate 32,273,076 of NC_069713.1, read as the reverse complement.
TGGTCAGAATCCCAGCTGTAGTTAATGCGCTTGTTTTATTGCGTTATCTTTGTTCAGCTGATGCTCCACGTAAAAGGCTGAGTGTAGATACGATGAAGTTTTCCCTAAAGACATGTTTATGTAGCATTTACGGAAGGAGTCTCCAGTGTCAGCGCTTTGTAAGAGAGAGAGAGAGAGAGAGGAGTAATCAGAGGCTGGTGACGGAATGATGTAAGCGATATCAGGAACCTGTTTCACGCATTTACTATAAACGAACGACAACAAGTACGACGTTTCATTTTTTAATTAATAATAAAAAAATATGTTGTAATCGTTGACTAATTGTTGAAAAGGAATAAAACATTACGATGTGAACTTATTGGAAAATAATCAACTTCGGTGTGGCTACTGCATCCCGTCGTACAGCTGGGCGAAATGATGATGTAATAACGACATTGTCAGAGACATCGTGAGGAACATCGTGAAGAACATTGGCAGAAGCATAGTCAGAAACATTGTGAGAGACATCATGAGGAACATGGTGAGGAACATGGTGAGAGACATCATGAGGAACATGGTGAGGAACATGGTGAGAGACATCATGAGGAACATGGTGAGGAACACCGCCAGAAGCATCGTCAGAAACATTGTGAGAGACATCATGAGGAACATGGTGAGAGACATCATGAGGAACATGATGAGGGACATGGTGAGGAACATGGTGAGAGACATCATGAGGAACATGGTGAGGAACACCGCCAGAAGCATCGTCAGAAACATTGTGAGAGACATCATGAGGAACATGGTGAGGAACATCGTCAGAAATCACTTCACTGAGATATCGCAGGAGACGTGATATATTTTTCTAACTTTTCAAAAAATCGCAATAACACACTTTGATTAGAAAACTGTTACGTTTTGTACTGAAGCTTTAAAATTGTAAAATGATTTTTTAATAATTATTAGTAGAATTTTTTGGGTTTAAAGTATTTATATTTGTACACGTTTAGATATTTTCTCATTCTTTTTATTTTTAATAAGTACACACACACACACACACAATGACGGATTGTGTGTATCGTAGAAACACCTTCAAGTATCACGATACAATATTTTTTATCATATTGTCTCCTCCTCTTCCTCCATCGTTGATTATTTTCCTGGAACAGCACACCCTGAAGCTGTTTTATTCTTTATTCCAACAGACTGCAGTTACTTTGCTCCTGGGATTTACATTTTGGGATTTTCAGCCCAAATAAAGACAAGTACAGCAAATAAACAGAGCTGGTTAACAACAACAACAACAACAACAACAGTAGCAGCAGCAGTTAAGTGACAGTCTGGATGTTAGAAAGAAATAACTTCATTTATTTATTTATTTATTTAACATTTAGCTTTACAATGTCCTGACCAGGCCACAGCACTGCCTGCAAACACACACACTTCTGTGTAAATATCCTTTAATCAGAATTAGGCGGATATTATTGTTGTTATTATTATTGTTAATATTATTACTATAGTTATTTTCTCTGATATTGGTGAAGTCACTAGCTAAATGATAATAAATTAGATAGCTAGCTAGCTAACAAGCTAAATTAATTTACTGAACGCAGACAGTTCACAATTTCTTATACATAACAATGTGTGAAAGTGTTAAATCTGTTAGTAATTATTAATTCTTTAATTCTTATATATAAAAAAAGACCAAAGCCACAGCACTAGCATTAGCATTACTATCAGCATTAGCGTTAGCATTAGCATTAGCGAGTGGTGTATGTGGCGATAGATTAGCACGGATGAAACAATGCTAGCTAGCTGTGCTGCTAACTCCACTGCTCCGTGTTTAACTGTGTTTAAAAGCGCTCATTGCTGTTAAACTCACCATGTCTGCTCTTCTCCTGTATAATAAACCTACAGCACCGCTTCGCTCTGCAGCTCTGCGCTTCTCCGCTACACCGCTAATCTGACGTGGAACTTCCTGAAACGTGTTGTCGGAAGCGATGACGTGGCCACGCAAAGCATTGTGGGTAGTTCCGCATTCGGCAGAGAGTTGCGTGTTTTTTTCTGACTGAAGTTTATTTTAAACGAGGAACCTGTTCACCAGCACAGAGGAACAAAAAGGACTAACTAACTAACTAACTAACTAAATAAATAAATAAATGAAGAAAGAATAAATGCATAAATAAATAAATAAATAAATAAATAAATAAATAAATGAAGAAAGAATAAATGCATAAATAAAGAAAGAGAAAGAAAGAATAAATGCATCAATGCATAGATAAATAAATAAATGCAGAAAGAATAAATGAATAAATAAATAAATAAATGAATAAAGAAAGAATAAATGAATAAATGCATAGATAAATAAATAAATAAATGAAGAAAGAATAAATGCATAAATAAATAAATAAATAAATAAATAAATAAATAAATAAATGCGGAAAGAATAAATGCATACATAAATAAATAAATAAATAAATAAATAAATGCAGAAAGAATAAATGCATAAATAAATAAATAAATAAATAAATAAATAAATGCAGAAAGAATAAATGCATAAATAAATAAATAAATAAATGCAGAAAGAATAAATGCATACATAAATAAATAAATAAATAAATAAATAAATAAATGCAGAAAGAATAAATGCATAAATAAATAAATAAATAAATAAATAAATAAATAAATGCAGAAAGAATAAATGCATAAATAAAGAAAGAGAAAGAAAGAAAGAAAGAATAAATGCATAAATGCATAGATAAATAAATAAATGCAGAAAGAATAAATGAATAAATAAATAAATAAATGAATAAAGAAAGAATAAATGAATAAATGCATAGATAAATAAATAAATAAATAAATAAATAAATAAATAAATAAATGAATAAAGAAAGAATAAATGAATAAATGCATAGATAAATAAATAAATAAATGAATGTTGATATATAAAAAGGTAGTTATAAATTTAAGGCATTAATTTAATTATGAATTACTCTTTTTTATTACCTTTATTTATTTATTTGTTTGTGTGTTTGTTTGTTTTATACATTTATTCATGTATTTATTTGTTTGTTTGTTTTAAAAAAAAAAAAAAAGCAATTAAACATGCAAATTCAACACTATTTTTAACTCACCAGAAGGTTATTTATTCGTTGCTTTGTTGCCAGAACAAACCGCGTGAAACTCGGGATCGAAAGCTGCAATATCATCACAATATAAATATTTTAAATATTTGAAATATTTAATCTCCTTGATTAAAACTTTAGGTTTCTACAGCTTTAATTATTTTTAAATAAAATATTTTGCTTATATACTTTATTTTCTGTAAACGTCTAGACATCAGCATTAATGTGGTAAAGTAATGCAGCTTGTTCTGGCAAATAAAAAGGTCCTAAAAGAAATCAATATCTGAGAAATAAAAGAAATAATCAATGATGCAGTGGTGTGAAAATTATTTTATTTTACTCCTGACATTTTTATCCAAGTTCAGTGCATTGTACATTTTAATCAACATGTCAGTTTTGTCTGATTTGATGTTGATATTTGTTTTTAAAGTATTATATTTTCTGTTGATTAAAACCAATAACCTAGGCTCTGAGTTTTTTATTAGCAGCTGCTCTCATAGTAAACGAATCCACATGAAATCAACAGCAGTGTAAATCTATAAATCTTTACATCTCACTAAATCCTTTTTTTTAATTTACACCAAAGCAGATATTAACCTGTGTGTGAACGTTGTCACTTCAACAGGTTTAAATTCATCCTGTCGTCTTGCCTTCGTAATTACACTATAATGTAGTAGCATGAATGTCAGTCTTCTGCTGGATAATAAAATACCTGACTTTCAGTGCTTCATGTTGCCCAGTATAATAGAAATGACTGTCATTACAACTAAAACTACATATAATTATATTGTCGTTATTATTATTGACCAAACAGAGGCTTTATTATTTATTAATGAGGCACTACTGCTTTCTTTTGAACACTTGATGGCAGACAACATCTTCACAATACAGCTCCTGTAAAAAAAAAAAAAGGTAAAAACAGAAAAAGCAATGTTACTGTGGCAATAGAAACGACATGAAAATAAGTTTATATATATATATATATATCTGTTCTGTGCAAAAGTCTTAGGCACGTGTTAATAAAGAAATGCTGTAGAGTAAACACGCCTTCAAAAATAATGAAATTAAATGTTTCTACATTAAAAAAAATCCTATAAAGAGCAGTAAACAGTAATAAATGAAACAAAGTCCGTATTTAATGTGACGATCCTTCACTTTAAATAAATAAAGCAGTATCTGAGGTGCAGTGTGTGCAGTTTTATAAGGAAATGAGCTGGAAGTGTTACTGAGCATCTTGCAGAAGCAGCCACAGTTCTTCTGGAGACTTTGACTGTCGACTCGCTTCTTATTTCTGCAGCGAAACCCAGCAGCCTTCATTCTGTTTTTATCTGAAAAGTGTCTCTTATGGAATCTGCTGCTTTCTTTACTGACATACAAACATTTTTCTGTAACGTTTCATTTTGTGCTGGAAAACTAATGTTTGGAATCTAAAAGGTTTTTGTACTGAATCAATAATGTAGAAGAAGAAAATAAACATCTATAACAAAGATTGTACTAAAAAAAATACAACACCTAAGACTTTTACACAGTACTGTATGTCATTCATTATGATTTAAAGCTCACCAAGTGTAGTTTATCTCCCTCTAACCAGTGCCTCCATCCACGGTTGGCCTTTTCTCCCTTCTGTGTGCACACCAGTGTGTCGCCCTCCCAGCTGACCAGAGTCTGTGCTCACAGTTAAACAGCAGTACAATCACAGTGCTGTCTTCATTTTGCTCATTTTACACATAACAAGCTTCAATTACCAGTCGAACCTCACCTTCCTTGTCTATTTTGATGTTTGACCTGTACAGTCAAATAATAAAAGATAATAATAATAATAATAACGAATAATGTGCTTTCAGAGGTAAAACTGTTTCCGTGAAGTTTTCTAACATGGAAAAGTCTTCAGGATAGAGGACTCTGTGTTTTTATTTTTTGTCTTATTAAAATAAACTGGATCAGATATTCACACCTACCTTTAGCATTCTGTTGTCCAGTCCTTTAGTATACTCATCAAACTCCTCCCCGATTGTCAAGCTTATCTCGTAGTTCCTGAAGGTGCTGAGTGTCTTTATCGTAAGCTTGTCTCCATCTTGGATAATAACTTTGGTTTGAGACAAGTGGGCCGCGATCTTCCGTGTGACCAAATCGATGTCTGCAAAAAAAAAAAGAAGAAGAAGAAGAACATGATGCACGTGGGCTTGAGTTGATCTTGCAATCACCTGTACAAGAAACGAATCGTAATCTCACGCCACTCGTTCGGGCTTACTGAGTATTTTCATGTACTCTTCAAAGTTGTCATTTGTCTCCAGAACCCAGGTCCCGCTCAAATCCACAGGCATGGTGCTGTGCGGTGAACTTTGGGCAGAATGTAAGAGAGCGTGCTATTCTGGGACTTTATACTGGAGCAAGCAAAAGGGTCACAGTACTAAAGATAAGAAAGAAGAGCAATGGGAGAGAAGCCAAAATGAGGCACATATCCCAGTCAATGGAATAAGAAGGAGAGAAAAATAGATATATAGTTGTCCTTGATCATAGATTATATTATAATCCTGTAATGTAAGTGAATTTCTGGTTCAGAAGAAAATCTTTACGTTTAGAGATGGGTAAATGTCAATGGTGCTACCACCACCAGGCTTCACTGTGTTGATGGTGTTTTCAGATGTTGGGTTTCTTTCCAATGTAGCGCTTTGTACCAAAGCCAAGCCATTCTCTCAGACCAGAGAAGCTTTTTCTCACATGGTTCCTGAGCCTCCAACATGCCTTGTGGATCTCTATAGCATCTTAAGAGTTATCCGTTGAACTTTTGGTTGCTTCCGTGACTATCTTTACCTCGGTGACGTCTTAGTTGTGCCAAAGTCTTTCTGTTTTAAAAAAAAAGATTTAATGGTGCAGGATATTTGGGATATGTTTTGATAGCTCATTGTTCTTGATGGGCTCATTAATGCTTTTACTTACTCATCGAGTTCTCAGATACTCATCAAGTGCTAATCTTCAGTTCTCAGACCCAGAGCATTAAAACAAGACGATCTCATGTTTGACAGAATGACAGTTAATTAAAAAGACAACTCAAATAACAGAGAGATGTCACCGTCACTGATAGCTCTTAGTATCCGAAAGGAGCTGTTTTCATCTAACTCCTGTCATGTATCCACATGGCATCTTAATCATTATGATAAATAAGCTAAAGATGAGCTAAAGATTAAATATGACTGTTATATGTTACAGAAAGGCAATATTTCTTTCTGATAAATGATCAAGCGGATCAAATCTAATAGACTCCTTCCACTTTTTTTTTATTTAAGCTTAAAGGTGTTGCAGATAATAATCATTTATTTGGCATTTGCAGTGTTTAAAATAGAAGAACAGCAGGGGTCAGCAGTGTCTCGCTTTTAGGGAGTGACGACCAAATGAATGCCAGCGTACGGTCTTTACAGATGGTTAGGCCTGAAGTAGAAAAATCCAATCATGTGACCAAGCAATCAGATAAACACCACCCACATTATAGCAGTGTGTGATAGAAATAGAGCTAAAGCCAGGAGAGAATAAAACCCCAGTTGTGAAAAAGAATTCCCATATTATTACACCATGAGAGAGTAAATACAACGTATACACGTGTGCATGAAGCCCTGCCATGGAGTGGCGTCCCATCATGAGCTTGTCCACGCTGGAGACAAACAATATTAAACACAATAGTAAGAAACTGTATGTAGAGAGCTACTGCAATTTCAGTTTTCTTTCCTCATTATGAGAAACTGAAGATGGGAGTTTTCCTCCATGATGTTTCTGATGTTTGATTAACATGAACTGAAATCTGAGATCTGTATCTGCATGATCTGATGCATTTCACATGATTGGCTGATTGAATAATTGCTTGAATGAGCAGGTGGACAGGTGTTCCTATTAAAGTGGTCTGTGATTTTTACACTTTTGGATTTCATTGAGTGTTAGTGAGATAAGCTTGAGGTCCACTGCGACCCTGAATATGCTGAATGTGAATGGATTCTGTTTTGACGATGAACACTTGCGCTGGCGAAGCTGCTGTTGGTTATTAGCTCGAGCCCAGAAAGCAATTTCACAGGCTGTTTCCAGCCGAAGCTATGGAATAAACGCGAACAAAGCTTGCCCTTTAGCAAGGAGATACCGGCGCGTCTGTCTGCATCACGAGAACAAAGCAACACCGGCACAGTGTGACTACTGGCCAGGTCATCAGAGATCACTATCTTAATAGGTTCTTGTGTTTATTGTCATTTCATGAAGCTAATTCTCTTATTAGTACAATTTCTTGCTGTATACTGCACATGTCCCAGTTTGTCAGGACTCAAGGGTATAGACAATGAAAGAAAGATAATAAAATGTGAAACACATTGGTAGATCTAATCTAATAAGAGACGAGGAAGAGAAATGAAAAAAAAAATATCTTACTCTCAGTTTAAAATAACTTTCGGAAATAATCTGATTTGTCGTAGCTAAGTGAAGTTACAACTCCTCCATTATTGACAACAAAATGAAGGTTAGAGTATCAAAAATAATTAGCATTACTAAGAGAAAAAAACACTCAAGTAAAAATAAAACTTTTCATCCATATATGTACCTGAAGACGAGAAAGAAAGTATCTAGTTAAAAAAAAAAAACAAAAAAAAAACGACCAAACTAGCAAAGTAGCTGTTACTTATTACACAGGAAGCGTGAAGTAAAACAGACTGAATGTAAATAAATGTAGATTATTTACATCTGATTTAAACTCGTGTATTATTATTAATTTAATGAAACTCTTCAGAGTAAGTCTTCCGCTTGCTGTGACATGCCTATAGCGTGTAGCGGGGTGTTGGATTCAAGCTTCAGGCACAACTACAAAAAGTTTATATAGTTTGTTTAACGCTGGTTGACTGAACGTAATTATAAATTCGTATGGACACAGTGCTTAAATGATCATTTAATCAAAAACAATAACGTTTCCTCCGTTATCTTCCATCCTCCACACACCTGCATGCAGGAGTGTTTTTATACACGATGCTGTAACGCAGTAAAAGTACATTTCTATTATTATTCATTTATTGAGGCTTCTCTTGCTTGGGCCGAGCCTCTTGTGATACAATGGTCTTCCTTGCCCCTTGCTGTAGCGTGTTATCACCACCTTCTGGAGCGTCATTTGCTGAATATTTGATGACGTGAAATTTTCAAGGAGGATTTTTAAAAAAAAATAAATAAATAATCGAGTAGCCCATTATAAGTGAGAGCTCTAAAATCAATAACACACACTTACAGCTATATTTGCTTTTTCTAAAGTGAAACAAAGCATGCTGTTCTCCACAACCTTCCTCAAGTCAAGGTAACTAATGTAGCTAATGCACTTCATTTAAAACACACACACACACACACTCCAAGATACTTCACATGGCCACTATTTAAGTGGAAAACAAACAGCTAAATAAGTAAGTACTAATTTCAATATCAGCATTGGTATTGATTAGCATCACAAAACAGATTCTTGGCCTAAAAAAAAACAAAAAATAAAAAGGGTATAGCTGCATCCCTCGTAAACTTTGTAAAAGCTAACTAACTTAAACATAAACTCAATATTGTTATAAGTTTAAAAACTAATAACCAATTGGTAGCAGATCTTGTGTGGAATCTCAGGCCTTGAAAACCTTGAAAAGAAAGATTCATTGATTGGTGAAAATAAGAAGCCGAAAAGCTTAAACAGTGAAATAAGTAAGTAATTCTGCTACGTCCTCACGTTCTGGACCAGGTGGTTTTCTTCAGAACTAGTGGACTTTTCCTGTATCCTCGTTTTCCTGCTGAGTACAAATTCATCAAAGTCATGCTCTTGTGGCTGTGACGTCACACGAGAAGCCTAGAAAAGTCTTTCCCGTTCCCGTCTTGCCGAGGAGTCGAGGATATGGAGTCATACTTGATGATACTCAAATATAGCATCCGAACTCTTTCTTGCTGTTTCTTGCTAATAAGGTGGAATCAGTACCATTAAACGAGCGTGCATCGGTGTACACTTCGGGTGACATTCCTAGTGTTTGACTCGTTCATTTTTCTCACCAGATACTGCGTCATTAAGACAGACTTGTATTTTAGGGAAAGATAGTGAGCTGATTGTTGTATGAGGTCCTGGAGTTGGATGACGGTCATGAGAAATAGCCAAATTAACACTTTCAGAGTCACTTCAGAGACAACATACAAAATACAAAGGGTGATTGAGGTGAGCTGGTAGTGTGATGGTACTCGACTATTGCGAAAGGTGCAGAATGAACTAAATGGTCACGCTGTATGGGGTTGATAGGGGGAGGGTGGGACTGTGCATGGAGTTCTGAGTTTTAGAGGTGTGTGTGTACACCAAATGCCAGTGCCCTGGATATTCAGCAGCCCGATGGCCTTAGGGTAAACGCTGTCCCCAAGCCATCTGGTTCTGGAGCTGATGGTGCAGCGTCGCCTGCCAGACGAGACGGCAGCAGCGAGACCGGACTCTGGCTTGTGATGCTTCTGGGTTTTGGGTTGTAGTTGGTGACTTAAATCAGTAACTTAAGTTCAAAATATCAATATTTACTTCATGGAAAGGTCTCAATATTCAGTCTTAGGTTGCTTAATGTACATTTCCAGGCAGGGATTTTCAATATAAAGAACTCAAGTGCTCTCAATTCACAACATTTTAATGACCCTGCTCTCTCATACTGCTCTGCATGCTCAGGTCATCTGCCCTCGTACTCTTTCTTTTTTTTTTTTTTAAAGATACTGTTTACACACCATAAGCTATTTCATAAGGTTTTTTTTAAATTGATATTTTCACAGAGCACAGTTTGGAAACTGCTTTGTCCAAATCGCTGTGATTTCATATTGTCTGTTCATTAGGACAACAACGTACACCAGGCTTAGGAGCATATTTTTAAAATTAGTATCACACCGATACCCAAAACCTGTATCAGTATTGATGCGTCCCTAGTGATCATTTCTAAATGATGTCCTTGATTACGTTACTGGTGTCTTCTAATCATTCAGTGTAGCACAAAACAAATTTCCACTTCGTTACAGGAAATCAGAAATCCGAGTGAATGCAGTCACACACATACGGAGTGTGGATTGCTCCACTGCCTTGCTGCGTTTGAGTTTGATCTGAAGTTTTATTCGGTGCTCTGTGTGATGGAGCTGCTGTCGAAAATCAGCTTTCTATCTTCTTTAGAAAGCTGGCCTCTGGGTTCTGGCTGTTCAGGAACGAGTTTTCATATGACTCCATTTCTTCATCTGTAAGCTCCATCCAGACAAACTGCAATACGCAGCATGAGATGTAGATTCCTCTGATGATGCAATGCCTCTTAATATCAACTCCATTCAAGAAAGGTATTCAGTTGCTTGGAGACTAGAAATATACCTCCATCATCCATAACCCTAACAGGTACTTATTGAATATTGGAGTAAAGCTAATTCATATACATTCTCTAGGTTCCTGGATTAAAGCTTTGATTCTGGAACAATGTAAAATAAGTTTATTCTTCTTTTCCTTTCTGGGATACAGATGTTTGTATTTTACACAAAAAGCCCAGTGAAAACTACACAACATTTTAAACATAAAGAGACGCTCCTTTATTCTAAAGAAATGTCTTTATTGGTCAATGTACAGAAAGTGCTGTAGTGACCACCAGAGAAAAGGCATAACTTTTCATAACATTTACAAAAAACAAAATCGAGCGATTCAAGATATCTACAACAACGTAACACACGGAAGAGTGGGGTGTGGTTGAGTATCTCACAGCGATGGTTTTACATTAACATGGCGGATGAGGAAAATGGTAACCACGGCTACAAAAACGTACATGTAACACAGTGCGGAAATAAATGAAGCTAATGACCTTTTCCTAGCTTAGATCACGTAGCAGGAACAACAAGCAATTTCCAGCTACAGAAGAATGACTACATTAACATCCATCTTGATTCTGATCCTACTATAGAGTTAAACAAGCCTCCTCGGCAAATGCATATGTTCTTAATGGATCGACAAAATGGCTCGAAGCCCTCATCTTCACAAGACTTTTTTTTTTTTTTTTCTCCGCACAACATTTCCTGGCTTTTCTCTTGCATATCTCTGGGGATAAATGGCACACAGAACTCATTACTAAACATGAAGTGGGGTTTTTACACAATTGGTACTTTTAGCCAGAGGGTAAATAGCAAACTTCCTTTTCTTTTTTTCTTTTTTCCTTTTCTTTAAATTTTAAATTTAGGATAGAAAATGGGACGCATCATTATTTGCCATTCCTACTCTTTTTTTTATGTGGAAAAAAAAGACAAAGATGTCAGAGAGACACTACTCATCAGAGAGGCTTTTTTTTTTCTATAACAAGCAAATGTGGACACAAAACAAGGTGACATGGAGGAGATGCATTCTACGTGACTGACAGCTTTCTATTTACAGTATACAGGCATATAAAATCATACTGCCACCCTTTCTATGAGCACAAATCGAAAGAAATTTAACAGAAAGGAGAAACGAAGAAAAAAAATTATATTTTTACGTACTTCTGTTAGAGGATCTATATAATAAATGCAATAAAAAGTGTTTTACCTTAAAAATAAATTCTTCAGTGTTATTCGTTAGAGAAAAAAAGAATAATCAGTGAACTTTATGCCACACGAAATCAAGCGCTTTGTAAGTTAATGTTACAGAAAATAACATTAAGCATTAAGCACATGTTGAGACATTAAGAAGTGTAATATGTTCAGGAAAAACCATAAAACCTCCCAGCAAGGCTACACACATATATGTTACCTGGTAATGCCACCAAAAATGTTGGACAAGGCTTGTTTTTTTCTTGGGTTGATTATATTTAAGCTCCGTAAACACTCTCGATCTGAGCGAGGGCATGTTGGTGCAGTTCCATTGCTGGCCATTAAAGACAGATTAGAGGATTAAACAACACATCAGGTAAGTGTTATCAAAAAAAAATTTCAGGGTGGATCAGTTAGATAATAATCTAATAAGATTTTCAGGCAGCAATTTCTGATTTTTTTTTTTTTTTTTTTCCTGTGTGTGTGTGTGTGTGTGTATGTCTCCTGAGTGTATGAGTTGGACAGGGGTGTTAATAGGGTAAAGTGGACTCGTCCCACACTAGTTTGCCCTTCACTCTTCCTCTCTCAACTTTTGTGTGCTCTTCTTCTTCACTATCATCAGACTCCGCACTGGACAGATTCCTAGCCAGTTCATCGTCATCCTCCTCTTCAAAGTAATCGTCCTCTTTCTCAGGATAGTCCTCCTCCATATCCTCAGCAGTCTGACGGCCATCGATGTTCTGATGTTTCACAGAAAACAAGGGAGAGACAGCTCATTTCAGACAGCACTGAAATCTCAAGGCTATGAAACTATTTGGATGGAAACATCTAAACACTCTTACAGGCTAAACACCGAGTCTCAGACGATCAGACTTGATTTTAAAGCTTTAACATGTTGTAAAATCAGCTATAGAGTAAAAAAAAAAAAGGTATTGTACCAGTATACCTTAATAACACACAATTTTGAAATAGATAGATATCATTAAATTCAGGAACACAACAGGTTACAGGTTCACACACACACACACTTCCTTATGTTCTGGGCCAACAGGTTGGTTTTTTTGGAGCTAGTGGAGTATTCCTGCTTGTTTCCTTGCTGAGTACCAATAACAAAGCTGTCCCCTTCCTGACAATGGTCAGATCAGACACTGCATGCTGAGCATTAACTCATCCAATTTGCAGCAAATAAAGCTGTCTTGCGCTAAAGCCAGGCGTCTTCCATTGCCTAGTCCAGGTCCCACTGTGCTCTCAGCGGCAAATCATCAATGTCTCTCTCTCTCTCTCTCTCTCTCTCTCACACACACACACACACACACACACACACACACACACACACACACACACACATGCTTACTTCTGTGGTAGACCCATTAAAAGACGCTTTCAGCCAGCTCTGCAAGAACCCCTCTACAAAAACATTGTTCACTGTGCAAGATAAGAGTTTTTTTTTTTAGCACAGTAAAAAAATTCACTTGCCTGCACACAGCTGGTGCCTAGATAGAGCAGACAGACTCACAAGAGTGCAAATGACCCCTTGCAATCATGCCAGTGATGTGCTGGAATTGCTCCCATGGGCCAGACTCATAATTTCAAGGTGTGTAGAGAGTACGGAGGGCCATCAGTAATGTCAACAGCAGATGGAACCATGTCCTGTTTGGTCAGAATGGGGCCATCAACAGCACTGGTTGCGTACTCTGTTGGATATGCTGCAGTCTCATCCATAATGCAGCAGAGCTGGAAAGGCATACCGTTATAGATTTGGCCAATTGCATGCCAACACATCCTGGTCAAAAGACTCGGTCCATGACCCACACTGAGCAATGAGTTGGTTCACGAACAGATCGACTTGCCGTAGATGAACCACTTCATTGTGATTTAGCTGATCTCCAGGCAAAGGTTTTCTGTGAAACCGAGCATTCAGTGTCAGATTGCACTGGCTTGGTATGTAGGCAGTTCTTAGATAAAAGGTCTCCATCTGCCTGCTTCCAGAGCTTTCCAGAGCTTTCCAGAGCTTTCCAGAGCTTTCCAGAGCACCTCACGTTTGCTTGTGATTTTGTGCCTCCCCCCAGGTGATTGATGTAAAACAGCACCATGGTGTTGCTCCACAGTAATGTGGAAAATAAGCCTCTTCTAGATCTGTGGTCACAAACCAGTTCAATGTCTGGAATGCTTATGACTTGGGTGTCGCGGCTCTTCAGGGCGGACCTCTGTATTTGGCAGCGGTCGATGGTTGAACTGTAAATGACACCCTGTGCAGGTTGTGCTCAGTAGCCAATGATCTGATGTTATCAAGCTGCAGAAGGGAAAACCATCACACCACTGACTGTGTAATTTCAAACAAGTCATTGTGATTTCCCAGCACTTTCAGTGATTCAGGTCAATTTTAATTGCATGGGACTTTCAACAGTAGACAGAGTCACAAAGCAGAGAATAGTAGAAGACTAAAGGCAAGCAGTACTAAGTGTATTGAAAGGATGTTTGGAATGAGCATCTTGGGAATAAAAAGGACAGCCAGACTGTGTGTGTGTGTGTTCAAATGGTACCATCACCAGTGGCAAGAATTGTAATAGGTCTCCACATCAATGCACTCTTATCTGATGGTGCACATTTAACAATAACAAGATTAGGCTTATTAGCAAGAAAAAGAATTACAGCACTATACACAGCGCCACGTCTTTGAATCCACGTCCTTAACTTCCTGTCAAGACCAGAAAGGGAACGTGAATGAGCACGACTTATAGGCCGTCCATGTTGGGTCACGAGGCAATGACTTTGCTATTGGTACTTTGCAAGGAAACTGCCCCGGTTATCTGGAACGTAAGACGTTAGAACGCATTTCTGATATAATACTGAAATACCAGGAATTCCCGTCTTATACTTGAGAATTAAATGGCATGTATCTTTGAGATCTATAGGAAAAAAAAATTACTCATGATCCAAACTGTCTGCTTGTACCCCTGGAACACGATTCACTGGACAGGTTAATGAAGCAAGTGTGCAAGTCACCTCCATAGGATTGACAGTAATGGTGAAGGTTGTGTCATCCAAGGCTATTTCTGGCTCCTTCCATTCATCCTCTTTCTCTTTTAGACCTTCTAGATAGACTGCATGAAAGCGGTAGATGCCCAGCACCATGATGACCACCAGGGCAGTGATACACATCACTATCATTACTGTAGCAGCTGCAGATGTATCTGTGAACACACACAGCACACACACACACACACACACACACACACATATATATACAACGCCAAAGTCACAAATTACATATAAGGTCTCAAATAAAGTAGGATAAAATCTCACGTCATAAAAATAAGAAAGTTAATCTGCACCATTACTGGCAAAACCTCTGACTCTAAATGGTTAATAAGCTGCTTGTTGCTGAATTTTATTAAACCAAACATGATGTACAGGCTTCTCTGCTGGCCAGTGTAGCTTTTTAAACTAGCTAGAAGGGAGAAAGTAGTAGTTTAGTGCAAAAAGACTGCAGTGTTACAGTACCTTGCCCCTAGAAATATGTACAGAATACATCGATGCTCCATGCAAAGACTCGCCACTTACATAAAAACAGAAGCACTGGACGATCCGCTCGTCATTCCTACACTCTTTTCTAGCATTAACACTGTTACTGAGTTGTTTATGTTGCCAGGATGACAATGTTGTCAGTCAGTATCTGACACACGCTCACACAATCCTGATCAGGCAGAAAATATCTTTATAGAAACATTTAAAGATTGTTCTTAAACCATGCTGCCAAAGGCTTTAGCGTATTAACTGACGTTAGTAAACAGTTGCGTAAGGCAGCGACTAGAAGTTACGGATATAAGTTTTCAAATGAACAATAAGAGGTGCAAATATAATTATTAAAAACTCGTGCATTTATGAAATATTAACGAAGGACTATTTTTTTTTAAAACTTTAAACATTTTTAAACAATAATGGACACAAAGCAAATGAATTAAAGTTTATACACAGTTTAATTCTTACTTAGGTATAATAATATATATAAATAGCATAACAATAATGTTAGATATTTAATAACGTTTATGTAACACTTATTTTTTGTCAAGTGCATTCTAGTTATTTAATATATATTAAAAACTCTTAAGCAATTATAAAGTGCTCCAGAAAGGTTGAGTGTCATAAAAACTTGAATAAATAAGAAATAAGACACGAGATGTTGTGCGATGTGGCCTGACATGTAGCATAGAATTGGAAAATCATCAACATTTTACTAATAACGTAACACAATTTGCAAATGTTAGCAATTGTTACATAACGTTGTATAAACATCTCCTAAAAATATCAACAATTATATGTATTTCTTTGTTATATAATTTTTGAATCCATTTATTGTTAGTCTTGGATTAAGTGGATTGTCCTCTATACAATGGAGCAACGTATTATAACGACCTTTATAACGATAGCACTTGCGTCATCATTCGTCTATAACCGCTTTGAGAGAATTCATTAATGGTTCATCGTGGTAATGTTATATTCAAATTAATAAGTTAGGAATAAAGAAATATGCAAATATGTACTTCAAGAGAGCAGAAAAAAGCAACAACCACGGGGCGTGTCCAGATAAATCAGCAGAATAAAGTCTGACGTGGATAAGCAGCAAAATTAAACGTTAATTACTATTAATAAATGGTAATAAGTGAAGAGTAAATGGAAGGTTTTTGTGTCTGGTATCCTCACCTGACATGTATTTGGAGTTGGTGTGGATGACCAGTGGATGATGTATGGGTCTCATGTACTGCGATTGGACAGCCATTTGATTCACATGTTCCACAGACCCTACGCTGTGAACTATTCGTATCTGAGAGGCGAAACACAGAAAAAGAATTTAAGAGATTAAAAAAAAAAACAGCTGAGATTTGCAGAAGGCTAAGAATGTGCTGCAAAATGTTTAACATGAGTTCAAAACATCTTCCTGTGTAAACATAAGTCTATCGTTGTTAGTAGAGAAGGTTTTAAAACGGATGAAGGAAACGACAGACACGCAAACGCGCCGTTCCGCATGCCGAGATGTGACCTCTGACCTCTAGGTTAAAGTTGTTGCTGATGTAGCGGCCATTGAGCTCGGAGCAGCTGAGCCTGAACCTTCTCTCTGACAGGCTGGCCGGTTGCCAGTTGCGGTACCTCACCTGCCGGATAGCCAGCTCGTAATTTGCCATGGAGTCCACACCTGAGACACACACACACACACACACACACACACACACAGGCTATCAGTCAGTGACAAGACACCTACTGAATTGTGTTCAGCTAGACAGAGCCACAAAAATACAGCGGAGCCACTAAGGTGACATGGTGACTATTTTTAAATAAGGCATGGTCACGAGTTAATATATTGACACCATGAGGTAATGCTTTCAGGCCCAGACTAAATATGTATGGCTACATATCATTATTTTATGGCTTTCCCATTGTTTAATGGGAATGGGTGAAAGCCTAACGTCTAACTCAGGCTAATGGTATATCCATGTCTCAACGCCATATATGAAAATAACATTATGAATTAACTTCAAGTCAGTTGTAAGCCTAGCAGCTAAGTGCATGTTCTTCAGCTTATCCTTTAACCCGTTCGACTCATCGGACATTTTCAATCAGTATAAACAAACGAATCATTTTAGCACCACAAGTCTGTTATATGATTAGTCAGGACACTGTTGGGTTTCTGTGCATAGAGTATCGTGGCTCTGCGTTTAGATGCTGGAGAGCAGGATGATGGAAAAAGGGAGAGTTAAATTTAAAGAGTTAAACCGTAGGTATGTTTTCTTCACAGAAGAGCACATTGAATTAGCAGGAAAAACACTGGAAAGTGTGATGAAAAGGTTACAAGAAAAAAAAACAAGTCAAAACAAGGTATATGATAAAGCGCAATAATGAATCAAGGTAACTCATATCTATGAGAAGTGCTAAGACTAAGAATAGGCCAAGTTAAATAAATACGTTTTTAATCTGGACACAAAAACTCTGAGCAAAGTGCCTGAGGTTAGATCTAACCTTTCAGGAGTTTCGACCAGAACTAAACCATGTGGAACTTACAGAGTCAGAAACATCACAAGTGGCTGATTGAAAGCACTGACATATTAGATATTAAAATGATAAACGTGGCCCCATTTATGGACGTAGTAGGATAGCTGTAGTGATGGATACCATAGATGGAGATGCCGGATGTGGAATTAGTGGCGTCTAGATGTTTCCCCAGTAAAGAGCTGTGATGGAGCTCCAGACTCTCGTGCTCTGGATTCAGCTCCTCCCCAATGACTAACACATCACAGTAATCAAGGTTGTGCATTACCTCCAGAATTCCAGGTCTGTGACCTACACACACACACACACACACACACACACACACAAATGTATATTATTATACCTTAAAGCTACACTCTGTGGCTAATTTGTCATGTATCATATGCACAATCTCTCTACTCATATACACACCATATCACCCACTACTGAGCCTTTGCGTGGTGCGTGAATGCAATTTCACTGATCTATTGCTCCTGTGCACAAATTGACGAGCCTTGGACAATTCCTAAGTACATTTGTCATAGTATGGTACAATAGGGATCACTTATATTTGAGAACTTTATTTCCTAAGCATCATGGAACATCGTGTTTCTTCGGACATGTTTATATCACGCTTCCAGGAAATAATCTTAATTTATTGTTTCACATCACATCACATCACATCATATCAGCATGCTTCTCCATGCTAGCTCGGAAGCGGGAGTCACAATTTCAACTTTCCAAGAGTATCAGAGAGGTTTGTGTGTGTGTGTGTGTGTGTGTGTGTGTGTGTGTGTGCACAAGTTAATAAATATGATAAACCTGGCTCTATCAGGAAGTGAATCTGTTACAATAACCAACAGCAGTACTTCTAGCTTCCTGATTTATTCATGTGATCATGTTATTTATGCAGAAAGCAGAACCTATCTCGGGACATTTTTTAAATATCGTTTCAGAACACGTCTCCAACACCCTCCAAGGCACGTGAAGCCAGCCAAATGCATCTTTTCAAAACTGCTGCTCATGCTGCATCTCAGGGCATCTTAAGGCACTCGGAGGAAAACGCTATCCGCCCTCTTCCGCATACATGAGCTCACAGCTGCCCATGATTGCCTAGTGTCGCTGTGATTGAAAAGAGAGAGAGTGTGTGCCGTGATCTCCAGTAAACACTTTTCTCAGGAAAGGGCTTAAATTATTCGAGGTTCGGAGTTCTAAATTAATAGCTTTGTTAATATTTTTTTAATCCTTGTAGAAGCCATCAGCGTTTTGAGTGTAATAAAGTATCGAGCGGAGTGTGTGTGCGCTGTGTTACCCAAGCCGAAGGTCCCGTCGCTCCTGATGACCGTGCTGATGATGTGAATCTCTTTGAACAGTGCCACCCCAAAGGAGGCTTGGAGCTCAGCTGCGGGTATCGTGACTCGCTCGGTGCCTGTGATGCTGATCTGAGGCTCGCTGGGCACCAGCACCATCACCACTGCCTTTATGTTTGGGATGGAGATGCACGAGTCCTCACCGAAACATCTACACCACATAGGCAGGAAAGAAACCCACTGTCACAATGCTCGATTCTCATTGGTGAGAAGGTGGTGATTCATTCTCTTTAACGAAGCACTCACTGAATGGTAGCGGATACATGTAGTGTGCGCAGGCCTGGAGTCGGGAACTGCCTCGAGTTAATGTAGGAGACCTTTGCCATGGCTGTGTTAATGTTCTCCAGATCATCACTTTCCATCACTAGCACTGACTGGGCTGGGTTGAAGTGGAACTAAAATAGAGCGAGAGTGAGCGAGAGAGGGAGAATGTGTTAAAAGATTTACGCTTGTGTGTATGAGCTGATCTGTTTATGTGTATGTGTGCACCTTGATGCCTTTCCCCAGACTCTCCATGGAGTTGATGTCCAGACCCTCCTTGCAGGCCTGTAAACAGGAGATGACCTTCTGAGTCTCGATCTTCCCAGGGCGGATAGTGAGTCCCGAGAGACTTCCGCGGAAGTACTGCGTGAAGCGCGGAGTCGTCACCTCTCCTCCTGCCAGGTAGTCACAACATGGTCAACAAAAACCGAGCATACAAAACACGCGCAACAGCCAACTCTACCTGCATTACAACAATGTATTTCCTTCTTCAATCTGCTGATACTAGCATTCAGAGAAGGTCCTGAATCTCCAATGATCATTTCTCTGACAGATTTTACCATTTGATTGTAAAAAAAAGAGTAAGGGAACACTTGAGTTCTCATTTATGACAGAAAAGGACAGCCTACTACAGTATCTCTCTTATGATATAGAAGCATTTCTTTTTCTAGCCTGGAATTATTCAGAAAGACGAGGATTAAAATGAAAACCCAGCTCCTAACACTCTCTATTTGAGTAATTAGATTATAAAGAAGTAAATTGCCCATCCATGTCTGTTTGCGAGTGCAGAACATTAGCAGTAGCATGATGAAATGCTTATGAAATCAATGAGTCCTAGCGCTAGTAAACTTCTAACAACAGCTCTAACAGCTAGAATTCAAACCGCAGGTGTATGTTAATGTGCTCTTTCTAATACGTTACTGTTTCTATAAAAACGACTTACGCGAGACTTGAATGGTCGACACTCCACATAAACAAATGAAAAAAAAATTTAAGTTGTTTATATTATCATTGATTATTTTTCCTATAGTGTTTTATTCCTTGCTTGTTTTCTTTCAGAACTTAGACAGTAGAATGCATTGCTTTCTTCAACCATGATAAGGATCTCAGTTTTTCCAGCCTTGACACAGCTTATGTTATACAGGAAGCTGTTATTATGTTGACTGCTTAAGCAATCTCACATGCTAACACTCTTGAAAGCTTCTATAATGTGGCTTAGCTGAGCTTAGACATGATCCGCTGAGGTGTACTTGTGAGTGAACCGTTCGATTCTTTTGAATCCCGTCTTGGGGATCACAATAATCAGCACCGGAGGCAAAATTGAAAGAAAAACAGATGAGTGCTGAGAGCCTCATTTCAGAATACTGAAACTAATCGCTTTGGATGGTTTGTAGAAAAAAAAAAAAGAGAAGAAGGTACTGTGTTTTCAGGGGCCAAAAATGGCATCTCTATCGGTATTCCAGCTAGGATTACTAATCCCTTTCCTGGCTCTAACAAAAACATCTCTAACTCTACAACTCTTAAATTCACTAGCATGCTCTCTAATATGTGTATTAATGCTAATAGTATGCATAAATAGTAAGCCATGACTTGTGGCTTCATTAATGTTGCTTGTTATTTAGAACGATAGTATGATAGTATTTGTGTGTCGCTTGTTTTATGACTGGCCAATCACAGTGAATAATTCAAATACATCTCTCGTATACAACAGATCAGATTTGTGTGTAAAATTATAATAAAGCAAAGAACCACATTTTCCCATTGTTGTTCCAATTCCTTATAAACTATAAAATATAGTAATGAATTACAGAATAGCCCCTTTAATGAACGTGGAGGTGGTGCTCGTGAAAATTGATCACTAGTGGTGAATGAAACCAGGCTGAGAGTTGGAGAGACAAAAAAGGTCCCATCATAACAGTTTATTAACAGGTTATCTTTTTAGTGCTTCTTCTCTTCAGTGGTTGTAGAAGCTCTACATTTTGCTGATCTAAGCAAAAAAAACCACCGTAAACATCATGTCCATATTTCCCTCACCTTGCCAACAAGCGCCGACTGTCAGCTGGACGTCAATCTGCGAGGGGTGAATGGGCCAATCGTCTGTTACTAGGTAGGGGTCGTAGGTCACTCCATCGACAAAAAGGGTCACAGCGGGAAACTCCACGTTGATCACGTAGTAGTGCCACTCTTTATCACAGATCTGTGCGGAGAAAAGAGAAAGAAAAGATTTCTTAAGATTAACGATTTCTCTTAACATTCACCTAAAAGCATTTACAACATATTCAGCTCATGCCTAATGTACTGTATTTGGCAGCCTAGAGAACAAAATATCCATCTTGGATCATAAAATACACGAAGAACACAGATAGCGTAATAAAAATACACACACTGGAAGCGACCAGAAGTGATGGTTTTGCTCTCTACACTTCCCTGCGCTATTTTAGCTAGCTAGCTAACTCGAGTTAGTGGTCTATTGGTATCGTGTATGCATGGAACCATCTCCGATGCAGATGTACGTAGATCCACAGAGCAGCATGCTGTAACACAACACAGTTCAGTCTTAATAGAATTGTCATTAATAATAGTTAAGTAGTTAATAGTTATATAATGTTTAACTGTCATGGTTTCCCACTTTGTGTCAACGTTTCCATGGTGACAAACTCCATATGGTTGGCTTTGTTTTGGTTTCTGTTCGAGTCCTGTCTCTGCTCTTGTCCTGTCACTGGTTTGTTACCTGGTTGTGGGCACCTGTTCGGTGTTGGTTCTTGATTAACATGTATAAATAGCTGTCTTTTTTTTTTTTTTATTTATCAGTCTTTATATTACTGTAAATCAGAGCCTTGCACTCGGTGCTCTCATTATTCAGCTATTAAACAACAAAATTACAGAAAACCGGTGCTTATTTTTTGAATAGCCGTCACTTCTGTTGGTTAAACACTGTTATGCTCCTTTTTCTTTATCTATTTTGAGGTGATTTTAATCTGTTAATCCCGTCAGCATACTGTGCCTTTGACCTATAGAGCAAACTATAAATTAAACCATGACAAGACGAGTGTCTAGTCTAGTGTCTAAAGGGCAAGGGATATTAATATTAATATGAATATGAATGTTATGCAGTGACAGCTAAGACCTACATTGCATGACAATATACAGCTAATCATGCGTTATATTACACCCACAAATCAAAAAAATCCTCCTTAAGAAATTCAGATTTAATTAAAATTGCTACTGTATTTAAAAATGAGGCATCCTTGGAAAATTCACCTCTTCGATTTTGTCATATGCCATGTAGGTGGCCTTGCAGGAATAATAAAAATGAGTAATAATAGTCATATTCATTAACAGCAGACAAATGATTCTCTCAAGGTCCTAGAAGGAGAGAATTCAGAAAGCTCAGCTTGATTTTTCAGCATTCTGATAGATTATTCTGTTTTTCTGCTATAGATGGCTATATTTTGTATTCAGAAAAGCTGTTCTAAATTCAAAATATAGCTATCTATAGCAGAAAAACAGAATAGTCTATCTGTTCGCTTCTCCTACCCTTTTACTGGATCGCATCTGTGTTACAGAAACGCAAAAACATTCTGAAAAAAAAAAACATTAAATGCTCAGGCTTTGAAATATTCAGATGTTTTATCTGTATATTGACAAAAGTTGCATTGTAAGATAAAATTACTTTTAGTTCAGTTCAGTTGGCCGCTTTACTCTGGGGATGTAATCGAATATATTATTCAGAACAGATAATGTGTTATAAACATATACAGATACAGATAGAAGGCGAACTATTGTTTTTTTTTTTGTTTTTTTTTTAATTATCCACAAAGATTGAAAGATTCAGATTCATAGCGGCCATTTGGCTGAGACTAGAGGTGTTTACTTTCATGCGGTCAAACGTGAAGCTCACTGGACAAAGACAAACCACGTTCGTTAGCGGTGTAGCACTGCACAATGCATTTGCAGCATCCTTAGGATCCGCCCGGTCAAGGTTGCATTGGTTTAAATTAGGCTACTAGTTTGGTTATATTTTTGGGACGTACTGTACCTAACGGTTAGAAAACATTGCTGGAAGATACAAACAAAAATAATAACCATGCCATTGGGATTAAAACAAAACAAAACAAAATATTCAACAAAAATAATAACCACGCCAACGGGATTAAAACAAAACAAAACATTCCCTATTTGGACAGCAATTATGAACTCGAGTGATGTAGCTAAGGTTGAGGAACTGTTAAAGCCAGAATTCATACACCATGCTGACAGGCCTGACAATTCTACCTCTGTTTTTGTTTTTTTCTGGTGTTTTCCAGACAAACAACACAAAAAACAAATGAAATTAATATGGTTTAGACCACACCCACTTCAGTTTTAAGTCTGAATACAGATACAGATTGGTTCATTGCATTACACACCTACTACACCCAGAATCTCTCATTCTTTTAACACGTTTATTATGGCAGGCCACACCTCCCCACTTCAGCTGACACACCTCCCCACTTCAGCTAACACACCTCCCACTTCAGCTGACACACCTCCCCACTTCGGCTGACACACCTCCCCACTTCGGCTGACACACCTCCCCACTTCAGCTGACACACCTCCCCACTTCAGCTGACACACCTCCCCACTTCAGCTGACACACCTCCCCACTTCAGCTGACACACCTCCCCACTTCAGCTAACACACCTCCCCACTTCAGCATTCAGCTAAACATCACCAATCTGGAATTAGACGCACAACAGATAAACCTAGTCGCCGTTCACCAATTGAATTCAGTGGGCTTGAGGGGATTTACTCAGAAGGTAAAATGTCCATGAGAAAAACAAAGGGTATGAAATGATCATCCATGTTTGCACTCTGATAGGTGGAGTTGTTGATTGCTTTCAGAGTGCAGACTGAGCTGATCATTGGAGCATGAGATTGGCTGAGTGTTTCTAAGTGCCAGGAGATTTATGGACCTGTAATAGTCCAGGCTTGAGCTTCTTGGGGGTAAACAATCATTTGAGGCTATCTGTCCCCCCACCTTCTCTCCTGACCCGTCAACCCACCATGTTGAGCTACAGAATGTACAGAATTTGTAGTTAAGGATTAAGTAGTGCTCAGTTTGAAAGAAAGAAAGCACAGGATATGATGAACAGCTGTTGAATAGATTTCCCAACATAGTGCACAGGTACAGGAGTTTAGAATTTGCTTCAGAATGTAAAATATTACACTGGAGGTGAGATATTGACATGGAAGAAGAAAATTGGATATTTTTGAAATTTCTAAATTTCTGAGGTACCAGATAAAAAGTTTAGCAGGACTAGAACATTTTCATATTGCTAAATCCTGCACATCAGAAAGGAGAAAGATTCAGCTAAAGACAAGAACCTTCTCTCGGAAAGAATAGGCTCTCCAAAAAGATGAAACAAAGACTCGATCTCTAAACACAAAGGACAACGCTCCAATGCTAGGATCATGGTGCACCTATTATCTGTGTGCTCTATCCTCTGTTGGAATTCATCTGTCCATTTACAAATGAGATGCTCGTACAGGGCAAGAATCACCTGGTTGATGGAGCTCCTACCAAACGGTATGCATGGCACACTTTCACACAGAAACAGCCTTCACCACGGTTGACTTGAAGGCGTCCGGCTCTAGTGTGCTAAATATAAGACGCACCTCTCATCATCATTCCTCTCCTCCACAACAGCGCTGACCAAAATCATAGCGACTTCCCACTCTCCACTGAGCAGTGGCAGATAAATGATTCAGGAATTCCAGAGACGTTATTGGCACTGACCTCCATGTCTCCGCCGCAAGCTGGTCCAGTATGTGACCTGATCCTAAGAATACCAAATCAGTGCTCTAGGGAGCTGGGTTTAAACACAAAACTTTGTGCTGGTCTGTCTGATAAAAAAACATGTTCATCTATCCAGAACTAGTAAGCGATCGCTGAAAATTTATTTTAGACCTTAATTTATTTGAGAGATTGCAGGGTTTTTTTGCATAACTGTCCACTTCAATTCAATTCAATTCAATTTTATTTGTATAGCGCTTTTAATAATGGACATTGTCACAAAGCAGCTTTACAGAAATAAATGGATTCAAAAAATTATTGTAAATATTTGAATTTAGCCCTAATGAGCGAGCCAGAGGTGACGGTGGTGAGGAAAAACTCCCTGAGATGATATGAGGAAGAAACCTTGAGAGGAACCAGACTCAAAAGGGAACTCATCCTCATCTGGGTGCAACGGATAGTGCGATTATAAATCATTCCCTTCTATTATTGTGTACTATAAGGACAAATAGTGCAATTGTGCAACCAATAAATTCATCACAGTTTTTGCAAGATGTCCGGTTGGTTAAAATCTATCCACTGTCCACTGATGGAGTCCTGAGTACGAAGCTGCTCGTGGCAACTGCAGCCCCAAAGCCACTACAGCAAAAACATTCACACTTTCATATTAAAAGCAGTTCCTGATTTTAATAAATTTGCAGTTAGACTACAGTTACCGTTATTTACGCTTGTTTTTTTTAGCTACTAAATTTTAGATTAACCTCTTTCCTTTGAGTTGATGAGCCAGTTAGGTCGTCTACAGCATGATAACAAGCTATGAAAACAACCTTGATGCTAGAATTCTGCACTGCATTGATTCATTCTTCAGTCTGATGAACCCAGAGTCTATCCTACTGGGCGCAAGGCGGGAGAGTTCACAATTCACCACAAGTGGCTGGAAGGCACACACACATTTACACGCTCATTCACACTTAGGGGCAGTTTAGCAAAGCCAGCCCACCTACATGCGTGTTTCTGGACAGTGTGAGGAAACTGGAGAACCCGGATGAACCCCAGACGGATGAATACAGAGAGAACATGCACAGAAACTCAGCACAGATGACCCAAAATAAAATCCAAACAACTGTCTTGATTGTTTATTCGGACAAATCCAATGGCACACAACTTGTACTTCATACCCAATTAGCAATTAGTTCCTATTTGCTCTTTGACGTACAAAATGGAAGAAAAACAGAACCGTGGTTTCACCTTATCCTGTCACATATGACCTCTTATTAAAGGTGTATAGAGACATTACAAATAAATGCCATATATTTATCATAAAAATCCTTCTAAGTGTATCATTTTTAAGCAGGAATGCACATCATTGCATAGTATGTTTAATGTTTAAATGTAATGTAATTATTATATTAGTAATATTAAAAATATATACTATATGGCCAAAAGTATGTGAACACCTGTCTATCACACCATTATGCAGTTCTTCCCCAAAAAAGTTGCCACAATGATGGAAGTACACAGTTGTATAGAAAGTTTGCATGCTGTAACATTACGACTTCCCTTCACTGGAACTAAGAGGCCCAAACCTGCTCCAGCATGACAGCATTGCTTCTGTGAACGTAGGGTGAGAACAGTCCTACCACTCTGTTTATGCAGGAAGTAGATGGAACGATGGGAGATGGAATGTTTTTGTGATTTCGTCCCCCATGACATTCTCTTCAGGCACCCACACCACTCTCACCCAACTCCAGGCATGCAACAGAGAGAGATATGGCACTGATGAAATTTGCAAAAGCCTTGGGAGGTGAAGGTGGAATAATATCTCATCAGTGCATGAGAGGAAACTCATCTCTCTAACCCTTCACATCTGCATTATTGGGACCACAGAGTTTGCTGGCAGTTCATCACATCCACTTTCCTGGAAAAGGCCATTCGTGCACACCAAAGCGCCAACACACTTGTGCACTTGCACACAAACACGTGGCTTAGCTTCGTCTCAGCGTGGCTCTGCCAAGCATTTCAGCCAGCCATGACAAAGCCATCATTTCAGACTCTCTCCTCCAGGAAATGCATTGTGTGATCAGAAGGAGCTGTTCGGATTCAGCTGGGTTCTCGAATAATCCCTACAGTAGGCTTATAGTGAAGAACTACTGAAAATTGAGTTTCTCTTTTTTTTTTTAGTCAGAAAAGCCGTAAGCAAAACCAAGCTTTTGTGGAACGACAGAGAATGGGAATATTACATCATGGGTGGATGTTTAATACTGTTGCAGGTGTTAGTAGCTCTCTTGATTGCTGGAAAGGTAGAAGGGGTAGAAGAATTAAGGATTTCCCTTTTCATCCTTTGCTTTTTCCACTTAATTTTAATTTTGTATCGTGAAGATGGTTTATTCTCTTTTGGAGACGTTTTGTTGACACACTATTTGTACACTATTATTTTAAATAATGAATAGCTTTCTAATTTATTTCTTCATTATTCAACTATATCATCACGTCTCAAAATCGATGATATACCAAGAAAGTAAGGAGAGGAAGACCGCTGCTGCTCTATTGCGTCATTGCCTTGGCCGTGCTACTCGAAAAGCAGAAACAGTAACAGCAGTTTGCAGCTGGCGAAGTTGCGTAAAACATTACTAAGATAAATACTAGACCTTATTCCAAGCACATCATAAACTTTGAGATGGTAAGGAGTTATCTAGCTACGATATGACTATGTGGTAAATTACTTTCAATATCACTAGCTCTCAAGTTTATACCTGCTTGTTAGCTAGCTAACTTTGTTTACGTGAAGTAAAGAAACTTTGTTTATGTGAAGTAAAGAAAAGCAGATAAAATATATTAAACTATATATAAAATATATAAACTGGGACTTTTAAGAAACTCCACTGATATTAAGTGTGAATGAGTGAAAGGAAAAAAGACATTACTGATATATAAATACTGAAACATTTACGTAAACAAGTAGCTATAAATTGTTTATAATATAAAGTAAACTTCTGGGTTTTACAATAGTGATCCAGTAAGACATAAGCAATGAACAGTCATGGATAAACACAGTGGTAACATGGTAGCTGTGTCTAAAGCGGACGTACTATGCACTATATTCTAACACCATACACTATGGATGATTTTTTCGTAAACAAAAATGATAGCTCACTGAATGGTACGTGATATCACTGACCACAGTAACACCTGGTGATTTTAAAATCCAAAATGTCTACTCACATCAATTTGTTCCTAATTTGTGCTGACAGTGTAATGGCATTCTCACTCGGGGCATTTACTGCGGCATCGTCTGATGCTGAAGGAAATCACAGGTTCAGCGCATGCAGTCCTCAGGAGAAAAGGGTCTATTCAGTGTCACGGTGACAGATTTGTGTGTATTTTATATTTATATTCTTCTGCTGAAGGGCAGAGGCTCCAATTTTACACACCTACACATACACATTCATATAAACACTTCCAGCATCTGCGTTTTCCCAGAGTTTTTTATAGCAGGATGTCCTTTATGAATACAGGATCTCCGTTAGATCAATAACATCATTTCACGTCATCTTTTAGGAAGCAAAATCATTTGCGCCGGGCCTCCCTCGTTTATAGTCACCACAATTAGCAGAAGAAATCATTTATCAGTCCCTTTATGACATTATACTCTTCTTCCTATGCTCTCAGGACTGAAGAACATCGATAGTGAAATCGATAATGCAACATGTAGTTGCATCAGCTTACTGATACAAATGTATTGAGTCAAAAAGCACAACAACCAAGACCTTCTCTCTCTCTCTCTCTCTCTCTCTCTCACACACACAATTAAAAACTGAACTAAATGTTTTAAAGATCATGTTTTAAAGAGATGCCTATGTCTACTGCGGACATTGTAGGCCATGAAAACATTAATTCAGCATCTAGGATTGTGACACTGGCACATTAGGGCCATAATCATACACATCCCATTCCAGATTTAGTCCCCATTTGCTGTTATAATGAGCTCCACTCTTCTGGGAAGCTTTCCACTAGATGTTGGAGCGTGGCTGTGGGGATTTATGTTCATTCAGCCACAAGAGCAGTAGTGAGGTCAGGCGCTGATGTTGAGCGAGAAGACCTGGTGTGCTGTGGTTGTTCCAGTTCATCCCAAAGGTGTTCAGTGGGGTTGAGGTCAGGGCTCTGTGCAGGACACTCGAGTTCTTCCACTCCAACTTTCACACACCATGTCTTCATAGAGCTCACATTGTGCACAGGGGCATCGTCATGCTGGAACAGGTTTGAGCCTTTTAGCTCCAGTGAAGAGAAATCTTAATGCCTAAGCAGACAAAGACATCCTATATAATGGTGTGCTTCCAAGTTTGTGGCAACAGTTTGTGGAAGAACCACATATGGGTGTGATGGTCAAGTGTCCACAAACTTTTGGCCATATAGTGTACACTCAGTTATTTCACCAAAGGAAAAAACTGAGAAGAGGGTAAATTGCTGTTTGAAAAGGCGTTTAATATGTGCTGTTTAATATGTGCTTTTTAAGCCCTAAGAGTTGTCTTTATTTGATTTGTATTTAATCACAGTTAGAGTTTTCCGAACTTCAAAGTGACGGTTGCTTTATTGCATTTAGCCAACAAGCATGTATCTTAGCATCGACTGGAAATGCAGGAAAGCATTATATGAATAATAATATGAATAATAATGTCATGTCAAGAAGACAAAGTAATGTCCAAGACAAGGAGAATATGATGAAATACAAAACAGTTTTTAAATGACCATTTCACTAAATACTGGAAAAAGGTTATGCAACAACTGTATCACCCATGTGAAAAAGTAATTGCGCTCTTAAACTTAATAACTGGTGGTGCCACCTTTAGCAGTAACAACCGCAATGAAATGCTTCTGTTACTCCATTCTTCTTAGCAGAATGGTTTTAATTCAGCCACATTGGAGGGTTTTTGAGCAAGAACTGCCCATTTACGCTCCTGCCACAGCATCTCAATGGGGTTCAATCAAGACTTTGACTGGCGTTCTGTTTCTTTTGAGCTATTCATGGTGGACTTGCTTTTGTGCTTCAGGTCATTGCCATTCTGCATAATCCAACTTGAACTGGTGGACTTCTGCATAACCCAACTTGGACTGATGATTGGAGATAATCCTTTAGAATTTGCTGGTAGAGAGCAGAATTCCTTGTTCTGTCATTATGGAAAGTCACCCAGGCTCTGAAGCAGCAAAGCATCCCCACACCATCACACTACCACCACCACAGTCATGGACAAACTGGTGTCCATGTTGTCCACAGACTGTTTGACATGTTGGTATGATGTACTTATTGTAGGATGTTGTGTTAGCATTATGCCAGATGTAATAAGTCTTTCAAGAAGTTCCACTTTCAACAGTCCTAAAGCTTGGGGTTCATCAAGATGTTTTTCTAAGATAGATGTAAGGCAATCATTATATTCTTCTTGGGTAGCAGTTTCAACCTTGCAACTGTCCCATGGATACCATTTTTGCCTAGTCTTCAGTTTCTAATGGTGAAATCATGACAGCTGACCTCATCCAAGGCTATTGAGATCTGCATTTCCTTAGATGTTCACCTGGGTTCTTTGGTGTCTTCCTGGATGAGTCGTTAATGCGCTCTTGAGGAAATTTGGTAGGCTGACCACCTCTGGGAAGATTCACCACTGTTCAAAGTTTTACCCATTTGGAGATAATGGCTCAGACTGCAATGCTGGGGTCTTTGCACACTCCTCTGTCTGGACGACTGGTTGCTGTGTGGACAGTCCCAAGAGCAAGTGACGAGCCTGATCTTACATATGTAAACTCTGGGATAAACAGTCAATTATGAGACCATTTGACACTTCGACCACCTCAAACCTCAACTCTTGGGCTATTTGTTGTCTTATCAAGCTGCAAGTTCAGGTTTGCTGTTTGCTTTCTGGCCAGACTATAGTGCACAAACACACAGAGAGTGATTGTACTAAATTGTATACTGGGCAGAGCAGAACTGACTCACTGAAGCCAGAGTGGCTCACTGGAAAAAAAAAAAAAGTGTTGAAAGCTTAATTTCCTTGTAACCTGTAATGAACTGAGGAGATCGTGCTGGCATGTTGAATGGCTCATGCTGTTATGAAAATACAAAACCCTCTCTGCTTGTGTGCAATTTCTCAATGGCAGATAATTAACCCAGAGGAAATTTGCAATTGCTGACACATTTGCAGACTCTCGTGGCTGAGGAAACTGTCACAGTTATTTAACACAGAAGAAATATGTAGCTGCTGACACAATTGGAGGCTCTCAAGGCTGTAGAAACAGATGTTACATTGCCTGTGTAATCAGTCATATTTCTAGACCGGTTTCATTTAAAAGCCTGACTCCCGACACATGAAAAAATCTGTACACTGTCTAATATTTTTGGGACATGCTGAGTCTTCAAGTTGCGTGAAGTGATTACTACAGCACATAAGACACTCTGTTTACTCAGGAGACATCTGAAGTAATGAGAACATACGTCTGAAACAGAGATTCACAAATTATAGATGTCATGGCAGAAACTTAGTCATAATTCATCTCATACGGATGTTCCATCTGTTTTCAATCAGCAACTGAAAGTGTGGTTAAAATTGTGGGTTATTAATTATCGGAAGGTTGGGAAGTATTTCAAGCTGAGATACTAACAAGCTGCCACTGATGAGCTCCTGAACAAGGTACTTAAACCTGACCTGATTCAGAGGTACCATAAATCCTGGACACCTGAGCAGGGCCACCTCTCCACCCCATGAACCAATGCATGGAGACCTGACCGTCCACAATGCAACCCAACACAAAAAACACATTCTTTACTACATTACAAACCCATGATGAATATTTGAGTAGCCCCAGTGATGCACAAAACGCAATCTTACCTTAGGCAACTGGCTGCTTTCCTGTTTTTCACCTCACAAACTCATCCACTAATTCGCCAACGTCCAACGCTTTAACGAGGTCAGACTCAATGGCCGGCAGTTGCGGCATGTTGTGTCTTTTTTAGCCCATTTTAGTTCGGATTTCATTTTTAGTCCAATCCAGTGGCCTAATTCACTTCAAATCTATACCCATCAAGGACCCTCTAGTGGTCTAGGCCTCTGGCCATCCCATTCATTCTGGAATTGAACTACGCCTATTTTGGTTTCCAGACACACACTCTCTCTCTCTCTCTCTCTTTCTCTCTCTGTACTCTTGGAGGAAGTGTGTATCAGTGTCTTTTCACCTGCTCCAGCTTCCAGTGGAACTCGGCCGGCCTGAATGTGTCCATCTGCGTGAAGTCCCTCCGCAGCAAGAAGACCAGACGACAGTTGTGCACATAAAGTGAATAATGGTGTCTGTTCATCTCTGCCAATATATATGATGGGCGAAATTAATTAAAATGAAAGGAAAAACCTGAATAAATATCATAAAGAGTGAACGTGTAGTGTAAGCAGTTAACATCCTGCAATGCTCTGTGGCATGGATAGAAATGCTGAGCAGGCCAAGTTGACCTCAGTGTTGGATTAAGATGGTGAGATGAAAGATCTAAGGATGTCAGGATGTCAAGAGCTTCAGGTATAAAGATCATACAGGTGGCTGTGTTTTAGTAGCAAAAGTCACCAAAATCACGATCAGGTTTTCATCAGTGGGAAAGTCGTCAGTATTCGAAATTGTGGTCGAAACGCATATGTAATGACCATGATGCATGTTCTTCAGGTGAATAAGTATGTTAATTGTTTAATATATTAACATTGTGTTGTGATTCCATGGAGATGCAAAAGGTTTTGCCTTTGCTTCAGAATAATTTAACGACTTGCGACATGCTGATTTCTTACTTTCTAAAAATAAATGCAATGTAATGGGGACTGTTTAGCACTAACTAATTTCCTGAATGCTAACTGTAGGCTTATTAGCAATGTTCTCATTTTTGTGTGAAGCATTCCCTTCATAGGCCGGTGGTAACCAGTCATGTTTTCACTCATACCTGTCTTGTCCGAGTTACATAGCAGTGTCTCTTTCTCGCCTCTCAGTCCAGGACTTGGGCCGTGCTTCATCCATGTGGCAATGGTGAATTGTTCAGTGAGGTTCTGAGGCACCACCAGTTCTGGAATATTGGCCGCCTGCCGTCCATCGAAGTGGAAGACGAGGTCACTGTCTCGTCCGCTGTCTGTCAGCAGCGAAGCTGTCCAATTTGCCGAAGCACTCGGGGCAGGGAGAAGATCCACACTGCCTGAAGCGGCACCTGCAGAAATAACAACAGTGAGAATGGCTTTAGCTCATGAGGTGACGAGAACTCACAAACTGAACTAAACCGCAAACATCAGCTCAGCACAGTGCTTTAGCATAGCAAGAACCAGGGGTTCTAACCTCAGTGTCAGAATAATATACATTATAACATTTTTACTAAAGAAAATTCAAACTTACACTGTTACGTTGAAGGTGATGAGTAAGTTATCTGGAAAATTCCCAATGCTTAGCCACAGCTCTAACTTCAAAACTTGTCTGATATCCACATGCACAGCCACATACACATGTTTCATAGAGACCCTGGAACATGCTTTCTCTCTTTTGTACTTGGTAAAGCCTTCTTGGTTTGTGCAATGCAGTTATGAGAAAATATTATTTTCTCCCATTTTTAGACAATGACAGGTGAGCAAGTGTAAAATAATAAGCGATGAGGCAAGCTAGTGTCAGTAGAGCCTTCTTATTCCATGTGAAAAATAAAATAATGTCATTGCTATATGTGAAGCGGGAAATTCTGCCCAAAAAAGTAGCAAAAAAAGACCAAAAATCTGATTTTGACTAAAATTCTGGAGTTAATGCCAATGATATGATGTACTCTGAAACATCTGCTGTTTTTTGCGCAGTGAACGTCATGATTTGATCAAGTTGTCAGATAGCTATGCGCTGTAGAGATAGTCGTAGTGTCTGTATTAGAGTGTAATTGTATTAGAAGATGAACGTTGGATCATTTGAAGGGTTTCCCAGGTTACCACACATATAGCATTACATCTCATTTGTTTGTATTTATCTTAATCAATAATGGATGTTTCCAGTAAATGCCTGACTTCCTAATTGCAAGAATCCATTTCCTGAAATGGACTTGCATTCTTATATATAGGCTTTGAGCACTTTCAGTCATCTATATTATTCATTAATTTATTTAAATTAAGTTTAGCTTCAGTCTGTCTGACCCAAAGTGACCCAGAAGACCAAAAAACATGTTAACTGCTAACATGCATCTGCAGCATTAAAACTCAATTTCTTTCTGCAGTACTTAAACATGGAATTCAGTGCATATGCTGCTGTTCTAAAGCAATAAGCTGAAGTAGTTTCGAAAAATTTTACTGCCTCTACAAATACATTTCACCATCTGTTGGACCCTAATATAAATAAATCACACTTTTTAAATACTGGATACTGAAAATGAAACCAGTGAATTTTTTTTTTTTGCATTTTAATGGCAGGATCAAGGAATTTAATTAAATTTAATTTAATCAAACCAGGCTTAAATAACAAATACACATATCGCAATATTCATAATAGAATGCACCATATATCTGCAATGATCAGCATGGGAGAAGAAATCCAAGACTAATCTGGTTTTCAGGGATGTATGGGGGAGTAAATGTATGTACTTCAAACACCGCGCAAGTCGTTAACTCATCCCACTTCTTTTAATCCTGCCTAAAACGATTAAGGTCTTCAAACTGCCAGGCTGAAGGACTCTTAAATGAAAATGACACAAGTTCAATTTCACCGATTTTCCAATTCAGCAAATGAAGAGAAAATCAATGGCCAGGGCAACTTGTGGGGGAAAAGAGTGTAACTACAGAATTACTAAAATGTATACGAGAGACTCCTGGAACAAATCTTCGCAAGAGTTCTGGTACTTCAGTTTGATTGCATACAGTGGTGTATGGAATTAGTGATTTTGGGGGAAAAAACTTCAGTTCCTCGCTTTATAGAGGAGAGGCATATACATTTAGGATCATTTCCAAGATAATATATATTGCAGATATACGGATATATACTGGACAATTGAGCACAACATTATTAAGTAGTAAACAAAACACGTATTTCCAAACAGTTATGACCATCTGAACCCAATTTACTGGATGTAACTGTTGTAGACCCTATTTAGCATATTAATTAAGGTGTTTGCTCATATTGAACGTCGCAAACCAAATTTTGGATGGATGGATGGATGGACTAAACACTAGGGAATGCATGTGTTCATTAATAATCCAAGTGTTAACTAGTTTCTTAGTACTACATATGGTGCATTCATGCTGATGTTTACTTTAACTAATGTTGTGAATGGTTCCACATGGAGATCCTAAAGATTTGCATTTCTCAAAAAATAGTTTATACCCAAAACTATTGTAGATTTGTACATAATCATAAAGACACCCGGTGTCACCCAGAAGAGGATGAGTTCACTACTGAGTCTGGTTTCTCTCAAGGTTTCTTCCATGTGTCCTTCATCCAGTACCCAAACATCCTGGAGTTGTGAGTTCTGAATACCATACTTCTTGCCTTATCTCGTCTTTTGCCCAGAACTAGCTAAAAGTTAACTAGGTAAGTACTTTTTGTTGTTTCTTGACCTCTGGACTCACCACAGAGCTTCTGCAGCGATTTCTCAGAGTAGGTTTCCCTGTCGCAGCCCTTCCCGATGTGGCTGGTCTGCAGTTCTACCGTGACTCGCACCGAGGACATGGGGCCGCCACACGTCTCGAGGTGCATCATGGGAAACAGCTGCTTGCTGCCCGAACCGGGCTCGTAGTCCACTTGCTTACTCCATCCTGAGGAGAAAACAACATGCTAAACAGCTTTACTAGCACTCCTAGAACAGAAAGTGCACACTGTTAAGGTAATACTGTAGCTCCAATACAGAAATAAATACTGCATGGACGTCTTTAGCAGAAACTAGAACTTGAAACTTGATATTTATCAAGTATTTTTGTGAAAAAACTTAAAGTGTTAGGAATTTAAAATGGCAGTTAAGGCACAATCTATTCCTCTGAATTTTGTTTTCAACATATCTGATGAAAATTCAGTTACAAATTTTAAAAAAATAATAAAATCAGGACATAATGGAATGTTGGTGCAAATTTGCAGGAATATAGTCATTACTCAGTCTAATACCAGGCTTTGGAAATTTATGGATGTAAGAAAAAAGCATAATAAACTAATCTAAGTCAGATAAGAAACTTGAAAGCTCATAACAAATACGCTAAACATTGCTTGCCCTCAGTTCACGGACACTGTTACTAACTTTCCATTAAAATATTTATCATTTAGCAATCCTTACGTAAAGTTGTTTGCAAATGTTTTCCTAGACCAACCTGAACTAAAACTTCAAATTTAAAAAAAAAAAAAATTGGATAACATATGCAGTGTGTTATATAAGTTGATAAATGCCAAATCTCCCATAAATTACCAAACACTTTTACAGCAAAGTCGATTAATAATTTAGTCATAAAACTTCATTAAATCTGAAAATGACAAAAACCCACACAAACCAACGTATCCTCCTTTTACAGGATGCCATTTCTTTTGCTCTAATTGAATAGTCTTCTTTGTCTTTGCTGATGGATTTATTTTGGTTTGCTTTCTTTCAAGTCACTATCATTTTTCTTTCTCACTACTTCGGACACATTTTTATAAAGGCAAGACAGTAGTTGAAATAGATGCCTTTTTTCTCCAGAGAGAAAGGGTCATAGTTCTTTATGAATAACTGAGGCAGCATTTTCGCTCTAAATAAAACAGAACAGAGAGGACAGGCTTTATGCTTAAAATAAAAAATGGTGTGTGATTGGTTCGGATTGTTCAGAATAACAGCAATCACTTTTTTATTTTACCAAATCCATAAAAACACAGAGAAATAACAATAACTATTCCACACAACGTCCTGGGATGCTTGTTAAAATGGAACCCTGTGGGTCCACACCTTTTCTAGGTCTGGAGAAAAGGAGGCCATCCCCAGGTTCAACTAGCCAGGACGTCTGTATCACGCTTTTCTTTTTCTTTTCTTTTGTTTCCAGCAAATGAGCAAATGAACTGTTAAGCAAATTATAATCGCTTTTAGTTTTATAATCGCTTTTGTCATACTGATGACAAAACCACATAATTATTGTAGGCACAATGCTAATAGTTGGAGCATGCTAAGATCTGTATTTAGAGTTTGCAACTTTAAATCAAAATTTACCGCATATTCAGAGATGGGTTATGCACATGCTTAAGTCGATTTTCTGTCGAAACAACATTACGATTATTAAAATTACCTGCATGCAGTTCGGGCCTTCAAGGTTGCCAGATTTTTCCTGAGTGGAAGCATCCGAGGTTTTTCAATTAAACAGGTAATAGTAGTACTAATACTATACTGCTGCATGAATAGTTATAGTTGTAATTAACACATCGATTATTGCAAATTTGGTTTAATTTAACAGTATGGTTTCCACCCTTATTATTCAGCAGCTTATAAAATAGCACTTGATCCAGCACATCCTATTATTGCACTTTTTTCTATCATGTTCCAACAGTTAATTATGCACACAATTTAACGAAGAAATTAATTTGAAGTCTTGAAATTGTAATGTGGGATGTAGACTATTTTATCGCTCTTTTAATCTTTTTAGTTTGCTATTTGCTAAATGAACAAAATAATATCAAGGTTTTTGTTAAATCGACGCACTCTTCTGTAAAGAAACCGTGCCAACAGTTTGAAGGATAAGCTGACTGAGCACTCATCACTCATCTGCTACACTTTCAGCTCAATTTCCATGTTGTTCATAAACAATGTCTCTGATTAAGATTTAGTTTCTTCTGATGTAAAAAAAAAAAAAAAAAACTTTTAGTCCACCTTAGACGTAACTCAACTCTGAACATGGCCCTAAATTTATTCAGGTGAAAATGGATATATAATCCAACAAAATTCTTTGTTAGGTTTGTGATCATTT
Organism: Pangasianodon hypophthalmus; assembly: GCF_027358585.1. Classification (NCBI taxonomy): domain Eukaryota; kingdom Metazoa; phylum Chordata; class Actinopteri; order Siluriformes; family Pangasiidae; genus Pangasianodon; species Pangasianodon hypophthalmus. The sequence continues at coordinate 32,235,068 of NC_069713.1, read as the reverse complement.
GGAAGAAAGGGACATTTGGGATGTGTCATTCATTTTGTATGTTTCATTTTATATACAAGATGCAATACTAATTTAAGTTAAGAAACATTAGGAGACTGGACAAGCAGAGGCACTTTTTCATGGATTTTAAACTTGAGTGAAATGTTAATCTCTCTGCGTGGACAGGGTGGCCTGCAGGAGACAGTTAAGGGATGGAGGATATAGATAGATAGATCAGTGCTGACACATGAGGATTGACCCTGGAGAGAAAGATGGGCTGGCCAATTACAGACCTGCACTACCATGACATGCTGGACTGAGAAATACCCTCTTTTCTTTCTTTCGAGCCTCCTTCTCTCCTTACCCTGGGCTCATCACCTCAGTCACCATGTTTTCCACCTCAGCTCCTCACACTGAATGACAATGCAGGACACACAATCTCCGAGCCAGTGCCTGAGTCTAGCTGCTGGTCAGTGCCTATCAAAAGCTATTTAAGGAACTATCATTCATGAGGCTAAAGGAGGATGGGTTGAGGTCGATTGAATACAGAGAGGAGATGGACTTTACTAAAATTGATTTGCACTTTCAAACTGAACTTGAACATTGTGTGAGAAGCAGTTAGCTTGCTTTTACAAGATTTGTAATTAATGTGCTTGAGGGTGACCTTTTGCGTTGTGCTGGGAGGAAGCCGTTGTTTTGCAGGATGATCAAAACCATCTCTTTCTCCAGGAAATACGAGAACATTCTTTTCCAGACAATGCTTTCCCTTGATAAACTGAGGGGGGAAAAAAAACTGGTGGCACCTTTCTAATTGCCCCAGATCAACAAAGTTTAGCTCTCATTTTAACAAGCATTTGGAAACGTGACCTGCAACAGCAAGATTTGCCTCTGTACAAGTACCGGTAAGATGATTTAATTATATGATATGAAGGGGAAACACAGCTTGGATTACTTTGCTCAGTGTGGAAATTGTCATTGGAATACATTTGCATTAAATTTAAAACTTGACTGAAAGCAGTTCCCCACGCTGGATGCTCAATTTCCCAATGTTTAAAAAAAAAAAAAACAGAGTTAACATGATTTAGCCCAAGGGTTTTTCTTATTCTTTTCTAAAGGCACTTTTGTCCTTATTCAAAGAACCTCTGGTAATACATGGGTAGGTACTTCACAACTGTTAAGCAGAATAGTGACTGAAGAACATCTATTATGTTCATCTACACATATCATCCAAAACACTGGAAAACCCAATGTACATAAGTGGTATTCAACATAAGGTATTCAACATAAATTAAAGCCAAAGACTTTTAGAACTCATTTAGTATCCATTTTTAACACAAAGAAAAAGTGGGGCATGTTAATCCCCCTTTAATTCAGTGACTAATTTAGAGCTCTATATGCAAGAATGGTAGCCGACATTTGAGTGAATTTACCTACCAATTTGGCACAGTGCACCAGAATCATTGGCTCTGGAAAATTAAAGCTCTAGAAGTAATTATAATAAGAATAAGAACCTAATTTCATACACTTTTGTTGCACTTGATAAGGCCAGACTTCAGAACATACAGTAAATAAGAAACATAGTTGAACAAATCCTTAATTACAGCAGAGTTACCCAGTAAAATGTGTTACAGTAAAAGGTATCAGTAATGGTGATCGTGGAATCACAGTACACAGTACACAATGGTGTTGAAGTGGTAAGAAAAGGAGCGTCAGATTAACCTTGCCAGCCAGGCTTGCACATGGGTTTGACGTGGATTTGGACAAGCACGCTCTCTTTCGCCCTCTTTTGGCCGCAGTCGTATGCGCTCACCATGATCTCGTAGTATTGCTGCTTGTCATAACTTAAATGTTCCGTGTTCCGAATATTGCCTTCAGGAAGGAGAAACATATAAAAAAGGGTGAGGCAAAATTACATTCAATTCAATTACAATTCCACATGACTTCCCTCTTTGGCATGTAGTCATACACATTGCTAGCTACATTTGTAATAGTGGTTCTATGCACTTCAAATAACCACCAGGGCCAGTGAAAATCATCTCATTTTACTTTCCTGTGTGCATGTGTATGCATGAAGAGACCTTATAAGAAAGCGACATACAGAATGTGCAATAAATATCACTGTCATACCGCCATCATTCCCTGGAGCCATCTCATTGGGTTGGCACTGAATAACTAATAAGGAACCCTGACAGGAATCCTGGGTTCCCACACCCACTTATCTAATCACAGTGCCTATAAGGACAGAAATGTGGCAGACAGAGGCACCACAGCCCTTTCAGAAAGGTCATAATACATTTGAGGCCCCAGAAAGATGCCATCCTTGGTGCAGTGATGCAGTGTACACATATAGTGTATATAGGAATGTGTCACTATCTAGCAGTACCCAGAGATAAGCTCGTATTGTCCATATTGAGCAATGCAGTGGCCTATGGGATGCATGCCAATCATGGAACCAAGGAAATGCCACACTCCTTTCCATACTGTAAGAGCAGCTTACCTAATTACGATGGGGCTGACTCCAAGCAAGCTAAAGCCTATTTCCCCTCTCACTGAGAATGCACCACTGGGTGTGGCATTTATATTCCAGCCATTGGTTGATAACCAGATTCCAAAAGCCAGAATTTCAGCAAGCCTAGTGGGATTGCCACTAGAGCTTCTGAAAGCAATCCCATCATCCTCAACAGGATCCAGTACTGCACACAGTGACCTGGCCGAATCTGATTGGCAAGCATAACACTGTCTGCCAAACATCAAGGTGACCGGGTGGCTAGAATTCAGTGAATCTAGCTTTCTGAAAAACACCCATGACAATATATAGAGGTTGAAAGGTAGAAATCTGAATGGGAATGCCTGTCCTTGGGAAAAAGTTTGAAAGGTTGAAAATTGGTATCGCGCATTTTCACCTATATGAACCAGCATGATGAGCAATAAGGCAAGCAATGAGAACAAGTAAAAGCCAGCTCAATGCTAGCAGGCACCACGCTGAGTTCCATATGAGTTCTGTATTCATAGAAAAGTGTTGGTAATGTATAAAAAAATACACTCACCATGGTAGAATAGAAGAGATGAGGCTAGGACACATTATCTGTAGCTCCGACTGTAGTCAAAAGCTGCTAAGCAAACAGCTCCAAGGGGTGAAAAAGAAAGAGCAAGATGGCTCTGCGCAAATACCGCATCATACGTCACTTTCTGATTTTGTTGGAAGGTCTCAGCTTGCGTGTGCATGCACACAAGAAGGTAACTGTCTTCATATCATGCACAAATTTTTAGCTGTACCACATAAAGCATCATACTATATACATCTATATATGTAGGTAGTGAAGTGTATGTTCAAAATAGGTGTTTGTATATGTGTGAGAGAATGTATAAGCAAATTACAGCCACTAACAGCAGGTATAGTGAGAGAGGGTGTGAGAGAGTTGTCCTCATTATAAAGAGAACATTCTTCACCTGGAAGTTCTCTACTGGCCACCATCTGCTCCAGAGCTAAAACTGGAGCTACTGAGTCTGATCATGACTGAATAGTGGTAGCTGTGTGACTAAACATCTGTGATAATGATTGAAAGATGAAGGAGTTCAAATTCTAAATCTTAATTCACTTAAAAAAAAAAAAAAAAAAAAAAAAAGGGACCTGTCAAATGAGAAAATGTTAAGTACCATTTATACCAATGGTTTCAAAATGCAAGACACGCCTTTATGCATCTGTGTGTGATTGCGGAGGAGGAAGGTGAGTGGTTGACAGAACAAGGACTGAGGCTTTAAGACATTCACAGAGACACATGCATATCCTAACACCACGGAAAAGGTGTCAAGGATGTAAATTAAGGCTAAATCATTCGTGACATCTTCTTTTGCTTGTTGTGTTTATATATGTATGTGTGTGTGTATATGTGTGTGTGAGTGCAACATATGGCCAGGGAATGAAATAGGCTTTCCTCTTGTCTATCCCACATAGTGTTCCTGATTATCTCTTCTAACACCTGGAGAGTGAACCATCTTGTTCTTTCATGCTTCTGGGAATAGACGGTGTCTAAGCACTAGGTTTTGCCTATGTTACTATTTCAAATATGTAAGCTACAAAATGCAATCGATTCTTATTTACAGTACAGAGAAAAGTCACAGAGATAAATAATGGATGAAGGAAAGTAAGAATTTCATAGATCTTTTTATATCCACGTTCTGTGGATAATGCAGAGAAGCAAGAAGTAATGGTAAGGCAGAGGGCCTAGTCTTTATTGTGCCCATTTATCTTTCTGTTTGTGTGCTTGTGTGTGCATGAGAGAGAGAGAGAGAGAGAGAGAGAGAGAGGAAGAAAGAAAGGAGCCTCACCATTGCGGTCAATGGCAAAAGGTGTGTTTTGTGTGATGATCTCGTAGTTGCAGATCTGGCTGTACTGGGCTGAACAATCCTGGTCCCAGGCCTCCACTTGCACAATGCTGTCATAAATCTTCCCCTCCGTCACCGTGGCCCGGTACACCGGCTCATGGAAAAAAGGAGAGAACTCATTCACGTCCTCGACCTGGATGTGGACCACTGCTCTAATGCACAGAATGAAGCAAGGATGGAATAATGGAGAGGAGTGCAGAGAGGTAGAAAATAAAGGGATAACGTTGCATTGACACCTTAACACAAATGGGGAATTAAATCCAATAGCAAGGTAGGAAAACCAGCAGGGCCAGACATATACTTAACTACTCACCGATCACTAATTTATCACTCATTATAACTGCTGCTTAGTATCTCTGCACTCAGCATGCTTGCTTGTACAAACACTGATACATGCTTACTTAACTTCTACTGAAATGATGAAAAATAGCATGTGCGTAACCTAAAGCTACATTATATTTGCAGCAAATAGGAAGTATATTTGTGAAATATGACACAGCTGCAAAATACAGATAGTGAAATTAGGAATGTAGATGTATTCTCTAAAAACCTTGAGAATTTGCATCCTACTCCATGTCTAAGCCAGATGAGCATTAGCTCCAGATGAGCATTAGCTCCAGATAAGCGTTAGTGTTAAATGTGCAGAGTGTATAGTGATGTAAATTTCATTTCCACCAAGTTTAAGGATAAGTTTTATGATCCATCCAGATTACAAAGAGCATCTACGCACTTGTGGCTCTTTTTCCAACTGTCTCCTGAGACGTCTGCCCCACAGTCATAAGCCTGAATGATGAAGGTGAACTCCTTTTGTTGCTCGCAATCAATGGGACCAGATGCTTTCAATACTCCTTCCCCTGAAGTCTTGTTTAATACCTCTGCCTTGAATGGAGTGTCCTGTCCATGGATCTTAAAAGCACAAATCTCTCCTGAAACAGTAAAAGCAACAGGTATAATGAGTTTCATATACACACAACCCAGCTTTTCAATCCCACCGCCATTTCAACAAGGCATCGTCAGATCTAATGTTCACAAAGAAGGTTGTTCTGGTTTAAATATACAGCGTACTGTGTGGATTTAGTTTTACTGCTCCTGCTGGGTGAGCCAGAATGACTGCCTGTTCACAAATGTCTTTACTGTGGATGTAGAATCTCATTGTGCCATAACAGAGCTTGCAAGTCTGGAATGTTGAATGGGGTACTGCAAAATTACTGACCTAAATATTTTAGATTCTTGTCTCAGTGGCACATTGTTAACTGGCCCCTTTCAATTTCTTGCCAAGAAGAATTCAATTATGAGAGCTGTACTGAGAGCACAGTGGGATTTATTTTTCCTTGTACACATACAATTTAATTATAGCAAGTTATTGCCTTGTAATAATGAACTATGGGTGTTTACTTGTGTCTTTCATCTTCCATATGCAGGTGAGGAGATAAAAGCATACCTCTCGAGAGAATTAATTTGGTTTACTGTTATGCCACACGACCGTGAAATATCTACTGACGCCATTGCTAATGTAAAAAAAATAATAAATACAGCTAAGGATGCTGTCTTGCTATTATATCAACTCCAATGTTTTTTTGCAATGCTTTCTCTTCTTCAGCATGTCTTGTCAAGGATTAGAAACAATGGTCAGGAAAGTGTGTGTGTGTGTGTGTGTGTGTGTTGAGGAGATAAAGATCTGTTCCCCTCCAGCAATATATACTCCATCGTCTGGGCTATATCACAAGTAGAAATCACAGTAGTCAACCACATTAGGTGAAAGGTCATGTACATAAGAATATTTGGCAGAATAAAAAGTGTTGGCAAGACTTCGCAAAAACACCTGTTAAACAGAGAATTGGCATGTCTGAATTTGTTCACTGTTCACCATATACTGCACTCTTTAGAATGCAGCCATTTTGAATTGTCGGAATTTTCAGTAGATGCAATATATTCCCTAGATAATTCACTATATTATCACCCATAGTGCATCGAAAATTCTGTGTACAACCTATGCACACTACCAAGTGCCGTAACGCACAGCAATTTCTTTCAGCTTGAGATGTAGTTGTCCAATGTAACAACCATTAACGCTAACAGATACTTGTTAGTTGTTTTTTTTAATACAGAAAATTGATAAATACCTCTATAATATTGTAGTTTCAGGTAGATTAGTAACTTGTAACGCTTGAATGGTTTGCACAACACAATTATGTGTTTCTGGAGCGTTCACTAGTCTGAATTCTGTCAGGCATCTACCTTACTGCTGCCCTACGTTATAGTCTACACTGTAAATAGTAAATGAGTAAAGTAGTGATTCTGGAAAAAATATACTCTATGAAAACTATACTATATGAAAACTAGAAAGTAAGACTGGGTAAGTCTACAACAGAAAAAGAGCTGCTCAGTATTTGAGAGACTGAGACCTCTTCTGGCAATGGCTCTGATTGATTTTCCCTCTTTTCACAGCTTCAAAATGGCTTGTTTTTCTCCCATAGACAGCTCTCTGGTCTTCATGTTGGTTTATCCTTTTTAACAACAAATGCAGTCTTCACAGAAGAAACCCAGAGCTCAAACCAAGAGTACACATTCAGAGCTATTAACTGTTTAAACAATCAATCTAACAGGCCACACCTGGGCAACACGAAACCCCTGTCAGTTACATGTTCCAATATTTTTGAGCACTTGAAAAATGGGTGGGCTCAAACACAGGGAACCATGTTTTAAGTTGTTTAATGTATCTAGATGTAAATATCAGGAAATGAAAGCTGAATATCTGATCTATTGTCTTGGTTCTATCGTAGAGCTAATTGCCCTTACTGCTTGTTTTACATAGGGCTGTCTCTTGATTACTAGGGTCTGTTAAATCTGGCAGCAAATGATTAAAACAGATATAACCCAGTATCAATTGATTAAAATCTAGGATATACGATTATAGTAGGAGTTTGCTGTTATACCTCTCTAAACATTGCATATTAGAATATAAAAAAAAGAGTTGATTGCTCTTTCTGCTTTCCGCAAAGTGCCATGAACTGCATGTGCACAAAGGTATTTGCAGGCGTGGAGCATCGAAGCAAGCATGCAGAGAAACTATTACGCATGAGAGCACTTCCACAGTTCTCTGAACTCAGAGTCACACACACTTCCTTTCCCATCACTCACCAGCGTCTACAATTTGCTTGTGAGTCGAGGTGCAATTCAAGGCACCCTGCATTCATTTTAATGAGCACACTTGCTGATACCGCTCTGAATGCACAGGTTGGATGCCCTTGCGCTCTCTATTAAAGATACTGTTTAAGCACCGTAACTTCTTAAACATAAAAGTCAGCACTAGGAGTTCACAGTTCATTATAGCAGCAGCCAATATAAACAGAGCTAAATAAAATGTTCCTTGGTGCCATTGATTGCCAGAAAAAAATACATATATACACAAGAATGGACAAGAGTGAGTATATGACTAATACTCTTTGATATCAGTGGGGTCTTTTTACTGTTTCCTCGCTTTCTCTCAGCCATTCTGTCCTCAAATGTCATTGGAAGGCAGAGCTTAAAGGGCACAGTGAAAACTGATCTGGAGGATAAAGGACAGAGGCTTGAGGCAAGAAAGGTCAAGGCAGTAGGTTACTATATAGTATGTATATGTAGAATATTTGTAGTCTCATTTATTCAAAGAAAGGAGTGGGTGGAATTCGTGCAGTAGAAGTGGGCTGGAGAGATGGAGTGGAATGAAACATAACGAAGGGAGGCTGATCAGATGTGCGAAAAGGAGTGACAACTAGATTGTGGTGATGTCTTTCCCATTGGTAAAGTTGACAAAGGAGCTGCTAATGCCAGCTGCTGTTCTGGTTTTGGATGCTTCTTTCCTCCATCTTCTTCCTGATTTGGTCACCTGTCAACTCCCACCCACCATCCAGCTCTCCCCATCATACAACAGCTACCAACCAGGTAGGATTATGTGCTTCCTCCAAGACACGTGATGTCGAATGTATCTTTTCAAACTGCAGATCATGAAAGTGCTATCTACCCTCTTCCACATACATGAGGCCACAGATGCCTTTGACCGGCTAGTGTTTCTGTGATTGACAGGAGAGGGACAGAGAGAGAGAGAGAGAGAGAGAGAGAGAGACAGAGACAGAGACTATGCCATCCATCCCACCCAGAGAACACGGTTGCTCCCTGGATATGGATTTGAATTCGCAGTGAAGGGTAATGGTAGGGTGAACGCTTTTCTGGTGCATCACTCAGGAGCCACTTTTCATGCCTTGCATCTGGCATTGGCTGGCTGAACACCACGTTGCATACCTCTACATATCAATTTTGCACTTCAAATCACCAAAGTGCATACTTAGAGGAGAACCGCAGAGCTCAGGGCACCATTTGGGACAGCGTCAGTAATTACAAACTAAGATAATTTGTTGATTAAATGTAATTAAAAGAAAACGTGGCAAATGCAGCTCTTTTTACCATACAAAAAGCACTGTACCACCAGTTCACAAGTCTCCAAGGTTAGCACAGAGCACAAAAGGTTCTTCACATTCCCTGAGTATTATGAGGTTGAAAGAAGAAGGTCCAAGTGGGCGGACTTAGTGGAAGAGGCAAGTGTATGAAAGGCATTGTTAACAAGTGACAGAACAGTGGATGAGAGTGTGGGGAGCCATCATTCAAAGCTCAAAGAAGTGCTTGAAATGTGTAATTATTGGCTCTGTCTGCTGTCAAAACTAATGGGTCAGTGCCTTTTGTCCGCCAAGCTTTTGGGGAAAAAAAAAACAAACCACTAGCATGCTGGTGATGTGCAGTACCACCTCCTTACTCTAATGGATAGAGTGCTTTATATGACCTCCTCACACCACTATCATTTCAACAGTGTCAATACATTTACTTCTTTATGTACACTTACAGGAAATTTTCTAGAACTGCATTTGTTTTGTTGTTCTTATATGGCCAAAAATGCTACTGTGATACATTTTTTTCTATGTATTTATCATGTTATAGAATCATAACACTGTCACACTTTTTAAAGAATATCCTTGTAAATAATGCAGAATAAAATGTGATAGCTTATATACAGTAGCAGAGAGATAGGTAGCTAGTATGAATTCCTGGGAACAGGAAACCTTCTTCATCTAGGCACAGCCCTTATCCTCTAATAAACAGTTTTTAATGTAACCCATCATATTCGTGCTATCACCAAAAAAAGCCAGCAAGTCATTGGCCAATATTTTGATTATGATTTGTGGTGTTTCCACATCAAGTCTGACAAACGTATTTAATCTTCTACTGATAATTTCCAGCAGTGTCTTCATTTCCAAACTTGTGCCTCTCCTGTCACATTTCTTACAACCAGTTTTTCATGTACACCATTTATCATCCCAATATCAATAAGCTACTTCACCCTACTACTGGCTAAATAACCTCGTACGATGGCATGGTGGTGCAATGACCATGCAACCACAGGGGTGGTTCATGTGGATCTGTGGATCCGTCAAGGACAGGCATCTGAATTCTAAGGTCAGCCTCTCTTTAGGAACTTAAGATGAAAGACAGAGTGACTCCTATGGCTCTCTGTGCCTCACCAAAGAGCAGGCGATCCACATAATGGTGCTCAGTTTCATTGTGAACAAAGAAAAAAGCTCCCTAACACCACAACAGGCCATTTATCAACATAAAGCTGGATTAATTGAGCTTGATAGCCACTCTGTTACCCCAACATGCGAAAGTTATTACTGTGCTTGCTAATCGAATGCAGGCAGGATGCTTGAATTGCTGACAACAGTGGTAGTTCCCTTGGGCCCGATAGAACTGAGAAGGTTTTAGCAGTGGGTTTTTAGCCTTCAACAAGACCCCAAATACCACAGACCAAGATGTGTCCTCATCTTAGCAAGAGGAGTCCACTGGGGAGCAGTGTCAAATCGGAGAGACTTGGTCACCACGGATGCCGTGGGGGAGCACTGTGGTGTCACGGGGGTACAGGGGTGTGTGGAGCCGCACCATGAGATCAGAACACACCAACCAGTAGGAAATGAGAGTAGTCTATCTGGCCCTTAATTCTTCTTATTACCAGTTTTGAGACACCACCATTTACTGTTCCAGTTGATGATTAGATACATCAATACCCAGGGGGGTGGAATAAGGTGGTGAACTCTGCTTGTTTGAAAGGTCGCTGTCTACTGTATGTGATTCTGATAAGAGTCCTACTTATGGCCCCAGGATGGCCAGCAAGATCGCCGCTACTTTGGCAGCTTTGTCCCTGAGTATTCCCGTTGTCCCACATGTACGGAGAGGTTCGGCACCATGGCCAGGTTACTTCATCTGTGGGTGTAGTGTGTACATTGGATTTAGTGTGTACACTTTGAAGCTAAGACAGAACGAGAGCATCCTCTGTGTTTTTTGAATAGCTGTAGCAGAATCCTTTTGATAAGATGAACAAATCATTTACAGTATAATTTAGAACTAAACCTCATTTACAGAACTAAACCTAAGTTTGATTGCATGCTGATTGACATGCAACTTGACCAAACTGAAAACTTGTGATATTTCTGCATGGATAACAACATGAATTAAAAAAAAAAAAAAAAAAAAACATTACATAGGATAACCAACCTTGAAGACATGTCCCAGTGTCCTGGCCCTGGGTCGGGGCTGAAAAGAAAAACAGGGAACCATACCCCCAACCTCTAGTGACTCCAGATGCATGAATTCTTACTACTCATACCCTGAATTCACCACTAATACCCAGGAATAATCATACATGAGAGTAGCACAGGGGTGCAGCTGGTACAACCGCTGCCTCACAGCTCCTGGGTTGCTGATTCAATCCTGATTTCAGAGTTTCTATATATGTTCTCCTCATCTATGCATGGGTTTCCTCTGGGTTCTCCAGCTTACTCCCAACTCTCAAAAACGACCCAATAGGTGGTCCAAATGAGTGTTTTATTGTGTTTCTGCAAGGTGCCCTGTGATCAACTACCATCCCATCAAGGATATATTCCTGGACTCACCATGAAGTTCATTATTTTCCTACAACAGCACTTTCCAAAGTATTTTCTCTCTCTTACACCACAACGCTAACTTTTTTTTTTTTTATTTATTAAAGAACAAGAGTTAAAAACTCCACATAAACAGCCCATGCACATAAACCTGTCTGAGCCAGGCTGTTATAGAAAATTATTCAACACATTCTAACTAATCAGAATGGAGAATTCAACAGTGCTTTGGGATAAGCGTTTATAATTTATGAGGCAATAAAATGTGCTTTTCCTATGCTCAATACTAACTTTGTAATTAGATTTTGATTTACGTCCTGTTTTGGAAAAAAATATACATATGAATTCACATTTATGGAGTTGGAGCGGAGTGAATTTGTTTAAAAGCAGAGCTTTCTGATTCCCATTAAAACTGTTCCGAGATGTCGTGCGCAATATCAGTATCCGCATCAATGAATCCCTAGCAGACACACAGCCAGGTTTGTACGTAGTGCTTTATCTACCACACCTTTACACAGCTAGCTCCCAGATAACGCTACAATATTTCTTCTTTAACATCACTTGCGATCTGAGCTACAGCCAAAAGATGTAGTGGAATAGACTGACCATCAATTTATTTTCTGTTCTATAGCTTTAACAGATTTTGATGGACACAGGCTCCACAGTGTATTTTTACTCATTTTATGCTTCCTTGAACAAGGCGAATAGGCTGAGGGAGATATGCATATATGGATCTAATTGGCTTGTCAGGACTACGGGTGCCCCATTCATATGCGTGACAGTAAAGTGGACAGAAAAAAGCTGTTACCCTCTCACGTGTAATTAAGTTCTAGCATGTACACTGCACCTCGGCTCACTGGGCTGTGTTTGAACCAGCCTGTCACTTCCTGTCACCTGCCAGGCATGTATATCCTGTTTCACCTCCTTCTGCCTGAGAAGCAATTCTCTTGCATGGCTGATGAAGGATGTTTTTTTTTTTTTTTTGTTTCTCTAGAAACGTTATATATCACCCTACGTTCAGACTAGCGAGCGACAAAGCGACAGGCGACCATTCATTCTTTATGTTCGTACACGACACATTTGAATTGAGATTTTCTTAATTCTATGCAAATTAAATAATCACGCTGTAAAGCAACAAACCCAAAGGATTAGCTCAAATGATTCCTCAGAACAATGCTACTTCAGGTGTGAGTTTTTTTTTCTTTTCAGCTCCCGTCTCACAACTTGAGTTTTTACCTGCAGTTATTATTTCCATATTTACTGTTTGATGCACAAAAATGGAATGAAAACTTATAACCGTGGTTTCATGTTATCAGGGTTATATAAGACTTCTCATTAAATAAAGCTTGGAAGGAAGTAGCAGAGATCATTGGTGCCTGAGTGAACGTGACTAGAACAGTTGGCTTGCTTTGCTAATCTGACAACTAAGCTAGTAAAAAGCCTCACACAGTAGCGGACAAGAGACAAACTACGAACAACACAATCCACGGGACGCTCACTAATGTGAATGTAGGGTCACGCGTTAATATACATTCAGCGGCCGGTTTAATAGGTACACCTGTACACCTCCTCATTCATGCAAATATACAATAAGCCAATCATACATCATGTCTGTCTGGAATCATATGCACTGGTTATGTTTATCCACTCATTTATCTAGGTTTTTCAGCTCCAATCTCCAAGCTCTTTATCGCTATACAGTGCTGTCCATTACCAGGTAAGGGCTCGAAGGCAGGATGCTTAAGAAATTCAAGGGTGAAGTTTGAGAAGAGAGTTCAAGGAAATGTTTCAAGATAAGAATACTTAATGGGCTGCAAATGGAAGTAAAGGATGTTCGACTTAATGATGCATCTGGAGACGCCTTCATTGGGGGAATCTCCATCAACCTGTTCTATCCATCTTCGTTTAAATCCAGGTAGTCAAGGAGACATGTCTTTCAAAGTAGTTTTGCCTGTTTTCTGGATTTTTTCTTTTTAAGGTTGTGAATTTTTTTTTGCCATGAATCTCTTCTTCTCTACTTACACAGCACAGTTATACGTACATAGATTAAATATAGTGGATAGGAAAGAGAGCCAATTATATCATTAAGTCATTTGAAATGATGCATTGAAGACATTTAATTACACCGAGGGAGTCATCCTTCAGTTGAAGTATTCACGGCAAGTAAATAACAGTAAAGAGTTCACAAGAGCTGAAATTAGCACCATCCCATATAAGCACAGGGCCGTAATGCAATGACACTATCTGTAAGTGTATCTGTTCAGTGCTCCACACATCTGTATCTGTATTGATTTATGTGGGGGATAGAAGAAAGCTTCAAAAGCATTGAGAGGAGAGATGTCTAAAGCAAGTGCCAAAAAAGGTTGGTATGTCTTAATATTTTTTATAAGCTTCAAAATCTTAAGAATAGCACCCTAATTTTCAAACTCTTTTCAAAATCAATTGATTTTACTCCCTTTCATGCAAAAACATTTAAAAACATATCCAGATTCTTTGAATGTTTTATTTTGCTTAAAATTGTATGTCATCTGAATTTTTATTTATTTTTTTTTACTAAATTTTCACTTATATTAAAAAGCAAAAGGATTGCCCATTTATAGGAATACCATAAGTAAAAAAGACAAAACATTAAAAACGTTAAAAATTCCTCCAGTGTCTTTAGAAATAAGAAAAAATTAACATTCTGGAAAGCCTTTTAGATGTTATAGAAAATATCAAAATATTTTGAACAAAATATAGCAATATTCTTGACACAATTTTGCAGAATGCAGCTGAATTCAGATGTAAAAAAAAAAACCTACAATAAAAAAAAAAAACTTTCAAAAAGCTAAGGTGTTTGTTGGCTATTTAAACGTTCATTGGAGTTTTGGGATTTTGTGAAGAAAGTCTGTAAAGATATACCAGAGACATGTTTCATTTATTGAGAATGGCAAATGGTCTACAGAGAGCAGACGAATTCAGGATGATAATTTATGTTAAATTACAGTAAAAGGCTCAAGTGACTGGGAGGTGATATATGATCTTATATTTTCCTAAAAACACCCTTAAATAGACTATCCATATGCATGGGCTCTATGCATGAAAGGGTGAAACAGCAATGCTCTCTGGTGGGAGAAAAATGGTAACAGGAGTACGCTTTTATGCAAAACACACTCACTGCCACTTTCAGAAACAGAAAAATGGTCCCAGCTCATGTTTTAATTATCACCTCTTCAGTGTCTTTACAAGTTTGTAAAGCTTACACCTTCCCACAGCTGTAAATTCTCAGCATCAGCGAAAAGTGTGATTTATTTATTTTTTTTCAAATCCAGTCCCAGTAAGTGACATGATATAATGAGTTAACATTTATCATTTCTGCTGTAGGTCTTAGGTACAGGCTCAGGTGCACAGGTAAATGTCCAGATAAGCCTCCTCAGGCCTGAGTAGGTTTGGTTCCAAGCCAATAACATTGTAAAGCAAAAGCACATGTATAAGAGAGAAAAACACGAACAGCTACACTAGTACCACAGTAAGTCTTAACAAGAGTGAAAGAACTACATGGCGTTTTGTTAAATCCCAAGTGAATAATTAGGACCACACTGCTGTGAATAGTTCCCCAGGCATATATCTTCACGCCAAGGGAGACGCTTAGATAACAGACATCGATATGGCAAATTATTTATTGAGTCTATGACATGAAAACATGGGGCACACATGCGTGCAGGCAAAACTGCCCCATTCTCACACACTCCCATAATTATTTCTCAGGCTGACAAACAACACTGACCCAGAGTCCATTAGTACCAGAGGGAGTTTAAACACCTGGCCAGAATCTCATGTTGGCATAATTTAGCAAAATAATCTCATATGGCTAGGAGCGAACTGTCAGACATGAAGCTCGTGAGATGAAATAAAGCCGTGTTATTAACATGGAATTTGTGCAGTGCGGTGTTTACCACATCTCATGTAAATTACACTTTCATTCATTTCTGCATTCATTTTCAGTAGCTACATTATTCTGGTTTGGGTCACTGTGTTTGAAATTACTTGACTTTTACGCTCCGAGATATAGAACCAACTGCGTTCATTAGAAGCTACAAGGTCAAGGCTGTCTGTGAAAAGGGGATTAGAGGAGTGTGTCTGTAGGAGTGGGTGGGATTGGTTAAGAGAGTCTTCAAGGAGTGGTTGGTGATTGGTCACCTTTTTCTGTGGGAGTGGATAGGATGGGTCAAGAGTGTGTGGCAGTGGGGGAAACTGGTCAAGTGTTTTTGGGAGTGGGTGGGATTGTGCAAGAGTGACTGCTGAGGTCTCCTGAGCAACACAACAGAAAAACGTATCGTCTGACCTATCGTCCGGAGATCATGGGTTTGAGTTTGGTGCCACAGCCATCCATGGCCAGGAGTGTTATAGAGCAAAACTGGCTGTGATCTTTGGGTGGGAGGGGTGGGACTGGGTAAGAGTGTTTGAGCTGCTGGGATTGGTCAGTATGGTCTGCAGGAGTGTATAGGATTGGTCAAGAGTGTCTTTGCAAGGTAGTGGGCTTGGTCAAGACTGTGGGAGTGGGTGGGATCAGTCAGGATTGTCTGTGGGAGTGGGTGAGATTGGACAAGTATGTCTGTGGGAGTGGGTGGGATTGGTTAAGACCATCTTTGGGAGTGGGTGGGATTGGTCAAGACCATCTGTGGGAGTGGGTGGGATTGGTCAAGAGCATCTGTGGGAGTGGGTGGGATTGGGTTGGATTGGTCAAGACCATCTGTGGGAGTGGGTGGGATTGGGTGGGATTGGTCAAGAGCATCTTTGGGAGTGGGTGGGATTGGTCAAGAGCATCTGTGGGAGTGGGTGGGATTGGTCAAGAGCATCTGTGGAAGTGGGTGGGATTGGTCAAGAGCATCTGTGGGAGTGGGTGGGATTGGGTTGGATTGGTCAAGAGCATCTTTGGGAGTGGGTGGGATTGGTCAAGAGCATCTGTGGAAGTGGGTGGGATTGGTCAAGAGCATCTGTGGGAGTGGGTGGCAAAATGCTTATGTTGGATAACTGGTCCATTTAAACGTAATATTCACCTTTATATTACTCATTGTGTTATTATAGTGTTATTTTCTGCTGTTCTAAATGGCTAGTGTATATTATCAATGTCTTCCACATCTTTCTGCATTACTAAACAGCATATAAATGTCTGCAACAGACTCAAACATTTGTGTAGCAGGGTCACGGTAGGGTCTTCCATGTCTTGGTCATGTTTTATTGTGGTTCAAGATAATAATATTATCTGCTAATCATTTCTACCGCAGTACAACTGCATGCTTCCCACACTATATTGGCAAGAGTGTGTGTTCTAGTTTGTGTAGCCAGAAAGACATAGTGAAGGGAATGAGTGTCAACAACCAACATTTTAGTAGCCATTAACATTATCTTCCCAGTGATGCATTCACTCTGTGTGAGTGAAGATAAACAAATCCCCTCCATGTGTAGGGTGTTTTAGGTCTAGTTTTAGAAATTGGGAATTTTCATCACCTTTTCTAATATACTGTAACCAGCAATATTTGTTTTTCTGACTCTGGAGCCAGAAACGCAAACCACCTTGTGAAAACAGCTCTGCTCTGCTTTTTCTGACTCTGCGTGGGAATAGCACTGCAGTAATTTAATGTCCATGACAGGAAGCTGACAGACAAACCTGCACACTTTAGGATTACTGAGTTTCGGTTACTGTGCTTAGGTTGCCAGACCTAATTTATTAGTTTTCCGTTCATGTTTTTATCAAGACAGAAATTTCATCAATCTTCAGTCCAGAGTCCAAGCCTAGACTGATTTTTTGTAAACATTCTACTTTGGCTCTTTATCCAAGGGACACTTTCATTCCTATACACAAATTAATATGGTGCCATTTTGTCTAAGCACAAAACATTGACTAAACAAGAAAGAAAATTCTTTCATTCCTTTATTCCTTCCTTCATTCATTTTATTCATTCATTCATTTGTATATATTAATGTTTTTGAATTTCAGCAACATCTATTTTCAATCTGCGTGTATGCATGTATTCTCTCATTGAAAGAGACGAAAGAATTATCACAAGTTTTGTGTTGTTTTTGTTGTCAGTTTTCAGGATAAATAAAAATGAATCTCCTTAATGAAGCACAGACGCAGCAGGCACACAAACAGAATGTACGTTTGTAACTCTGTGCTGATTTTACAATTATTTTAATATATTTTATAAAATGCAATGCAAAGTAATATTATTTTGTTACAAGGTTGAGTAAAGTTTAACGAAACAAGAGTCATGGTTCAGCAAAGAAAAACAACTGCTGGTTAAAATATTGCAAAACAGTTGGATATTCTGCCTGGTTTCAATCACGTATGACTTTTAATAAATTCTTTAATGAAAAATAAAAGTGTAGCCAATGCACATGACATGTGATATTGATATGTGAGGTATAAAACTGGTGCTTGTGCCATTGTTGTGTAAATCAGCTACATGCTCCATCAACAAGCTGCTTAAAAGAAAAAAAACCTCCTAAAAGTGTGAAGGCATGGACTTTATCAAGCACACTGTATTAGTTTTATAACTGAACTGTGCTTGCTGAGAGGCAGAGCAAAATGCCTGATTATTATCAGGGCTAATACTGTATGCAAAAAAAGGTTTCCAAGTCAGATTTTCAAGGTTGTCAGAAAGAAAATTAATTCTATCCTTTGCCATTTAATAAGCTGTGAAGCGCTGTCACAGTACCTTGTTTGCCTCTTTGTATAAATATTATAAAATTATCACTGCTGTTAAATTACTCTCCAGCTGGCACATCCAGACACTTATCTGACACCAACACACAAATATAATTATTGTTTTTTTTCCTTCACAAGACTTCCAGCTGATCCCCTCTTGCACTTGTCTAAAATGAATAACCAGATTGTTCTAGGCTTATTTCTTTTTCTACCATTTCCAAGGTCAGTAAGACTATAAACATGCATCACCAGTGCAATCAGGATGTCAGGAATAAAGAATACTCTGAAATAATGCTGAAATCAGAGCATCAGTCAGGATATGTTTCAGAAAAGGTGCCACTAAATCTCTACAATCCGAGAACTACATTTCATACAGACACATGGCAGAATGAAGAGATATTTCAATGAAGAGAGTCGGACTTGGTTCAGTCAGCGAAGGGAAACGTGTACCTGCGTAGGGGATGGGAGCATCTTTGTCCAAGGCTACTAGTGGAGGGTCCAACAGGACAGTGTCCATGTTCTCGGTGATCACTCCATGGTAGGATGTCTCAATCCATGGTTTGTGTTTATTCACTGGAAGAGAAAGACATAAGAAAAGAGAAAGTAAGTCAGTAGATTCTCACATCTCACAGTAATCTGCTGCAATCTCTCACCGTTTGCGTACCCTAAAGGTTTTTGTTTACTTTTATCCGTCATAATTCCTCTTGTTGTTTGTAATATAAGGAAAGCAAAAGGCCAGACATTTTTATATTGATCTTTTTTTTTAAAGAATAGATGTCACAACTGAGCTAAAGTAACCTGACACATATTCAGAGTTGAGATAAGCACAAAAAAAAAAAAAAATTGGGTGTGCTGGATCAAGTGCTATTTTACAAGCTGCCCAACAATTCACAAGACATATTTAAGACAAGATAAGACAAGACAAGACAAGATGTACCATTATTGGGAAATTAAAGTTGACACAGCAGCACAAATAGGAGAAAAGAATTTCCATAAATACCTATACAATAGAAATAATAGAAATGATAGAAATTTATCACACTGCAATTAGTCAGCCCTAGGTGATTTTCTTGGAATATCTAGGCTCACATTTGTATGCGCACAAGGGCAACCATGAATCCTTGTCAGAAGTCCAGGACAACAGACATACAGACATACAATAAACTACATTTATCCATAATGTAAGTCAGGATAAACAGGGGAGAGTCAAATCTAAAAAAACATAAAACTAGGAAACAAGGCACTAGGCGAAACAGCTGTTTTGCATTGAAACAAAGGAACAGCTGGGTATACACAGACAAGTCAATCAATGGGATAACACAGAACAGGCGCACACAATAGAGAAACAAAGCAATGAAATGACAGGGCGGAGACAGACCTAAACCAGAAACCAAAACACAAGCACATGGCTTTCATTACCATGGGAACTGTGATGTTAAGGGGGGAATATGTGACACAAGGTCAAATCCAGTGTGCTGGAATCGAGTCAAAGCAACAATACATGGTCCAAATAAATAAGACCCTGATTGGCACGGGTTCTCTTTGGGAAAACATACAACTCCAACATGCAGCAGTTAACGGCTGGGTTTATAAACTCTCGATTTTATGTCACAATTGGGCAGAAAGGCTATTCTTCATTTACTGCGTGCATCTCATTTCACAGTGCATCACAATCCACACCTTTTGTGTAAACACAAAGCACTTACAAACCACAATTAACTGTAAGATAAGTGAAAGTCACTAAACAGTATGAAAAATCATTTACTCTAAGCATAATCAGCCACCTTGACCTAGCATGAGGTTTAATAGACTTTTGGGTTAGTAGTGACTATTGTACCGATGTGTGTGTGTGTGTGTGTGTGTGTGTGTGTGTGTGTCTATTGAAAGAACCACCCAATATTCACCTGTACAATAGCTTGATTTCTGATCAACTAGAACACACATGACAGTAATTCATATGATTTGTCTGTACTTTGAAGAGTGTATAATCCATTATACACCCACTGCCCATTCTCTCTTCCATTCTGTCTCTCTCAATTTCTCTCCCTTTCTCTATAATGTCTCAGTTATTACCTGGGGAATAATTATATTATACATTATACGGTGTTAATGCACAGTGATGGAGGCTAATGCAACAGAAGGTCTGCTTTTATCCACTCCAGAGCCATATATTCTGCTATGAGACAACCGAACACCACGATAATGGAAACATAAAGCAGGCTTTTAACCTAACGTTAACATTAGCAATTGATTGCGTTACGCTTTTTTAAAATTTTTTTTTATAAACTGTGGGCCGTAGACGGCATTCTTTCATGATGATTGACATCCTCATATAATTATATCTTAATGACTGACGATCTGTCATGAAAGGCAGAGGAATGGTTGAAGGTTAAGTGTATACTGGAGCTTTAGCTGCGGAAGACAATCAAGTTCAATTGGCTTTGTACGTAGAGGAATACTCAGATAGTAGTATTGTTGAAAGTGAGAAATGAGACTGAATAAAAAGTATCCTTTATTTCACAATATAAATCATAACCACTCTTAGTTAATCTCTTAATTTTGGCCAATAAACTAGCAAACTGCCTTTACACACAAGAACTTGCCTTTAAAAAAATCGGGGATAGAAAATGCGGACTGAAAAAGATGTTTTTTCCCCCCTCCCTCTCTCTCTGCCTTCAAATATATAATGCGATGCAATGTAAAAGCAATTTAAAAATAAAAAACAACTAATATGATGATGTATGACTGAGAAGATTGAAATAAAGAGCTTATAGGAGGCTAGTGCTCTTTAAGAGAATGTCCTCTATATGGAAAAAAGATTTCTGCAATTTTAATAGCATTACATTTATGTATTTAATCCTGGCTTCAAATGGCATTCCATAGTTGCTTGAGTGTATTTACAGTCCTAATGTAAATTTCAGTGCCATATATTGTCAGAAAGTCTGAGATCTGACTACGAATGTGCACAATTTTGGTATTAAAGCATCACTGCATGTGCATAAAATACGGCCCACAAATAATTAATGAAGAGGTGTTTCACTGCATAATGGCTTGTGAAAAACTACCTTCCAGAGGAAAACCTGCATCAACCATCTCTACATGGATTACACTTCGGCTTACATAACACAGTGCCTTCTTCAGAGCAGAAGACGCCCAATTTAGACGTTTTCAAGGCAAGAAGGCTGCTTTCAGTTTCCTGGCAATCTGTTGCTCCTGCAGCAACACCGATTTCTGAAACGCCAAAGTCACTGCTTGTGAAGAATGCAAAAGGTTAAACATCTTGTATCTACTTAAAAGGCACACACAGACTGGAAAGGTGGCATTTCAGCCAACTGATCTGATATGGCAAATCTTTAAACCACCTGCTCTCACCAGAATGGAGTGCAATATTGGTGAATTTTTTTTGATATTGAAATATAACGGTTAACCGGGAGTCAAGTGTGGCACTTTGTTCTTTGTAAACTGAAGGGATTTTCCACACTTGAAGGGCTTAAACGTAAAAAAAAAGGTGTTTAAAGTCCATTAAGGTGCACATCTAATTCTCATTAATGACAGGATTTGTAGAGATTTCAATTAAGCGTGGTAGACGAGCCTCTAAGCTGGCTGCAGTTGGAATGCAGAACGCAGTATTTTTACATTTTTTGGATGCTTTGAATAAGCGTCACCTGCAAAAGCAAATATTTACCAGTAGTCCTTCGCTACAGAATAGCTAGAATGGCAGCCATTCCCATTTAGGCAACTTGGCACACAATTTCTCATTCACACCCTGTAGGGTTTAAAAACAGTTTTAGACCATTCCCTGAGATACCTGACAAAGACTTTTATATCTGCCCCTACACCATGAGTCTTCTGTTTTGCTTCATAAGCTATTCTCGGATGCGAAAAATCCGTTTTAGCATCTACTTGATTGCTTGGAACGATTGCCGTGGGCTGAACATCTCTATCAGTACATGCCAGATGACAAAGGCTGATTTGGGACACTACTGAGAACTACTGCAGTTGAACATGATATAGACACAGCATCTTTCATCCAAGGAAGGCTGGTAATTGAGTTATAAGGAGGATGGACATGAGCTTCCATGCTGCGCGCTCTCTGATCATTTTTAAAACATGGTTTAGAGAATTAGAGGTTTTACAACTAGGGCGTATAATTGACAAAATCTCAGACATCATTGCCAAATGCTTCTTGGTATTATTATTATTATTGGTTTACTTGAGCACCTTGTGATTGTAATTGTGATTATAATAGACTTATTTGTATAGATTCAGAACCCTGTCTCCTAAATTAGAAGAATGTAGCCTTTTAAAAAGATAATAATGATCTCCACAATCTTCAGATCTACCTCACTCAGCTCTGTTCTTGCTGTAGTTTGTGAAAAGTAGCAAGATGCTGTTATACCGAGCATCCGATTCTCTAGCTCCATTCATCTTTAAGATTTATTTACTCAGACAGCATTCTCATTAGCGTTTAAGCGTTCCCATACTCAAGACATCCGTGTTTTAATATAGGAGGTAGGACTTCCACAAAAAAAAGTTTTTCTCTGACAATTAATTTTAAATAAACCATTATAATAAAAAACTGCCAAGAGAACACAGCACAACTTATATATTAAAGTACTTAACTTAAATGTTTAGAATACACATTGTATTACAACCCTAAGTGTGAAAAAAAAAATCCTTTTATCAATGAGATTTAGTGTGTCAGGGATTTGCTGAGGAGGCGGATGCAAATGCAGAATACTATTTTTATGAAAATAAACGAACGACACAAACACAAACTCAGACAAAACATGAACTATGGTTTCAAGGCAACGTGGCGTACGTAGACTAGAGAGCATTACGTGACAGCAAAAGACAAAAGCTAGACAATGAATGACGTGAAAGACGTGAATTAAATACTTGTGCTAGTTAACTCAAAATGTGATCCAGGTGCAAACAGTCATGTGACATGATCCAGTGAAGTGCAGTGGCTGATGGGAAACGTAGTCAATCCCCGATTTCGCCGAAACCCTGACACAGTGATAGCAGCTACATTAAAACTCCACTAAATTTTACTCTTACACAAAACTTGTTCATAGAGCAATTCTTTGACTGAAAGTAAATACTGAAATATGACATGCGCAGCATTTAAACTAGAACAGAAAATGCTCATATTTGCTTAAACCAGGTTTTCTCCAGATTTTTGCAGCCCGGGACCTCTTTAACGTTAAAAGAAATTTCACTGACCCCTTTATTACGGTTATTCCATGTACATAATCCAACTATTCAAATATTAGGCTCATTATTTAACCCTAATATTACATAATGTCTGGTTCTTTATTGGTGCTGTTTATTAGAACTTTCCACTCACAGAACAGCATATTTCTTTCTCATTAAGTCCAAGTTGTCATTATTTCGAAGCCTACTTGTTTTTGAGTTATGGAGATTTGGATTAAACCCCTTCAATTCACGTGACCAGTATAATATAATAATAAAAACATATAAACTTCTATAATGGTGAATTGTGATTTCTGCCACTGTAACAAACCTCCTACGCTTCATGGACACCACTTTTGAGTACCACTGGATTAAATGATCACATCTATATGGAAACAGAGTATGATAGTGGAATAGATATCAGGATCAGCTCAAATCATCAGAATTATGAGATCATGTACTAATTGTGACGCTAACATTATTACAAACGTCCAAAAAACTCTCATTGTTATCTATACTCCTGATGAAGTCCTCTTCTTTGTCAGTTGTTCCATCTGAAAAACCTCTGGCACTAGGATTTTCACTTTTATATATTTAGGTTTTCATTACCTGTGTGCGTTATGATCCGCTTCACATGACACTGTTACCACTAATTGATTTGACGTCCCAGTCACTTGACTCAGACGCACCGTTGCACGTCAGTCTCCCCGCTGTTTCAGTGACGCCTCTGCTCAAGGCGAGGGGCCGATGTTAGTGCCGTTATAGCTTTTCTTGTGCTTCATACGATCCTTTGCACGGTTCCTCAGACTTGCTATAAGCTTTCAGAACCACGAACACCTGATGCCTGAATTAAAAAATTCTTTACTTCATAGAATAACCACTTTAAAGGCAATGGGAAATTTCCAAACAGATGTAAATTCATAATTTAGCTATTTATCATTTCATTTGAAATAAACAAAGGGGTTATAAAAATCATCACAAATTTCTGTCAGCCAAATATTTAATACTCCAACATGGTAAACAACTAAATTATATAATTAAATTATATATATTTTTTGATACTTTCGACGGCAATTTTGGCCACGTCAATAATTTTTTAGATTTCCAGATAAACTGTAACTACGACATATCCTCTCTTAAACTGTAGTAATACAAATATTTTTTAAAATATCAACAGAAAATGTTTATTTTTGTTTACTTCATTTTCTGAAACTTGGCATCTTTGAAGAAACTTCAGCTCTGCCCACGTGGCACAATCAAGTCGTGTCATAGATCCATGAAAAGCTCGTTGCCTGATATACTGCAGTTTATTTGTCATTACGAATATTCACAATACTCAGTGACATATTTTTGACATTTTTTTGACAGAGCCACCAAAAATCACAGATGCAAGCCTGAAATTGTTGCCTTTCTTCGTCTGGCTGGGATGCTGGAATTTGCATCCCGTCCAGTAGTGAAAACTGGGAATGTTGTTCCACAGTGTGTAATTGTTAGCTAAATGCTCAGACAGCCATATTACAAGATGTGTTAGTAGTAGTAGTGAAAAGGACATGTGTGTGTGTGTGTGTGTGTGTGTGTGTGTGTGTGTGTGTGCTGAGAAACTTCTCAGCATTTCACTCTTTTCCAGGTTTCAGTAACATGGAAACACAAGGTAAGTCTCAACATTTGCATATTAATATCCTGGAATAAAAAAAAGAGAAAGTTGTGTGACTAGTGCTGCAACATTACTGGACACATACCTCACCTGAGCTCTCTTTAGTCAGAGTAGTCCATCCATTACTGGAAAAACATTATATGCATGTCAGGCTGTAGACTTCCTGACTTGGAGAAGAGGGGATTAAAAAAAAAAAAAAAAAAAAAGGCAGACTCAGACTGGCATTCTGATTCACTGATGTAATTAAAGGAAACCTACTGGCTAGATTTGTCTTTGCAATAAAACCCTAAGAGCTATAAAAGGTCCAGAAATGACAAACAGGAACAGACTAATTAGGCGTATTGATTTAAGATAAGCCAATACTCGCACATTAAGCAGAATGGAGTTCACTGTAAGAGGCAGGAGAGTCATTTTCAGACACATTAACCTCAATTCAAAGCCATGCTCCATTGACCACAGGTTTTTTTTGTTTTAACTCTAATGGCATTTGTCATTAATTTTTAATGCTTATTTCTGAGCTTATGCAATATTAATCCATCAGTAGCTAGAAATCACTAGCTCTCTTGGCTGATATAACAGGATGTGGTTTTTCTGATGCAAATATTGTATCGCATGCTACAGAATATAATATGGTGCCAATAAATTACCTTGACCCGAACTAAACACATACACTAATTGCTTGACTAATTGTTTCTGTTATCCCAGTCTCAGCTGTGTGAGTCAATGGCAATGTCCTGGGAAGCATGCCAGTACTATATTTCAGCCGTATTATTCCTGCTATGACTGTTATTAATCCAGAACACATTGCATTACATTACATTAAGCTGATGGTTTTATGCAAAGTGACTTACAATTGAGAAATGATTGAGGGTTAAGGGCCTTGTTCAAGGACCCAACTGTGCCAGTCTGGAGGTTCTGGGATCAGAAGTCATTACTTTCTGATCAGTGCCTTAACCACAGGGAAAAAAATGGTTCAAAAGCATGAGGACTTCATAAATGCTGCTATAATTAGCAGCATGAAAGAATATAAACTGCACTGTTCCGTTATGCAAACATTGAACTGAATCTTTTCTGTAATAAATATTTCTCAGCCCTGGCATTTGCCGTTCTCATCTCGTATTGATTCCCTGGAGGACTCCGAAATGTCAATTGCCCATAATTAGAAAGCTGCCATATTTAGTAGACAGGCTTGCTGTTGCAGAATGTGGCTCTTTGCTGTTTTTCATATCATTTATCCAAATTGTTTATCATTTGATTTGAGTCACTCTGTGTCTCTATGTTGCCGAGCCTGTAATAAAACCTTACAGTGTTGATTTATTTGATTGCAAACAACAGTGTCGCTCTGAAGGAAATGAAGTGATGGCTTATTGTTATGGAACTAAATGGAACTGATTGAAGTGGAGCTGTCAAGAGGGTTAAAAAAAAAAAAAAAAAAAAAAAGGTGTTTTGCCAGTCCCTTGCTAACTCGTTTCATGTGAGGTGTTTGTTTTGCTGCTTATGCCATTTATTTTCTCCTTTCCACTCAGCTGTGACCAGACAGACAGAGTGAGAATCTTAAAAGAATTTAACACAAAGCATGCACTGCGAAATCACAATTCAATGTCAGGTGGTAGTTAGTACAGTCAGGCCAAAGGACAATTCTAACGAATAAACCAAGAGAGCAGATAGAAGGTCAAACTCAGCATAAATGATCAATAAGTTAACACATGTTTGGCAAGACTTTGCGATGAATGAGTGACATTGGCGTGTTTATATACTAAGGAGTCAGAAAGTCCACATGAAGTGTTTGGCACTTAAACACTTCGTTAAAACTCTAGGGATCGCGATCTCAGCTGTCGAGGACAGTTTGATGGTTTCATGCAACCACAATATGTCGAGGTTCAACGTATTGTGTGTTTTGAGATGCTTTTCTCCTCATCACGGTTGTAAAGAGTGGTTATTTGAGTTACCATAGCCTTCCTGTCAGCATGAACCAGTCTGGCAGTTTGCTTCTGATCTCTCTCATCAACAAGACATTTCCACCCACAGAATTGCTGAATTTTTTTTTTTCTTCAACACACACTACAGTTTTCTACACTATACTGTACCAAGAGAGCTGCAGGTTTTGATCAGCTGATCTGGCACCAACAACTACGCCATGGTCAAAGTCAAGGGCTCTTGATTTTTCTTGTCTTCTTATTAGTAATAATAGTAAATTTTCCATTTTATCTTTATTTTCAGTTAGCTTTTAGACTAGCTTAATCAGAGACATTAATTTTTGGATTTTTTTTTTTTTGATAAAATGAAACTTGTGAACTTGTTGGAGATAAACAGAGTGGGTGGATAGGAGCAGAGTGACAGAAAGAGGAGAGTCATTAATGTCTTCTCGGAAAACATGATTACTGACAAAGTGTCACATTACCATACAAAATTCCACCATTATATCCATTATTTCCATTCAAAAGCTACTCAAAACCTTTTTTCCCAAATAAAACGTGTACTTTTATTTATAACTCAACCAGAGCCTACCACAGTGGCCTCAACTGATAAATTATCTGACTAGTTTGTCCCAACCGGAAGAATATTTTCACTCCATGTCTATTTACAACAGCGCAAAAATGCACAGGCTAATCTACAATACCACAGCTCATGTAAGGAATAATGCGTAAAACACTGCAGGCCATGCTATTAAAGAAAAATAACAAACGACAAGGTGGTGTGATGTAGCCCGATGCAAAGCAGAGTTACTTTTACCACCCTAAGCCACCACATCCAGAGGTGATTTATTCCTCTTATACCAGGGCAGTTTGCCAGCAATTACAATATTAATTGATTTATGAACGACATGTCATAATTTTTAACTATTTAGTTAGTTAGTTCCTGTTATCACTTATGTTATAGCAGCTATAAACAGTCGTTCCCTCACCAGCCTCTCTTTTTTTCCACTTTCTTGAAGTTAGTAAGACAAAACAAGCAAAAAAACATAGCGTGTTGCCTAGAAAATGCATGGTGGAAAACCTACTGAACTGACTTACAAAGTGCTGACAAAAGAGACTCCTTCCATAGATTTTAAATAACCATCTTTCCCACATCAACAATTATGTTTTCCTTTGTTAAAAATCAGCATTACAGTTTATGAGTAATCTTCTATATAGTGCTTCTGCCATTCAAGTCTTTTGAATGAGGTATATAGAAAAAAAACTTGAAACATGCCCATGTTCTTTTCAACACAAAGACTAATTTGATTTGATTTTTCTACAGCTGAGCGAAAGGTGCGAGTTGTCTACTGATGTGAAATTCCCAGCAGGAACACACTTGAGAATAAATCTCTGAATCCACAGCTGTCGTAAAATTATATTTATACACCTTTCATATTACACGTCTGAGTGAAAAGGCAACGATCTTGCTTGGCACCAACACACAAAACAATACATGTGCTGCTGTATGTGCGGTGATGTTTTCACCTGAAAATCAATCAAATGTCAGCGTAATGGCTGGGATAGAATCGGGATCAGTGTTAGCTGTGACTGCAAACACGTAGTGTGTGGCTTTTAAATCAAGTCAACTGTGGAATGTTAGATTTTATTTGTGCTTTTATATTGTTGTGACATTAGCTTCACACCTCTCCAACATCCCCTCCAGAAAAAAAAGAGAGTGTGTGAGTGAGAAAGTGGGAGTGAATATATTCAGTTCAACAAACCAGATTGTAGCATGTGGAAGCACTGCGGCGTATCACATACCTGAACTCCTATTAGGCAGTAGATATGTCATGGGTAGATATGTCAAGGGCTGATTAAGACCCCGTCCTCCAGCTCAAGCTGATCTACAACTCCTTGATCTCGCCGACTGAATCCTTCTGGACTATATAGATGTGTATCTCGAGATGAACTATGACAGCGAACGCTCCAGTTTGAGTTAGAACATTTAGATGCCACTATCTATATATATCTGCATTGGTTTAGTGTCCAAATATCCATATCTATATGTATTTGGATTCAAACCCAAAGTGGGAGTGGCCTGAATTGGAAGGTAAAATTAAATAAGAACCCCAACACCACTTCCTGGAAACACCGGAAAACAGATATGATCTCTGGAGCTCAGCCAGAGTGACCATCAGGTTCTTGGTCACCTCTTACCAAGGCTCTTCTCCCCCATTTGCTCAGTTTGGCCAGCTCTAGGAAGAGTCCTGGTTGTTTCAAACGTCTTCCGTTTAAGACTTATGGAGACTGCTGTGCTCTTGGGAACCTTCAATGCAGCAGAAATTTTTGTAGACTTCCCCAGATCTGTGCCTCAACACAATCCTGTCTCTGAGCTCTGCAAGCAGTTCCTTTCACCTCATGGCTTGGTTTTTGCTCCGATATGCATTTTCAGCTGTTAGACCTTATGTAGACATGTGTGTGCCTTTCCAAATCATGTCCAATCAATTGAATTTGTCACAGGTGGACTCCAATCAAAGTGTAGAAACATCTCAGAGATGATCCAGAGAAATGGGATGCACCTGAGCTAAATTTCAAGTGTCACAGCAAAAGGTTTGAATACTTATGTCATTGTGATTATATATATATATATATATATATATATATATATATATATATATATATATATATATATATATATATTTTTTTTTTAACAACTTGAAATTAAACAAAATTGCTCTTTGGGTTGATTTAACAAGCCTGGATTGCCAGATCTTTCAGGAAGCCTCCCTGTGGGTGGCAGGCAGCAGGTGTAGGAAGAATGCTTCATTTAAAAACTGGCAAATAAATCCAAAACATAAGGCAAGGTCTTAGTCACAAAACAGGAAAAGGGTCAGTTGATGCACAAATAAACTGAATCAAAAATCGGAAAACCAGATCAATAACCAGGATAATCAAAAACACACAAGATATAAGGCTTGGTGATGTCAGGCAAAAAGACACTGAGTGGATACTTCATAAAGAACTCTGAGTTTGTGTGAGTTTATATAGGAGTGTTCATGATTGTGGTTCAGATGTGTTTGATTAGTGTGATGGTGATTGAGAACGTCACAGAGTTTGGGTGTGTGTTGGTTTTTGTAGTTCATGGCGGCCATCTTTGTAGGCCGCGATGGCGTTGATGTAACAGTAAGATGGTTTGAAATGCAAAACATATAACAAATGTGTATGTGTGTCCACTTCCTCTTTCCCAAAAAACACTCAACATCGTCTGCATTCAGCTAATTATAATGATAACGAGCATTGGTCAGGAATTTGGTTTGTTTAATCATAAATCAAGAACGAGACAGTGACAGAAAGTTCTGGAAAGTATACAAGAGAGAGACAGAAAGCAAAAGAGGTGACAAGAGGGGAAGAGAGTGAAACATGACGTCAGGACAAGGTGCTCTTGTCGAAATAAATGTAAAACTTTTTAAAGCTTCAGTGCATCTGTCCATCAACCTGAAAGTATCCCATTCTTGGTGAGAACTATGATTAGTTCAAATGTCAGGACAAAATACCCTCAGTACATCCTGGTGCACTTAGTACTCTCCTGTCAAGCCTGTCTATCAAAGAAAACAAAAACATCCGTATAAGGTTTCATTTTTAGTATCCACAAAATGTCTTGTGGCAGATTACTTGTGAGTTTTGCGTTCTAGTTTGCTCCACATCATTTTTATTTTACCATCAATAAGACCTTGTAATATGATGCATTTCTCAACCTTTGTATGTAGTTTCATTGCTGCGATATTGATACTAGCTTTTAGCCTTCCATCTGAGTACAACCGAGATAGGAAAGAAAGAGAAGGACTGGAAGGAGCGCAATTTCCCCAAAGGTAGAGTAAACATGATGTAAATAGACTACACACAAGTTCATCCAATTGTGGTCTCGTAACCACATGGCCCTGTGGCTGCACAGAGGCATGGAGGAAGAAAGCATGACAAAAGACAAATTTCTGTCTCGATGCTTATTTTGAAGCAAGATTCGAGTGATGGTGTGCAGACAGATGGAGATTTAAGAAAGAATCCCAGCACTCTTACCAGCTCCAACGCAAAGAGCTGAGCAAGTGTGTGTGTGTCTGTGAGATTTCACATGTGATTGAAATTTCCAAGCATGCAACCAGAGATTAGTCATGATGAATCGCCCCCGCTATATCTAGGGGCGTTTTAAACAGAACACTGCAGTAAGCCCAAATTTCAGCCTTCTTCCTCTTATTCTCTTCATGCTCATCTCCCTCTCTCACCCTCTCTGCCTTCATCTTTCCTCTCCTTCATCACCATCAACATTCCCTCTCTCTTTCTCAGCGATAAAAGCATGGATCCATTAGTGCCTCTCTTCCTCTCTCTCTCTCTCTCTCTCTCTCACACACACACACACACTTTCTCTCTGCGATAAGAGCATGGCCCCATTAGTGCCTTTCTCTCTCTCTCTCTCTTTCTCCCTCTCTCATGCTATAGGGATTATAGAAACACACAAAGAGGGAAAAAGAGGGTCACTATGTACTTAAATTTAAAGGAGGGTGGGGAGAGAGATTTAAGTGTGTGATCTTGTGTTATGTGTTAGTTATATTTTTTCCAACACGTACTATACAGCGTGTAAGGTTTAATTTAAGTATGTTGAGAACTCACAATCGTATCAAAGTCAATTCCATCAGCCAGATCTCACTGGGAACACAGAGAGACATGGGTACATTACAATACCATACATGGGTACATTAATGAATGCATGTATTGATCAGAACATCTTGCAGCCCTTTAAAAATGCCTCTGAAAGTGCCAGTTCTGAGGAATAGTTCTGCTTCAGTGGAGTTCAGTGATGTTAGAAGTGCTTATAAATTCAAGAAATGAGAGTCAAACAATGTTAGAGCAAAATCTATAGTCTCTTTCATTTCTATTCATTGTGCTTTAACAGACTGTGTCAAAGATACTGGATTCTGGATACCTTGCCAAATCTGACTGTGCATGAAAGCATGAAAATATCATTACTTATAACGCCATTCACATCATCAGGAGATTAATGTGTCTATTGAGGTCTCTTTCTAAGCTAGTTGACTGGAAACCTTTTTTTGTTACTCCTAATTGACCTAGAATCAAAGAAGCAAACAAAGAGAATCATCAGCATGTCAGGAGGACCTGACAGACCTTAGGACTCTTGACAGTGTCTACCCTACATCATTGCACAGTTCCAGTAGGGGTGTCACTCTATATGAGGCTAACTGTAGATGGGCCCACCTGTGGAGCTTGAGAGCTGTCCAACCTCATGCCACCTGGATGATTAATGTACCTGAATGTCAGAACAGTCAGAATTCTAGCTGGTTGATATCTTCTAATTTCACACAGCCACACAACACCTGTGCCCCTGTGGCCACCCAGCTAATGAGGGAAGTGTCCATTGTGATTGTCACAGAGCAGGGCACGGTTCTCATATGGTGCCTTTTTGTTGAAAGACCTTGTGCCTCCAAGAAGCTAGAGCCTGTCCCCAACTCTATTGCACCTCTGTTCAAATGGGAACAAATTCCTTGAGTCAGAATGGCAATCTTGTTGATGTCTGATATCGACAAAGCTCTGAGGTCTCAAAATGGTGGGGGCCAAGAGCAAAACTGGACCATGTATCTCTGAGATACTGTTTTCAAGATCAACTTAATTGATATTGTGGCTGACCAATGGGACCAATGTTTTCAGGTGTAAATCACCTCACTGCACACCAACCTATCTATCCAGCATCTCCTATAAAGGTAGCAATAAACCCAACACACTTTTAATAAAAGGTCTGCCTGATTTTCTTTAATTCTTTCAAAAGAACCTAAACCTCCGATTGCCTGCATTAATAGTTAAGTCACAGCTTTGCTCCCTGTAGGCCTATGTGTAGTAATCATGCTCTCTTTATCCAGCACCTACATAACTCCTTAAAGCCGGTGACCCTGCCCTTGCTGCTTACATAGTACATAGTTATACATTCTCTCATATCTGGTCAGGTCGGCCTATCCTGATCCTGAGCTACAGTCTGTGTGGAGTTTCACATGATCCCCCTGTGTCCATGTGGGTTTCCTTTTGGTTCTCGGTCTTCCTTCCTTCCACCACACAAAAACATGCCAGTAGGCAGACTGGAGGCAAATTGCCCCTAGGTATGGATGTGTATTTAATGGACTGGAGTCCCATCCAAGGTGTATTCCCACCTCACACACCAGTGTTCCTGGGAATGGCTCTGGTTCCACACAATCCTGACCAGGATAAAGCAGTTACTGAAGATGAATGAATGAATGAATGAATCAATGAATGAGTGCTGTAACCAATTCTGCCCTTTTCATCTTTACAGTATTGCCCATCTCTCCCCCTGTGCTGAAAGAATGGTTCAGGTGTTTATTACATCACAACTTGATTACTGTAACTCACTTTTTTCCAGTCTTTTTCTCAAGTCCCTTTACAATCTCCATTCATTCACTGATCTTCACTAACCACTTTATCCTGATCAGCATCTCGGTGGATTTGGAGCCTATTCTGCGAGGAAAACACATTCATTTACTAGGGGCAATTTAGGGTAGCCGATCTACCTACTGACATGTTTTGTGAGGGTGGGAGGAAACCCGCCATCAGAGGAAATCCCACACAGACACAGAGACCAAAGAGAGACCATCATACACTCTGCAAATACAGTAACCAAAACTCAGGATCAAACCAGAGACCCATTGAAAATTCAGCTACCTGATTACTCTAACCATATAACCTGTTATATTTATTTTTTCTCCCTTTTCTTCTTTTTTCTTTTGCTTCTTCTTATTAATGAGGCATTTGTACAGCTCTCTTTACAGAGGAGCACACAAAAAAACAGCACAAATAAGCAAAATGTGCAAACAGCAAAAACATCCTCAGTAAGTCAAAAAATCAGCCCCTAATGACCTTCGAAATCTCACAGCAGATGCTGCTCCCTAACACATACACATGTTCTTGTTAGCGCATAGTTGGTATTTGCACACACAAAAACTGAACTGCCTGTTTATTAGGTTTATCAGGTACACACACAAACTATATAAACAGAGTATACCATATGAGGTAACACAAGCATTAGGGCACTGAATTCCATAGTTGAGGGTCTTTGTAGAAAAAAGCTCTCCCACCTGCTGTAGTCTTTATTATTCTAGGTACTAATAAAGAACCTGCACTTTTGATTGAAGCAGGCATGGCATGAGGTGCTGTGAGGTGAGACTATTTAGTGCTTTAAAGCTCATCGATGGTAAAATAAAAATGATATGAGGAAAACTAATACACACACATTTTAAAGACAGAAAGTCTTTAAACCTTCGAGACAGCAAGGCATTACAGTAGTCCAAACTAAAGCTAACAAAAGTATGAATTAATCTCTGGCTTGTTCATTGGAGATATTCAAAGATATCTGGATTTCTGTAAAGCTGCTTTCTGAAAATAAAATTTATTTTAATTGAATGGAACTTTAGATTGATAGATCCAGCATTTCTGTTAGTTCAAGGTCAAGTACAAGAGAAACAATTCTGATGAAAATTAAATCAAATATTAAAAAGTCATGGAGAGATGGAAATGAACAGTGATAATTATATTTTTCATTTCAAGACAACAAATCAATTAGGATTCAAGGATGTTCAACAATGATCACTTTCAAATATATGATTCATGAATTCATTCTTCCATTCATCCTTTTTCTTTCTCAAAGTTATTTGCAAATCTCCTTTACCAAAACTTGTTTTTTTTGTGGTCAGTGAGCCACCTTCTTACTTCTTATATTTTTATCATGTATGTACACACACTCACATAAAACCTCTGCTAATCCATTTGGGGCTAAAAGAAAAGCTGCACCTCAGGCAGGTATGTTTGAACTAAGGATTGTATTACAATAGGCCCTGAGTCTTAACCTGGATCAGAGATTGAGTAGAAAGAATAACAAAGCAGGAGTCAGAGCTGGGAGCTGCCAGTAATAAGAGCTCTACCATCTTCCCCTTCATTTTCTCCCCCTCTTTCTCTCCATCTGCTTCTTTCCGTCTTTCCCCTAGCTCAGCTTTTTAGCTCTCTCCTCTACCCCTCCCTTCCCTGCTCTGTAGTATAAGATGATCCAGATAGAATGGTCAACAAGCTTGTGTAGAGCTGGTGTTGTAGTAATGAAAGGGAAAAAAGAGAAAGAGAATACTTGTCCTTGAGTTATTGTTGCTGGGCAAATGAATACAAAGTTGGTACAGAGGTGGGGCTATTCCTTTTTCATTTCAACACACACTTACGCACATAAAATGCCTTTTTTTTGTTAAGGTGCAGAAGACTGTAGAGATTAGAGGAGATTTCAGTGAGACTGAATGAGATTTAGATATGATGTTATACACGTTCAATTGTTTCCCTTGCAGCTGCACAGAGAACTAATGTTATTCAGCCAGGTCATTTAGCATGAGACCATATTACCCCGATAGCAGATACTAAGCAACCTTTGCCTTGACCATATGAATAATAGCTCTAGCTTACTGATACACAATCAAAACAAAGTCATAATTACCTTCCCCACAGCACTTTTGGTCTGTTTATCCTGCATATCATGGGAACTGGCATTATTTTATTAATTCAGCAGCTTAAAGTAGTAAATTAAAAGTGTGATAAAATAGCTTACATCTGGCACACACATTAGAATTTCATGACCTGGATTTGGTGTCTCGTGGCTTCATTAAATTGTGCGCTCAATTAATTGTCAGCACACAAAAATTTTAATTAAAAATAGGATGCACTGGATCAAGTGCTATTTTATAGTCTGCTGTATAATGAGGGCAGAAGCCATATTGTTAAATTAAACCACATTTGCAGTAATTAATGTGATAATTACAACAAGGACTATTCATGCAGCAGCATGTTGACAATATACTAGACTCCTTTTGGATGATTTTGTCATCCATATATCTTCATATTAGTCTTGTTTTAGTCTTCATTTTTTCCTGGTAAATTGTGTCTTCCTTTTACATTACATAATATTACATTTGACAGTAAAGCAAAAAAAAAAAAAAAGCTTTTTCCTTCTTCAGTCGGCATTTCCCCCTGATTTTTCGGCTTAAATGCAAGTGCTTGTGTTTAAAAGTGGGGGTGTAGACTACTGAAAACTCCATCTCTGATGCTTCTCGAGAAGAGTCTTTCTACTTTTGTTTTAGACAAATGATCTGAGAGAATCAGTGGAAAGCTGTCCAGCAGAGCTGATATACTGCTAAAATGTAAGAAAGATAAAAAAGAGACTTTTTTTTAGCAAGACGTACGGAGAGGGAGGCAAAGACAAGGAGGCAGAGAGAGAAAAGTGCGAGAAAGGCTATAAAAAAAAAAAGAGACGACAAAGTGGATGATGAAACTGGGAGCTTGGTTTGTTCTCTCATTAATGATTCTGTGTTGCTAACGTGGTGTCTCTAAAGTCTTATTCGCCATGTGTCCCGGCCATCTGCAGCCCTTCTGCCACCTCTCTAAAGGTGTGACACTAATTCCAGCCCATAAACCATACGATGATCATTCAATTTCACCTGACAGGAGGGAGACGGGTGCCAAAAACACTGTGTGGTCTTCTGGAGATTACTTGTCTCAAAAGTTTCTAAAGAAATACTTTAGACATTCATACTTTATTCCTACATTTAAAGGCAAATAAATTACAATAAATGAATAAATGGTAACTACTTAGCTCTGTTGTAAGTAATTCAATGATGCACACTAGCTTTTGTTGTAGCTTTGACTAAAATTAATTCATCTATTCAGGATGGCTACACTGCACCTCGTCTCAGTTACACACGATTCTCACCTTCATTTTTCTTGTGCAGTATGAGCTTGAATGAGGAGCAGTATATGCCTGAGGAATGCCATTCAAGGCCAATATTCAAACACTTAAAATGTGCTGAAAGGATTAATTAAGTCGGCTCACAATGCATATTATAATACATCACAATACATAAAAATAAAATAAACTGCTATACAATAGGATGTGCTGAATAACCAGGAAGGAGGAAACCTTGGTTTAACCAAATTTGCAGTTATTAATGTGATACTTACAGCTAGGACTATTCATGGAGCGATATACTGCCAATACACTGGCCTTGTAATAGATGTTTATTTCAATGCTTGCCATCTTCTCTTTCATAGATTATCCTATTACTATTTTCTTTCATTACAAAAACACTATTCCTTCT
Source organism: Pangasianodon hypophthalmus (assembly GCF_027358585.1). Classification (NCBI taxonomy): domain Eukaryota; kingdom Metazoa; phylum Chordata; class Actinopteri; order Siluriformes; family Pangasiidae; genus Pangasianodon; species Pangasianodon hypophthalmus. Next base: position 32,198,106 of record NC_069713.1, on the reverse strand, counting down.
TTAGTCTGCATTTTTATGCCGTAATCTTTTTGGCAAGTGCATGTGTTTAGAGGTGATGATCTAGAGGAAATTTAAAAAAAGACCTTGTCTTGGATGCTTAAGAAAAAACTGAGAGGTGTGAACTACAGGAAGGGAAGTCTGATCATCAGAATAGTGACTTATAGCATTATATTTTACTTTCCAGTTTAAATACTAATGTAACTGTTGGACTTCAGTCACCAAGTCTGAATACAGTGCATAGTAAATATGTAGCACAGTCTGAGGAAAAGCTTACCAAAGAAGTCTTTATAGGGAGAGATATCATAGTTCTGTCATTTTATCCATCATCTATATTTCATTGTTCTGCTTTTAAACTGAGGCAGTACATTTTGGGCTCGGCGGGAGACGACAGAAAAGTGTAAGTGCTTCCCGAAGTGCTTTTATGCAGAAGAAAAAGTGCAACTCTTCTTTTCCTACAAGGGATAAAGGAATTTTTAGTAGGTCCGTGTGCATGGGATATATCACATCTTTGTTTGTTATTTCTATTGGTCATTTTACGTGCACACGCAGTCCGTAACAATGACTGACGTGTGACGATCAGACGAGATGAAAATCGCACAAATACTGTGTAAAACTAATTCACCACCTTTAAGTCACCTTAAACACAGTCTGGAATACCGGATGCTATAAAGCATTGGCACATACATCAATAACAATCCCACCAATCAGAGTTGAAGAAAGGTTTGTTTTCTGCTTCTGCGCCTGTGTGGGGGAAATCAAGAGGATTTTATTTTATTTTTTTGAATGCTTCAGTTTCTTCCCAACTAACAAATACGGCAGGTGGAAAGATTGATGATCTGTTGCGTTGCCACAAAGTAATGTCTCCTATAATGCTGAAATAATTGTGGATATTAAAAAATGGAAGTCAATGCCATCTCAGGAGCAGAATGGATTGAGAGTGGCAGTAATACAATAAAAGGGGCCGCTGCTGATGGAGGAAAAATTTCATTAACAATAATAAAGGATGGTCGTGACTGGATGGCTGAAACGCAGGCAGACAGATCATTCTTCAACGTGGCCTTATAATGTTGCCAAGTTCTTTTCTCTTTCTCTCTCTCTGTGTGTGTGTGTGTGTGTGTGTGTGTATGTGTTAATCACTTGCTAATAGTATAATATCACCTGCATTCACAATGTTCTATTGATTATTCACTGTATTTGCATGTTGTATGAATTTGAAAACAACATCATAATATAATTTAGCAAAATATCCATCATGAACAGGATAAAAGTCTTTACTGAAGATGAACGAATGAATGATCCTTATATAGCACTTTATAAACACTTCTTCTCTCTGAACGTAGAGGTCATAGTCACCAGAGTTTTAGCACAATCTCTAACAGCTACTTCCTGTTCACTTCCGATATTTAAATAACCCAAGTTCCTAGTTTCATTGCGAAGTCTTGCCATACTTACAGTTTTGTTTTTGTCTGACTACATGGCCATGTTTTGATTACTTCTGTGTTTTTCTTGGTTTATGCTTTGGATTACCCTTTGGTCATGTTTTCTGTTGCTGATTATGTTTTGAACTTTTTTTGGATTTGGATAATGAGTTCACGCTTTGCACATGGAACGCCACCTCTGCATTTCCCATGTTACAATATCCTTTGATATCCTGAGCCATCTACATTATTGATTGTTTGCTCAGGAATCCTCAGAATGTGTTTCTCACAAAGAAGTCAAGGCAACACTCATCATTTTACACATTATAAATTGTTACATATAAAATACTCTGCTATTCAAGGTTGTGTTTTTGTCTCCCCAAAGTTAAACAAACACAATGCATATTCAGGGACCAAAAAAGCCCTCAAATCTAATAGCCTATTATTAACCTTGATAAATTCCCATTTGGGAAACGTATACAAATACACATAAATAAGAGTTTTTTTATTTTTTTCCGAGACTGGTTGCGAGTTGAGGTGTGCTTTGGGACTGGTATGCTGCATAAGCAGGAGGATTTTATTTTCATGCAGTCAGATAAGAAGCTCACAGTACAAACAATCTGAGTCAACAACACTGTAGCTAGCGTCAGGACAATATTTAATACATAAAAAGAGGACTTGAGGAAAAATAAATAAAAAAATACTTCGTCTAGGAGGAACAAAATGATGACACATGATACATTTCTGCTTATTCAAGTCTTAACTAGGAAACTTTTTTTCTTAAAATGCTTTTGATATTTCTGATCTTTTATGTAACCTTAGACGTGAGTGGTTTATAAGAGAGCTTTCATATCTATTACCCTGTTTGCCTCATCGGAATTAGAATAAAATCGATTTGTTTTTACACGGTCTGGAATTAAATGACGAAAAAAAAAGAAGATGCTGACGACTGGCTTGTGGAAAGGAGTAGAGATATAACTGCAAAAGTGTTTCATTTTCAGAACAAACGAATCAACAAACCAACCAACTAACAAACAAAAAACAAACACAAACAAGCAAGCAAAACAAACAAACAAAAAAATCAGTATTTGTTTGTGGTCTTCCGAGATTATCGAGAACACTGAACTTTTTCAGCACTCCAGCGCTGACCTCTGCCGCTGTTTTTCCTATCTTGCATGTCAATTTATCCAGCTCACACGAATGAATAAATAAATAAAATAAAATGGATGAATAAATAAAAGAAACTATGTAGTGTGTTACATATTTTAACTGCACTTTCTGCAGGAGGGTCAAATCAGAGTTGAACTGCATCCTCACTGCAACTGAACTGCTATTTATTTGGAAAGAGACCAACCCACATCCTAAAGAAGGTCTTAAAGCCTTTCTTTTGTCTGAACCTGCCCAAACGGACCTTGTTGAGAAGTAAACACACCAAGAAAACCGTACGAACAAACTGGAAATCAAAGACCAATATCAATCTCATACGTTGGAACGACTCTCTGCCTCAGTGAAAAATAAAAACCAGTGAATTCAACTCTATTCGGACACCATCATCATTTCATCACCTGCGTAAAGAAGTGATTCACGTCACAATAGCGAACAAGAGATTTTCTACAACTACACCACATAACCAAATATAACTAGTTAACTAGTTATACACGCACCATACACAGAAAATCGAAAGATGGTGTTGGACATTAATTACACACAATCCATTGTTCCTTTCTTTCTTTCTTTCTTTCTTTCTTTCCCGTCATAATATGCATCACGTCCATTTTACATCTACTGTTGCATCTGTGTCACGTTTATTCTCACGTCTACCGTTATATCTGTTACCCCTACACTCACCGCTCCTCCATATTACCCTTCATTTATTTACTATCTCCCCCTCTTTAAGAGGACATAGGTGATTAAATATCTGTCAATATCCATAAATGGTGGCAGGCCAACAGAAAAGAGAGAGAGAGTAAGAGAAGTAAACACAACAAGGATTGATTCAAAGGAAATAAACGCTACATATATGACGCTTAAATGAAGGATAGGAAGCAACATCCTTAAATGAAGGTTGTACAACACTCTAATCTAATCACAATCAGCACCATCTAATGCTAACCTTAGCCTTTATTTTTCCTCTAGCCACCAAAATGACCTTGATAACATGCAGATAAACATTTCTGCTCCATCCAATAAGCAGCCAAACAGCTTATAATCTACAAAAGACAGCCTTGCCTGTTAAAAGGTTCAGCTTTTTTTTTTATTTCATATCAAATAATTAATGCACAAATCTGATTTAAATGCATATCCAGGCACTGAAGTGCAGAAACATCGCTCCGAGTGATGAAACTCACCCTGTTATCTGCTGAGCTGGTGGAAATTAATGAACTTTGAAGAAGTGGAAGTTCACTCCAGACTCGGAGATGTAACTTTGGAATAGAGTATGTAATGGCAGGGTACTCTACAATCTATCTTTATTAGAGAAGAGAGGTAAAGAGTGAGCGAAATGATACATATGTGTTAGCAAAAACACACAAAAAAAGTATGTAAAATGTATTTATATAGCGCTTCAGAATATATATATTAAAAAAACAATAAAAGAGTGTGAACGTAAACAAGAATAACAACACATTACAACATAACACACAGAAATAAAATAAGACATAGCAAAAAAGGAAAAAAAAGCACATCACCCAGTATAAGCTCGGTGAAAGCCAGCTTGTAAAAATGAGTTCTTTACAGTTTCTTAAAACCTGATTCAGAGTGTGCCGAAGATCTGTCCAAAGTCTAGGCACTAAAACAGCAAGCGCTCCATCTCCTTTAGTTTTTAATTTAGACCTTGGGGTGATCAACGAGTTTTGATTCGATGATGGTAGAGTCCTCGTTGGTCTGTTTGGAATCAATAATTCAGTAATACAAGAAGGTGCTTGCCCATGCGATGCTTTGTAGAGGTAATAAGTAGAATTTTAAAACTGAGGATAAAACAAGCTACACTCTCCTTTTTTTAAATTATTATTATTATTATGGAGGAGTTTTCCACTAATGCCATTCTCAGAAGGTTGATGTTGATGTAGAACAGCAGCTCTGACAATAGTACCAGATTTTTATTAATGGTACGTTTTGAGAACATGGGCTCCAGACTTCAGGCCGTCATTGACTGCAAAGGATTTTCATCCAAGTATTAAAATTATGGTTATATTTACAATTATGTGACTTTGTCCAAATACTTTTGAGCCCCTGAAAATGGAGGTACTTTGTTGAAAATGGGTGTAACTCTAAATGGAAAATGCCATATTTTTGTGGAACGTCTTAAAATAAAGCTGAAAGTCTACACTTCCATCACGTCTTGATTGTTTTATTTCAAATCCATTGTTTTGGTGTATGAAGGCAAAATCACAAAAACCTGATTGTATTTATTTAACATTTATGGAAGGAGTCTCCAGTGTCAGCACTTTGTATCAGCAGTGTTGTTTCTGTCTAATTTACGAGAGAGACAAAACAAGGCCGGTGAGGGAACGACTCTCTATAGCTGCTGTAACGTAAGTGATAACAGAAACTAACTTGTTTTTGAGGACATTCCAAAGCATGAAATCTAACTATAACCTGATCAAATGTATGACGTGCCATTCTTTTGGAAATGAACCATGTAATTTGTTGTATAAGAAGAATAAACCTGCTTCAAGGTTCGGCTGCGTCACACCACCTCGTGGTTGATGATTTTCCCATAGCAGCAAAACCCTGTTGTGATTTATTCCTGATATAAACGACAATCACAAACGTGTTGTTTAGTATAATACACTGTATATTCTGTATATTACCATAACGCTTATAAATCACTAACACTGACTGATCTATGGAGCGGATGAAGTAAACAGCCGCCAACTATTTTCCCTTTCCAGTTTGCATTTATTAATACATTTACGTAGCGTGACTTTTTTTATGCTAACGCCTAGAATCTATAAGAACCCTTATAATTAGAACTTAGATTATATCATGGTTAGTAGGACTGTAGGATTTCAGCTAGCACCTCTACCCTCGAAAGGCAGCTCCGCTTCTGCTTTGTGGTGATTAGGCTAGAATAACCTCACTAAAAATAAAATCACAGGGAATGCTTATTACTTTGAAATTGCTACTTAATTGAAGTATTCTGGATCAATCATATGTCCAGGAATTGTATGGAACACAGTAGGTTTAATTCATTTTAATGAAGCTCAAGCACCATAATTAAGTCTGGCAGTAGTGGCCTGGATAGCAGAGAGTAGCGTTTCTGCGTTTATTGTAAGCGTTCTCGATAGAGAGAGAGAGAGAGAGAGAGAGAGAGAGAGAGAGAGAGACTGTCTGCTGTGAGCTTACTTGTTCAGTGATCAGACAATGATACAGCTGCTCAGAACGCTCTCTATGGTCAAATATAGTAATGACTGGCAGTAGGATGCTTGCTTTCTTCAATATCCACAGGAAATGAGGACACTGCTGGGAGTTTTGGCCAGGAAGCTGGTGTCGAGGTCCAGGCACGGTCCTCTGCCATGTGCACATTCATGTTCCGCGGTCATAATGATGTGGTGTGGAAGGGAAACCAAGATGCAAGCCGAAACAGGATTGTTTTTTGAATTTTATGGGATTTTAAATGTGATTGTAATGAGTCCAATGATACCACAGTGCCTAGTTTTCCAAACAGGGAAATATGCCCTTATTTCTTGGTGGTCCCAGTGACTGTAGCTGAATTCCCAATAAAGAAATCCTATTAAAAACCATTTGGCTTTTCAAAAGACTAATTTTTGGTTAAAGTTCCTTTAATGGTCACACAAAATGTGTGCATGTGGTATGGGTTTAGCTTCTTGAGACACTTTCAGATTAGGTGATTTTCCCACTGCTGAACAGTGTCTGAAGGTGATTTGCATTTTGTCACAATCCAGTGTGAAAAGAAGATAAGGGACTTCTAAAAAGCAGCTTCTTTTTTTTACATGCGATTATCAGAAATGACACATTTTAATTGAAACCAGCAGGCCCGGATGGAAAGAGGAAAAAAACGATGGTGGGTTTATACACAGTTTCCAAAGCAAAAGAAACATCATGCTGCTTTATATTTCACACTCCATACTATTGGCCACTTCTTAGAGCACAGGTGTCAACCTCGAAGACTCACAAGCCAAGCTAAAAGTGGCCCACTGCCTCATTGTCCGGAAAGAGGCCTAAATTCATGAAATCAGATATAGATCAAGAGCTTCAGCTAATGCTCACATCAAACATCACAATGGGGAAAAATGTGATCTCAGTCATCTTTGACCATGGTGTGGTTTGAGTATTTCGTAACCTGCTGATCTCCTGGGATTTTACGCACAACGGTATATAGAGTTTATACAAAATGGGGTGAAAAACAACAACAACAACAACAACAACAACAACAACAAAACCATCCATTGAGCAGCAGTTCTGCAGGTGGAAATGCCTTGTTTCTGAAAGAAGTCAGGGGAGAATGGCTAGACTGGTGTGAGGTGACAGGAAGGCTATTGTAACTCAAATCAATCCACTCTTTACAACCATGGTGAGCAGAAAAGCATCTCAGAATGCACAACATGTCAAACCCTGAGTCAGATGGGCTACAACAGCAGAAGAGCATATTGGGTTCTTCTCCTGTCAGCTGATGAATCTGAGGCTACACTGGGCACAGATTCACCGAAACTGGCCTTTTTAAAAAAAACAAAAACAAAACTATCGCCTGCGCAGTTTTGATGTTTATATAAATACATATACATATTTATAAGGAGGTTCTAGTGTATGATAGTATGAAGTATCATAACAAGATGGATTGAGCAGTGCATTTGCCTCCAGACCTGACATTTCAAAAATGAGTCATCTTCCTCACAGTCACAATAATGACAATAAATGCTTATTTGAATGATACCAGGCTGTTGTGAGAGTTCATATTTTTGTAGCCAATATCACAGAAAAAAAATGAGGGCTGCATAGTGTGTGTGGAAATAGGGACAGTTATTGCTGCCATGCAGTGGAGAAGCATGCCTTGTTTTATGGTTTACTGTAATTCAGTTGAAGTCTCTAAAGCAAAGAGAAGCAGTGGCATGCAATCACACCCAAAGTTTGGATTGTCTCTCTGTTGTTTATCTCCATAACTGCGAGATGCTAAATAACCCAGTGCTGACAAAACTCAAAACTCAAACCTGGTGACACGTGTTTTATCTTCTCTAGATTGGAAAGAGTTTCTGAGTGTCTTGAGATCTATATGTTGTGCTCATGCACAGCTGGAGCCACAGCTCCAGGACACGGATTGATTATATCATAATCCTGGTAGAAATGTACTTTTATTTCAGACCGAAAGTGTTTGTTGTCCTTGATCCTTAGGATTAAAACGAATTATTATGAATAGTGTTATGGATGCTGATATTTTGCATGGAGTACTATAAACATAATTTATTAGAAAAATTTCGTCCTGCTGAAATGATTTGTTGGTATGAAATGTTGGTAAAATTAGGCTTAGCACCAGTTTACACACAGTTTACACACAGTTGGTGCAACTGATGAAAAGATACAGGTCAAAAGCTTTACTTCATATTCATATCAAACTCCAGAACGGAGAAAATTCTTTCACCATGGCACGATTGTCAGTGCCAGTTGGGCTGCCATGGACCCAACCTTCCTTTTGTCAGGCTGGTGGTGGTTGTGTTATGATGTGGGGAATGTTTTCTTGGTACACACTGGTTCTCTTAATACCATTTGAGAATATTGTTGCTGACCATGGGCATCTTTTTATAGCCACAAATAAATATTCATTTTATAATGGCTACTTCCAGCTTGATAATGCGCCATGTCACAAAGTCATCTCCGACTGATTCCGTGAGCATGTCAACGAGTTCATTGTACTTCAGTAGCCTTCTCAGTCACCAGCTCTGAATCCAGTAGAGCACCTTTGGGTTTCTTGTTTCAAACTCAGTCAGCTTCTATCATCAAAAAAAAGGGCGCATAGAGAATTTTTTGGATCCTCGGCCCTATCTGTGCCAGAACACTGTGTACACTGTGAGTCATAAATCTTCCTCCGCGATTTCTAGACAAGCCAACTCAACTGACACCACAACCGGGCCGCTCAGTCAGCGCCACTCGGACAACCAAACAGAAATATAAACCTTTGCTGATTATCTTTTCCAATGGTGGTGTGACAGATCGCCTAGATAAGGAATAAAACTATTAAAAGAGTGCTGTTTTAGGAAATTAATCAGTGATGAGTTGGTGTCATGTGACCTGGCGCAAAGCGGAATTACTGATACCACCATAACGTTTAGAACAACATTTAATTTTGTGGAATGTGTGCAAAACTCGTTAGTTTCTGTCATCACTTATGTTATAGCAGCTCTAAACACTCGTTCTCTCACCTGCTTCTTCTTCTTCATCCTCTTGAAATGAATAAGAAAAAAAATGCAGCTTGTCATGTCACCAGTGTACTATTACTTACTGCAAATTGCTGACACTGGAGACTCCTTCCATAAATATTAAACAAACATCTCCTTACAGAAAACATCACCATATCAATGATTATGTTTTTCTTTGTTAGATAACAATTTGCACTTGTTTATTATAACTCTTAGATTATTGTGCAGCGCCTGGCGTACAAGTTCCTGTCAATGAGCGGTTACTATAGAAACAATAACATATTAGAACGAGCGCATTAACATGGACCCGTGATTTGAATTAGAGCCAGAACTACTGTCCGAGCTGTTTGTCCTTCGGAAGAAACAGAATGGAGAACTCAACATCGCTGTGGCGTGAAATAATTTGCTCCGGTGTGGTTTGTATCAGCAGAGTGTGCTGTAGTTTGCATTTTATAATCTTGATCCATTTTGAGGACCTGCCTCTCTAAAGGTCTCCACAAGGCCAGCAGAACAAAAAAAAAATACATAAATAATCAAATCACCTTGCATAAGTAAGACATTATGTCCTCTGATAATATAATTGCTCTGAGTGTTATTGTGTCAGCATGCCTGGTTCGAGGAAGAGTGTGTGTTAGTGTTAGAAAAGTGGAGGTGGAGGAGGAGGAGGAGGAGGAAAAATCCATGTTAGGGAGCGATAGCACAGAAACACAGAAAAAAAAAACACTCACAACTGACTTGCCATCTAACAAACTTGCTCCAGGATGTAAGACTAACAGATCTTTTTGCTTAATTAGCTGCTTTTTCAATAAGTTTCACTTTTTTTTTCTTGTCATGCACTTTATATTCACAGGTTTAATATTTCGTGTGCATTTCTCAACATCTCAGCATTCCCTCTGTGTCATTCTCCATGATTCTTCAATTTGTAGGTTTTTATTTGTATGCTTACAATATATTTTTTCATGAAAGACACTTTACCTGTGTTTAAAATGTCTTTTGCTTTTACTTTACGTACATATTGGGGATATCAGGGTGACACAAATGGCACCCCAATCGTGGAATCAGTCTTACGCATGAAAAACACATGCATGGTGTGAAAGGAAAGCAGAAGATCTAAAGGAGAACTTCCTTACTTAGCGAATGTAGCATTCACCTGGGAGCATCGTGGCGCAGGTGTTCAGACTGGGATATCAGCTCTAAACATGAGTAATGAGCACTCAGGGGGAGTGTGTGCAGGTAAACACGTACACACACGTACACACACGTACACACACACATACACTCCACTGCTTAGAAACAAGTGTGGAAAAAAGTGCATCTTTACAAAAACATAATGGAAAAATGGAAAAAAAAGGTCTTGTTAAAAAAAAAGGATCTTAATGACAGTGTTTTACGAGAGGATGGAGGGTCCAGGTGCCTAGGAAGCTACACCTGAAGAACTACAAGGAGGCACATTGTCCCAATCCAACTGAGCAGGTGGAGAGAAGACAAAGAGATCATAACTCTGCATCAGATGTACCCAGATTCTTTGCTCAAATTATCTTCATCATCTTGTTCAGGTAACCGTGTCGAAAATAAGCACCGTAAACCTTCAAGGTGGTCAGAGGGTTTGACGCAGACTTCATCAGAGGTGAAGGCCATGATTTCTTGGTTTTTTTTGTTTTTTTTACTTTGCTTTACCTTTTATTTAGTGCACAGTGTACACCCTGGCGAGCGAGGAGAAAGGAAGTGTGTGTATCTCAGTGCTCAGTGCTCGCAGAACACAGAAAAGTGCGACATTTTCGGCACCTAAGGACGCTTTTTGTATAAGCGAGACATGATATCTGTCTGTGAGACACACTGCCTCGCCCTCCAAATGCTTTCAAGCAGCGCAGCTTAACAGTCGCGTTTCTAGGTACAATGAGTGTGGTATTATCGTAAGATATTACATTCAGTCATGTTCATACAGTATGAGGGAATATTAGTGACTAGTCCTGGTATGATTTGCATGAAATAAATCAAGAAATGAAAAACATAATGGGGGCTGAGCACAAGCCTGGTACATTTCCTCACCTAAGTGTCTCCTCTGGTAAAAGCTGATGTATGTTTTAAACTACTAGTAAGGTGTTTCCTTGCTGTCTGAGTCTCAACCGTGTGTGTGTGTGTGTGTGCGTGTGTGTGTGTGTGTATGCACTCAACAGAGAATTGCTTGCAGTCAGCATAGTGAATTTTCACCTTGTATTGTGAAATGTACTGCAGCAGTGCTACTCTACATCCAGGACTTCAAGTCTGATCCACTCAGCACAACACTGAGACCCTGTCCATGCATATATGGATATATATTTTTTTCATTTAAAAACTGATTTTAAAAAAATCCCTGCAAGGTAATCCCCTGGGGAAAGCATGCTATATAAGAAATACTATATAAAGATGGGTTTGATTTTCATTAGTAACACAAAGCCAACATGCCACACTGAAAAGCAGAAGAATGAAAGTGCTGAATGAGTATCTCAGGTGAATGTTATTCACCGTTAAAAAGCAATCCACGCCGCTGCATTGTATTTCACCCTGCGATTCCATTGATGTGAAATAAACTGTACATAAGATATTGCTTCCCATTAGTGACACACAGAAAACGCTACACACTGAAAAGCAAAACCATGAACCACCTTGTAATACAGTCGCTGTCCAATCACAGCCCTCAGCCATACACGGGGGCGTGGCTGTAATCGGAGAACAGAAGAAGGTCCTGGAAGCATCATTTTCGGTATGAAAAAAGCGCACTTTAAAGATACAGGCTCATTGTTTCTTCGTTCCTTCTGCACTGACTCCTTAATCATCAGGCTTTTTCAGAATTATTCCGAAAAGATGATAAAAGGGTTAAAAAGACGTAGAGCTCACAGCAGGACCTAGGAGTTAAAATCTCTCCCAGATACACCTCTGTGACGTGGTATAACCTGGAATAAAAATAGAAGGATTATGATTTGCTACTCCTGCCAGTTTTTTGACTTGCTTAATAAAGCTACAGATCAAACTCGTATTCAATACGAGCGCGTTTAAAATGGAGAACTCCTACAGGGATTTGTGGAACAGTTTAATGCAACCTTTTAGATTCAACAAGAAAAGTGGGTTCTCTCTCTCTCTCTCTCTCTCTCTCTCAAACACACACTCACACACACACACACACAAACACACACACATATTGCCAAAGGTCACAGTGAATAATGCAGTCTTCTACCTCCATCCAAAATATCACAACCTAATCCGAACAGTTTAGGTCATCCAAACATTTTAGATCTTTCAGCTCTGAATTCACCAAATCACACACACACACACACACACACACACACACTCTCATGGAAGTGATGCTCGAAAGCCATTTTGGTGTGAACTGACATGAGAAGTGAAGGTCAGAGGAACACATACTGAAAGGTTGCTGGCCTCGGGATTAGAATTAGCTGACCCACATAGCTAAGCAAAGCAGAAGCGCTACATGGATGGTATCTGCTCATGAGAAGTTGCAGTGCTGTAGGTATAAGGATGGTTCTATAAAATGAACACAATACATTTCATAGTGTAGGGAATCCTATAACGTTGCTTTCTGACAAGACACACACACAAACACACACATATGCACTGGCTCTCGGCTTGCCTGGGTTGATTAATCCTCCAATGCTCCATTGAATACATTATGAAAACACACTATTCAAGTTTTAGCCCTTTGTGAGGACCAAATGTCCTCATAATGATAGAAGATTTTATTTCAAAAGAGACAAAATATTTTATTTGAGGTTTAAACTAGGGTTAGGTTTTTAGGTTAGACATATTGCCAAAGGAAGGTCCTTAGACAGGCCTGGACAACTCATCAATTTATAATCTAGCCCACTAAACAAGTAAAAGCTCTAGTAGTGGCATGTTTTGGTTGTCTGGAAACTGGCTAGGCTAACATGTGGTAGTTAGTGTAATATAATAACGTATGGCAAGCTAGTCAGTTAATTAAGTGTGTTAATACAGAATAAAGGAAAAACCAAATGAGTATATAATCAATCGTGTTTTCGCCCTCAAAAACAAACACGTCAGCAAATCGTTGGCCAATGTCTCAGCTTCGAAATGTGTTCTGTCCTCGAATTGTACGGAAAAGTTATAACTGGAGTTTGGCTAGAATTTGTCAGTATGTTTAACCACAAGATGTAGGAAGACGGAGAGTTATACGTCACAGCTCTGTGAATCATGTTAAATTTAAACATAGCTATAGCTACGTACCAAATGAAAGCTTTTCTTGTGCAAAATTCAGTAGATATTCAAGAGTTTAATTGTCGTCGTCTTGGAGGGAAGCTAAGAGTCGCTGTTCCATGCGTGACACCATGTTCCAGGTGATTTTTTTTAAATTTATTTTGGTTGTTTTTGGTTGTCTTGTCCTCCGGGCAACTACAAATAAAATACCAACAGCCTGGACACAAAATCTGCCTGTCTCTGGTGTCTGAGTTACTGATATCTTCACCCCTGGTATGTGTCTGTGTTCATGTGGGTTAATGAAAGTGTAGCTGAGCATGCAGTGTTATTCCTGCACAGACTGGACCGACCTGACCTGTGGGAGAAGCTGGGCCAGAAATGATAGAGGCAGGACCAAGCTGTCCTACCTTTTTCTTCACTTTGACAACCTCTTTCCTTTCTGCACATTCTCTCTGCCTTCCTGTCTTTCTCTCTTCTCCTCCTGCACTCACTGCGGCTCAGTATTAGTGAAGCTAATGAATCCGGATGCTGGATAAGTAAGAAATAATACCGTTTTTTTTTTTACTGAAAATAATGACGAGGCAACGCTAATGAACTTGATCAGATGCAAGAATTCAACATCCTTGCGGTATAATTAGTGTTAAATTCAGCTGAACATCTGCAAAACACTTATGTGATAGATATGAAAAGAAGAGATGCTTCATGAAACAAACAAACAAAAAAAAACAGAGAGAAAAATACAGATGTGCAGCAGAATTGAGCAAATGAAAGCAACATATCACCAGCATTCACTCGACAAACGACCCCCTTTCTAACCAGGCCATCGAATCGCTCCCATAACAACAACGGCCACGCAGAGGAGAATGCCTTTTCTAACACCTTTGTCTCCAAGTCAAAGAACAAAACCTTAAATTATGCAGCTTCTTCAGATAAGACAACACGATTTATTCGGCTTAACTAATGCTCGGCTTTCGATGAAAGGTCCATTGTAAATCTCGCCCTCTTTTACACTCGTGCACTTGTGTCTCGCTGTGTTCTTTACGAGTCTCTTCTTTCTATTTCTTCCCCTGTTTATAGATCAGGGATGCAGTATTCAAAGAATCTCTCTGCTTCTTAGACACACTTCTTTTTTTGTCAGAAGTGTTTTTTTTAGAAGAAAAATAGCAACATATAAGACAGAGAGATGCCGTAGAAAACTAAAACACACACCAAACACACACCAAATAAATAAATAAATAAATAAATAACTAAATAAATTGCTGCTAGTGTTAATCTACTCAGCAACTATGCAGATAAAAAAAGAAATTAATTAATTAACAATATAAAAAAAAGCAATAATGTTTTTTATTATATTAGTCCATCACTCTTGTATAAAAATGTATAAACTTATTACAAAATCGTCCTAGCATATTAGGCTTAAATTGATTTCAAATTAATTTCACGGATATTAAAATTACAATATGAAAAACAATTCCTTTATCAGCTCCTGTTTGTACTGAATTAGAATTTATTGAATACTAATCTTCTCATTATTGTATTACAGTGAAATTTGTTATTGAGCTTCATTTCTGCATCTATTATCCATGCAAAAAATCTATGCAATTGTTTTTTTTTTTTAATTCTTGACCAAATAGACATAACACTAAGGCCCTAATTTATGAAAGGTTTGTATGTGTAAACCTTTGCACCTTCCACCTGAGCAAAATAATACTTCCATTTTGCAGAGTTTGCTTCATGAATATGCAATATGCTTTATGTTTCTATTTAAAGATAGTAAATACGGGGCATTGTCAATGCAACATGATTAACTTTGTATCTGTGATGCAATTCCCTAAGCCTTAACGTCACTTTTGATAAAGCCATTGCATTCACACATGAATACATCTGAAGGGCATGTATTAAATTTGCAAAATCTGCCGGTTTGGGCCAGTTGATGATAGATTTATACCATTTGCTAAGTCTCAGTAATGAGAAAGTTGATCTAAATGATTAGTAAAATAATCATAATATATTACAGTGGTTAAGTTGGTTTGATGTTAGTTATTCACTGCATTTAACTAGAGCTTTTGAAAAGGTTTTCATTCCCGTTTACCTTATTGACATAATGCTTACCCATACACTCTTTAATTATTTATTAAGATCATATTTTGTTCCAAAATCATCATGTTCACTCTACTCTTCCTAGTGTATCTTTGACATGCAGCTACCGTCTTAGTAAATCAAGGCAAGGATGTCATGCACAGACGGACACACGAGTGCAACATGGAACAATCCAATCTTCCAATGGACGTACAGTGGGAATACAACCTGCCTGGGAAGTCAGAAAACCGGAGAACCTGGTGGAAACCCACATGGACACAGGGAGACCATGTGAAACCTCAGACAGACAGAATCAAACCCGAATTCAGGATCGAACCTGGACCCTGGAGATCATTGCATGGCTCTTTTTATATGACTCAGATCATCTGAACTAATTCCTCACTGAGGCTTTTTGCTCTGTACAGAAATGCACGCAAAGGCACAAGGTTTAATTAACCTGGAAAACTTTCAACACTTTCTCGCCGGTGAAGGATTTCAGAAACATTAAGGAGGTAAAATCGATTGTGTCTTGATGAAATATGTAGCTCAAACACATGGATTTATCTATACAGCCACCTTCACAGCTCATCTGTCATATTAGTGTCAATGCCTCATAATCAAATCTAACACTGTCACAGTTGGAAAAGGGAAAATAATCAACGTCGTATAACAAAACTTAGGTCTGCCTTGAGTGCTCCAACACCCCAAATCAAGCAAGCAGGACAAATTTAGAAATTAGGATCACAGCTGGACTGGTCACATGTCCAGCAGCTGTTTCATGAATCCACGCGCTTTTGCTCTTGTGCTGAGTTTTCCTACCTTTGAAAGCGAGGACGCAGCTCTGGCTGAAAAGCCCAAAAATCACCAGCGCTATCACGGCCATCTTCATGACGACGAGAGCCAAAATTCACACTTCTCTTCCATGCTCGGTGTCGCTCTCTGTGTGTGTGTGTGCGTGTGTGTGTGTGTGTGTGTGTGTAAAGGCGAGTCCCTCCTTCCTAACAGCGCATGCAGAAACGCACGCGGCGGGATGGAGTCTGAGTGAAGTCCCTGTGCGCACGGGAGAAAAACACAACTGGTGCTGCCTCCTACGTCACATGTATTAGGTCTGTGATTAGACCATTTTCATCAGAATTATCAAGCTTTTTTCGTAGATTTAAATAAATACTGTTGGATACTTTTGGCATCAAAATAATACCAAGATATATCTGTTAGTACATAGCCTTTAGAAATAAAACACATTGTACCCTATTTACATGATCAAATGTATACACATACACAGCAGTTAGCATTTTCCTTGAGTGAAGTTTTTTTTTTTTGACAATTTTGAAAATAAAGCATTTCACTATAGCATTAATTCATTTTCAGTAACCGCTGTGAATCCAGAGCCTATCCCGGGAACACTGTTATAGCCTCCTATTCATTCGTGTCCTCTAGATCAGACATTTTGCTTTCGCATCTATCATTTTACTCATTTGAGTTTTCCTAGTAATTCCTGTTGTCCACTAAAGAGGACATCCTGGGCTTTCCGATGAGATCCAATCGATCATGGTGGGAGGTTGAATATGTCCTCTTTCTATCTGACACAAAATGGCTTCCATTATAAAAAGCGCATTGTTTTACTTTCTACAGGATGATCATGTGCGTTTCACTTAGTGACACGTTGTCTCTTACCAACAAGGCGTTTCCACCCACAGAACTGTTGCTCACTCTCAAAATGTTTTTTGTTTTTCGCACCATTCTGTGTAAACTCTACAAACTGTTGTGTGTGAAAATCCCTGGAGATCAGCACTTTCTGAAATACTCAAACCATCCCATCTGACCCCAACAACCATGCCCTAGTTACAGTCACAGAGATCACACTTTTTCCCCATTCTGATGTCATTAACTGAAGCTCTTGACTTCTATCGGCATTATTATTATTATTATTATTTTTTTTTTTGCATTGTGCTACTGCCACCTGATTGGCTGATTAGAGATCTGAAATGAATGTGCAGGTGGACATGTGTTCCTAATAAAGTGGACGGTGAGTGTATGTTTGTACATGATGATTACTTGTGTTTTATTTAGTGCCAAACTGACCATATATGTTTTACTTAGTTAAAAGATGACCATGTATAGTATGTTTTAAGGAAGTGTCTCTGAATACTACACCAAAAAATTTAATTCTAAGACTTTTTTTTTAAACTTTAAAGAGATCATAGACAATTTCCACCACCATGACTCGGAATCTTCATTTATCACATACAAGATGTACGAAAAAAAAATCCATAGAGGTTGATATGATGTTCGAAGGTAGATTGATGTTCAAAATTAGAAGATTATAATCATAATACAGAATAATAAAAATAATATACTTTGGTTTCAAGTAGTAAAAAGGTTGTGTATCATTAGCACTAGAGTAAGGAAAGGATATCAAACTCATTTTCACTACCTCTGCAGTACACTATAGATAGCACTTCCTGGTCAAGGACCATATAAGCAAAGTTATTATTAAGTCTCTGCGAAGTCTTGCCACTATTACCTAGTCATGTAAGTATTGAGCTGTGATATTCTGTCTGTCATGCCTGTGTTTTTGTCCATTCGCTATTCTCTGTTTAGACCACTCTTTTAGATTATTTTGACATTTTGTATGATTACTGTACATAACGTTGTGTCCATTTTTGACTACCTTTTTGGACTAGGTTTAATAAAAAACTTTGGACATGGATTTTCATGCCTCTCTTGATTCTGGTTCAAGACAATAGTTATTTTCAAGGAAATAAGCTTCTGACTTGACCTGTAGAATTACACTGCAGCATCAGGAAAAGTTCTCCTGTATAATCTGAAATGTGCAAGCTAAATTGCACAAGCTAAAAGCTGAAATTGCACAGGGTTGCCAACAGTGTGCTGAAAAATGGTCTCGGTTCTTTTTAAACACAGTGAGCTACCAGGTAAAATTCCACTGTGTGGCTGCAGAAGTCTACACTTGTAGAACTTATCCAGCAAATGCTTTCTCTTTGGATAATTTTTAGAGAAAAAAGCTGCAAGGCCAGACAGCTATGAGCAATAAATTCTTGTGCGTACTAATTTTGACACCCTATGAGACATGACCAGAATCAGAGGGTGGCCATAGCAAACAAAGCATGTGAAACTGCCTCCTCAACATGGCGTTGTTTTGTATATGAAAGCCACTCCATTATGCCAGCATGCCACGATTATAGCATTGCATTGCAGTTATTCCAGTAATGCCCTTGCTTCAAACGTAATGTTAAACATCAGCCCGTGGTATGGTAAAGATCTCTGTCAGCACTAAAACACCTTCTGGTTGGCTGTAAGACAACCCTAAGCTCGTGACACAATGTCTAGCAGCAGTGTTGTGAATATGGTGGATGAACAACAATGCACTACGTACCCCTTGATCATTTCAAGCTCATCAGCCTGGGCACCTGGGAGCGGCACACAATTGGAAGATGCTGGCCGACCAGGACCAGAAGCTCTGTTTCCTAACTGAGATTGCCATGATCGAGCTTACAGTTCCCTGGGAAGATGCTGTGGATGAGGCTTATGTAGGCAAGAGGCTTAAGTATGCTGAACTTGCTTTGTATGCTGAACAACAAAGCTGGAGAGTCAGGGTCCATCCAGTAGCAATAGGCTGCAAAGTATTTGTAGCCATCTCAACAACCAGGCTTCTAAAAGAGATGGGAGTACATGGCCAAGCCCAACATCAAACCACCAAATCCCTCTCCAACATTGCTGAGAAGAGCAACCAGTGGCTCTGGGTGAAGAGGAAAGACCCCTCATGAGCCCCAGGCAAAGGGAGTGAACCTGGGATATCAGATCTCATGGTAAAACCCTCTGGAGATGTACTGGACTCATCTGTGAAACAGTAGGATGGAAGGTGCCTACTTGAAAACCCTGAAGGTGCCTTGACCATCCCACCAGGAGCTTTGAGCCAGCAGTTGTCAGGAGGATGCAAATACTACAGGGATTGTAAGAGCTAGTCCTATATAACAAACTTAATATAAGATTTAGGTTCAAAATCTTTCAGTGTGATGATCCACTAAGGGTAGACTTGTGATTAAAGACAATGACTTTGTTCTGCTTACCTCATCAATCAGCGTGATCTGGGTGAAAATGGGTATGCATACGCAGGAACAGGCTTCAGAGTGAGCTTGAGGTAATAAGAATATATTTTCTATCAATTAGCATGTTTTGTTTTAGGTTTGCCTTTGCCTCTATTGTATTTATGGCATTTTGACAGCAAAATTGAGCTAAAAAGCATATAGCATAAAGCCAGCTTTCACCAAACAAGTGCACTTGCCTTTAATAAAGCACTCAATTAGAGGCTGATTAGAATGTGAGAGTGGACAATGAAGTCCTTAAGTATTTGATTGAACACTTGTTTAATTTTTTTCCTGCTTAATTAATTGCCAATAGTGGGTAAACCGTAGCCGAGCTTCGGTTAATGCTCACATCAAACATCAGGATGGGGGAAAATGTGATCTCAGAGACTTTGGGCTGGTTTGAGTATTTCAAAAACTGCTGATTTCCTGGGATTTACATATCCAAGAAGTTTCTAGAGTTTAGACAAAACAAAAAAAACCTCCAGTAAGTGGCAGTTCTGCAGAAAACCCTTGTTTGATAAGAAAGGTCAGAGGAAAAGGCTGTACAGTAACTCAAATAACCACTCTTTACAACTGCGGTGAAGAGAAAAGCATCTCAGAAAGCACAACATGTCAAAGGTTGAGGCAGATGGGCTACAACAGCAGCAGTAATTCACCAAAACCGGACATTTGAAGAAATACGAGTTTTTTTTTTCAATCTCCAAAGTGACCAGTGAGTGTATATGAACTGCAAATCTTTACTATTTCTTTACATGAATAAAAGTGATACCAAACACTGTCTCGTTCTGTCAGCTTTCTCCACATATCTCTCTGTTTCTTGCTGCACCCTTTTCTCCTCCTCCTTACAGTCATTTGTGCCATGTGTGTCCTTGAGAGAGATCAGTGTGTGTACAGAGAGGGGGAAGGGGTAGTGGTGGTGGTGGTGGTGGTGGTGGTGGTGGTGGAGAGGTTTAGTCTGATGTTCGCATTGCGACTAATAAATAATAAAGCAGACCAAATTAGATACACATTCAAATTATTTATTACAATTTATTTTCCAACAGCATATTGCACTTCTGGTCTATAGTGACCTTATTTGAGATCTAGCCCAGACTGATGGTGTGCTCATCCACGCGTGCTAGGATTGGCTGCTGATGGTTCACTTAGAATTATGACGCAGACCTGAGATATAAAAACATATGCTGCTCACACACACACACACACACACACATATACACACACATATATACACCCACAAACCCACAAACCCAGTGGCATCAACTGTACATGCACTTCTAATATTTCTAAGGTCAAACTATCGAAAATCTTTTTATTATCAGTTTTTGCTCATGTTGCCAATTTCTCAAAAGTTCTCAAACTGTTTGCCATCAAGAACCTCTTTAACTGTGAAATAACTTCACAACCTCCCTGAGTACAGACTTATTTTACAAACATAATCCAACTATTCAAATATTAGGCACATCATTATTCTTATTGAGAAACTCTGCTCTACAGAATTTGCTCGTAAAAGCAACTAAAAACTTTGAACTGAAGTACAAAGAGCAAATCCACATCAGGCATAGACAAAATCCACAGGCAGACACAGGGAAAACGTTTTTTCCAGAGTTACGTGAACAGTGTAGAAATCAGGACACAAACATCTAAATGGTAAACTATGGAACACGGCTAAGAATGACTTACAAGGTGGCAAGGAAACAAGAACAGAATGATTTAAAAGCGCTAATGGCAACAAAAAGCAGGTGTAAATAAATGAAACAAAACTAGAACTCAGGAAAGCTTGATGTCTGGTGGTCAGGAGAGGCATTGCAGAGAGAGAGAGAGAGAGAGAGAGAGAGAGAGAGAGAGAGAGAGAGAGAGAGAGACTTTTTGACTTTTGACGGGCATTTATTTTAAAAATGTATGTGTTCGCTTCAGCAGCATTTTTACACATTTGCTCGAGAAAGTGGTTAAATAAATAAATAAATAGTACATAAATAGGTAAATAAATACACAGGTCAGGAGAGGCATTGCAGAGAGAGAGAGAGAGAAAGAGAGAGAGAGAGAGAGAGGGAGAGAGAGTTACATTTTCATAGATTTTTAGATTTTCTTTTTGTCAGGCATTTTTTCATCATTTTCATACCAATTTATTTATAATTATCCAATAGCGGCAGGTCGTGATATTATACGGGCGAGCTAAAATCTAATATCTATTAATAGCTGTTATGCTTGAGCAACACATTCTATCACAAGGTTTCACTGATGGCATGTTAGGAAAAACATGGAGCAAACTATTACACATGAAGACTTCAAGGCTGCATGAATCTACTTTCTGGGCTAGAAAGAAATAAGCCCCAGCTTAGATACTTTTCTGATGACTATTTGTGGTGCTGTTGCATGTCACAAAAATCCAACATAATCCACCTTAGGACATCTTACCAATAAATAATCTGATTATCTGTAATTATGCAAGAATTCTTCCGAGGTGATATCAGAACAAATGCTGTTAAAGACCAGTTCATTGTTTTATTCACATTCCTCCCTCTCTTAAGCACATACCTGTCATTATACTTACTGAATAATATGTTGAAGATGAATAACTGAATATTAGGCTGAGATATTAAGCTGTTAAATTATGCTCATAATAATGCCACATTGCCACATTCTTCTAAACCTTTCCTATAAAATGTATTAATAATTAATATGTGAGTCTATGAGCTTTAAAAGACCGGAGCTGATCATTGGGATAGGCGTCATTTTCACAAAAGTGCTTTATCGGTACATTTTTGTGCCAGAGCCATTAGTGAGAAAAGCTGTGAACAGATTTCAGATTAAAAATGCATCACTCACTCCATCAGGCTCCCTCATTTCTCTCTAATCTGCTCTCTTATTTATTTATTTATTTATTTATTTATTTCTATAATTAACTTTTTTAATCACTTTTATATGTATGCCGTGCTCTGGAGACCGTTGTGGGTTGTAGACAGCGTTTTTGAATTTGATACTGAGTGGCATTTGCTAATTCCTCTTCACCCTTTGATGCAAGCTGCAGGCAATTACACACTTATGAAAACCTACCGAGAGAAACCGTGTAATTATTGTAATAAGTGTGATCATGTCAGGTGGGAGCTTCTCTTTAGAGAAAGGCCATACGTTTAAGTCGAGGGGATGGACAGGACACATGAGATCATTTTTTTTTAATCTCATGTGTCCTGTCCTTTCCTAGAGGACTAGCATCAGAACCAGTATTCTCATCTCCTATGTCTTCTATCGCCTTACATTATGTTTACATGAAAGCACAAATCTTTTTAGAGGAGGAACCGGAGGAAAATGATCAAACAGTGTTACAGTTCAGAGTGTGTGGCAGCAAATTTAGATTAAATTGACCCTTTTTTCCTTTTCTCTAACATCATAGAGAAGGACAGGTTTTAGAAGTGCTGTTCCACCTCGATGCTCTAATCTCCAGTTTTATTAGGTTTAAAACATTAAGCTGCACTTAATGTTTTAGCCTTGCAGGCTTGCCACTGGAAGCTTTTTTTTTTTTTTTAAGGACATTGGGGGCAGGTGGAGACCACTATGATAAGAATGAAAGTTTGATTTTTGCTTGAATATGATTTGCTTCTGAACATAAGGATGTAACGCTAAGGACATAACAGAGGTGTCCATTCTGTTTTATTTATTTATTTTTTTTATTTTCACCAGAAAGGTTCAGTGTCAGGACTGGGATCCTGCAGGATGCAACAAAAAAGTTCCACAAGTGGGAGATTTTCCTTTCATGCAAGTCTGAGTGATAGTTAGTTAGTTAGTTAGTTAGTTAGTTAGTTAGTCGCGCTGGTTGCATGTGCAGATATGAAGCTTGCGGGACACACAAAGTCCACATGCATGTGATGCTTTTACATCATTCATTCATCCTGAGTTACAACCTTGTCATGGTCATGGTGGTTCACTTTAGGCACATAGTTTGTTTAGATTTCAGGAAAAACAGAGCCAAGTAAATTTGGTACAAATAAAAAAATAATAACTGCATGAACGAAACTAAAAAAAGTCTCATATATCTCTATATATATCGCCTTCCCCTTTAGAATTAGCCTACTGTGGATTTAATTATGAATACAGATAAAGATACTTGGACCACTAAACAGATACAGATAGTGTCACTGCATAACTCGCATAACATTATGTTACTGTTATCTTGTCTATCCAAACATCAATAAAAGCTAAGCCTCTTCAAATTTCAGAGTGAATTCACTGGGTAACAAGAGACGCAGTGTAAATTTCAAAAGGGTTAACTTCAGTAAGAAATTCCTGATGTATATGCTCAATTTATACTGATTACATTTTGTCCAAATTGGTCAGACAGGAATGCAATTATCACTCAAGAATAATTTGGGGACTGTAATTGTACATCACAAAAGAATGGTTATATAATTACAGTGAGTGCCGTAATCAAAGTTGTCTGGTTTAATTTGAATCAAAGAGCAGTTTCTTTTTTTTTATCTGGTTGTCAGTAGCATGGAGAATATGGTTTTAGTGTTAAGGAACACTTGTGATGTCATCCTTTCAGTCAGATTATCTGAATTTGCAAAAATTCATGTTGTATATCGCAAAAAAACAAACAAACCCCATATTACGCTCCATCAGTGCGCAATTCTTCCACTGAAAAGAGTAAGCAGAAATCTGACAGTTTTGACAGTAGGTTGCATTTAACGTCTCCTTTCTATTTGAATATTCAACATTTTTTAATGAATACCACTTTAATAAATTGTGCGGCAGTTATTTTGTCAGAGGAAGATCTGCATGGATGTAAAACTTGTGCATCCAGACGTATCCTGATGATACGTCTCCTGATTTAAATCCAGCTAACTATCCATTTTAGCAGGGAATTAAAAGGGAATGCATGCTGACTCATTTGTAAATGCGAGACTACTTTGTGACTAACGCCTAGCTAGAAAACTTATCATACATCTCTTACAAGGCTTATAAAACACCAACTTCACTTTTGTATGCATGGAGAAGACACCATTAACAAGAAAGGTGATGTGAACAGGGCACTTAACTGCACTGACATTGAACAACACATGTAAGGAGACACCGAGGCCAGTAACTGGTCATTTGTCACTTTAACCAGTGCTGTTTCTGTACTGTGATGAGGCCTAAACCAGGCAGGAAAGATTTAATCTACATGATATCTAAACAAGTAAGTGCTCAGCTTCAGAACTACAATGTTTTCTATGATCATGGAGATAAAGACGGGTTTGAAATTGGCCAAAAGTTTGAACACCCACAACGGTAAACGGACGTTTTTTAAATCAGATGTTTGATATCTGCTGGTTTAAAAGATGCGATAGAACACATTACAGCATTGGACATCGTCTTTGCTAACTTGCGTACCACTACGATGGTACCTTTAGTTACCTGTTACATAAAAGAATCTGAAATTATCTCCTGCATGGATAATTATCTTCGGAAACCTGTGCTTGCCTGACACTCTAAATTTACTAGCAATATCAATCGACAGCTGCTTCTGGCCCTAATGGACTAGCTAATTTCACAAGTCTTATATAACCAGAGGACTTTTAACAGCCTTCTCAATGGGTGCCTCACTTAAGAGACAAACCTGTTTGATATGGGAATTGGAGAAGAGTGCTCCCTTGGGCGAGTATTTGTGTTGTGACCATGCCTTTACTTTCTTTTTTAATGAATTCAACCCACTTTAACCCATACCTGCACTCTTTCTATACAGTAAACTCAAGTATGTAATTCAATTCAATTCAATTTTATTTGTATAGCGCTTTTAACAATGAACATTGGCTCAAAGCAGCTTTACAGAACATAAGAAACAAACAAAAACAAACATGCAAACTGTCCTAGATGTTAGACAGAGTTACTCCTAGTGAGCAAGCCTGAGGCGACTGTGGCGAGGAAAAACTCCCTGAGATGATATGAGGAACCTTGAGAGGAACCAGACTCAAAAGGGAACCCATCCTCATCTGGGTAACACTGGAGTGTGTGATATGAACAATGTCCTTTCTGCTTTTATCTATAGTCATGTAGAATTTTATGTGTATATTAATTTGGAGGTTGAATTATTCAGAATTTTTTTTCATTTGTTACTTATAATAATGTGTTCCACCTTTCTAACACTTAAACAAATAAAAAGACTAATAGAAAATAGACTAGGAAGAAGAAATGTTTTCAAATGTAAATATTTAATTGGTCCCATTTTGTGTAATAATATTTTTACTTATATTTTTTTTTTGCAAACTTAATATTTTTGTTGTATCATATTTAGGTTTATTTTCTCTGATTTACAATTTTCCCAAGGAGTTTTTTTTTTTACCAGTATATCAGATTTATCATTTCATCTTTAGCAAACTGCTTGGAGCATGTGGATGGTGTCATATCAGCAGCATGTTGTGAAACCTCAAAATAGTCTGTGAATCCAACAGATTGAGCATTAAAGTCTTTCTCCACAAATGCACTCTCCTTTCTCCTACCATAATAAATATTTTGTTCACTATGAATATTTAAACAGACATGATAATAATAATAATAATAATAATAACAATAATAAATTCTACAGTTGTGCACATACATATAATCAATTTATTATTAAAAACACTTTTTGAAATACAACACATGGAGGAAATTATATAATTTTATATTTAAATCCTGCAGTATTAAATTTGACACACATTATTTCAGTAGCATTATTCTAAAATAAAACTTTATTTACAAAAATTGCTCATAACATTGAATGAATTTCTTAATTTGCCCAGTCTTTCATGCAGGCAGACATTTTTAAATGCTCGTCAAACACACATAGCATAATTGTAATTCACTGAAGATCAACTAAAGGATGCCATCTCAGTTACAAAGATAATGAAATGAGAGCTCCATGACCTTTGGCAGGCAAAGCTGACTCTTAAAATGGCGGAAGGAAGTGCAGTCATGAAGGTTCTGGGCAATCCAGAGTTTGGGGACGATCAGTGAGGTAGGGGAAGGGCACGCAAGGTACGCAGTGCGGGGGGCCCCAGGTGATGAAGGGCACCTGACTCAATTTCTAGGTGCTTTCACACCTATTAGTCCGGTTTCTAAGTCCAAATTTGAGCGAAATTGACTATTTGGTTTGATGTGTTTCCTAGCTACACATATTAAACAAGCCAAAAAGCTGTAAAACATAGGCTGAGGGGCGTCAAGGGCTGAAAATACATGAGGTTAGGGCCCCCTAACATCACTCTTGCAGGAGAACACTGGAATTTTGTATTACACCATTGGAGACTATGGCACTAAAAGATCTGCTCCCATTGATGTTAGTATTGCCCCAAACAGATAGTTCAAGCAGGGGTATATCTCTCTTTTCTCTTGTATCTCTCTTGTGTGACTGCTGAAACCACATGAAATTAGATGAGCCAGTTCACAGCATGAGTGTACTTATATTGACCGACCTGAGCGCTTAATGGTCACTGGCTAGTATTTTGGGTTTGAGTCTGACCCTAAAATAATAGCAGGTATCAATAGTAATATCCAAGAGTAACATCAGGTAGCTTTTTCCCAAAATGTGATCACAAGTGGTCACTGAAGATGCTTTCAAGACACATGAAAATACCAGGTGTGTAACTGTCCTTACTGGCTGTCCACTTCTGATCGAATCTTCTGAGAAGCTGAGATGGATGTTAATGCCAAGTCTGAATGCCAGGGCCTTCATGTTTCCCTGGGAGAGAGCAAGACCACGCCGGAATGAGACAGCTAAGCAAGACAAACAAGCGCAGGAATAAAGGATGAGATTTACTATGTTGGCCTTTTCTCAGAAGGTACAGTGTTACCCCCATTGCGATATATCTTAGAAGCTGCATAATTCAGGCTTTTGTTCTGTGACCAAGGGGGTGTAAAATGTGACACTTCTGTTTTATTTTCCTGTTGTTGTTGAGGCAGTAAGACACTAGTTTAAAAAGCTTAGAATATGCATGTATGTATATTATTCTCCTTAATTTTGTCATTGCACAGCCTTTCAACAAGTGTCTCTTCCTTTCATGTTTGCCATGTTATTGCCATCTGTGAACACATCTTAATTTTATCATCAGTTATCTGGCATGGATCATTAGCCTGGGTGTGAGAGTTGACAGTGAGTTGTGAAGAAGCCAACTTTGGAGGGATTTGGGGAAGGAGGGAGGGGGTGTTGGATGAAGAAAAGAGGTGCATAAGGAAAGATGTGCTGGGTCCTGCCACTAGAGTTATCTCACCAGATGGCTAGATAGCACCAGTTTCTCTCTGGGGTCTGATAATTTTGCAAACAACATTTGTGCACTCTCTTTAGCATACACACACACAAACACTCCGCACATAAAACATTGGATGGTTCTGTGATAATTGTGTGTTAGCAAGTGTGGATCCAAGCCTGTCTTCCCTTGCTGTCACTGTGAAGTGGAATTCTCTGAACTTTCTTCAGTCTTAATGGACAATCAACTGTCCTTCTCCTTATGCTGATTTCTCCTTAACAACATCAGAAGGATTTGTTCATTTCTGTCCACACAGGCCACTCAGGTGCTTGTACACTGCCTTGTCATTTCGAGACTGGACTACTTCAACTCGCTCCTGGTGGATCTGCCTCTGAGCGCCATTCTACCTCTGCAACTGATCCAAAATGCAGCTGCAAGACTTGGTTTCAACTTTCCTAAGTTCTCCAACACCACCCCATTGCTACGCTCCCTCTAACACTGCCCACCATTTCTCAGGGTACAAGGAAACCAAACCATGCGTCAAGACTCTTCTCTGCTCTGGTGATTAGCTGGTGGAATGAACTTCCTCTAGATGTCCTAGCAGCTGAGTCACTGGCAGTCTTCAAATGAAGAATAAAGACTCTTCATGAAGTACTTTATTTAAAAAAATGTTGTCTGTGTGCTTTTCTTACTATATTACCTCCCAACAGAGGTTTTTAGATTCATAGTACTCTTAGTCTGTGACCTAGTGAACCAGTATGAGGATGTATTTATTGATACTTGATATTGAGACTTCAAAGCACTTCTGTAAGTCGCTCTGGAGAAAAGCGTCTGCCAAATGCCATAAATGTAAATGTTAATTGAAAATGTTCCAGGGGCCTAATGGTATGAAGAAGATTGTGTGCCAGAGCAAAATGCAATCACACCGGTGAAAAAACCCATGAAATTTAATACACAAGTTGTAATGATTTTCATTAGGTCCTACTGTAAGCTGTAAGCATTTATAGTAAGTATTTTTTTTTGTTTGTTCATTTTGGTACCAATTCTGAAAAGCTTGAGGGAAGTTAGACATTAAAAAAAAAATGAAATAAGTAATGAAATAAGTTAGGTTTTCAATCTTTGTTGGAGCATGGCTTAGGGCAGTGATTGGACAGTGATTGCATTTCAGTGTGGCATGTCTTTAACACAGTGGTGAAAGTGAATTACATTCACCTTTGATACAAAATGAGAAAAAAAGCAACGCTGATTGTTTTTCACTGAAGAGATTAAGTCATGTAAGGCCAATGGACTGAAGGTTTTGCTTTTCAGTGTGGTACTTTTTCTTCATGATACATTTTCTTCTCAAAATGTCTCTCACCAGAAAGGCATTTCTGCTTGCAAAACTGACTCTCGTTGGATAATAGCATCATTTTGCAATTGCCAAAGGATGTGTTTGCCTCCACTATGTCTTCTCTAGGAAGAATCATCTACACCCCGATAAACCATGAAAAATACTGGAGTTCCACTGCATGCAAGTTCACACAACAGAAGCCCTTATTTAATCCCTCTTCACTCACACCTCTGAATACCTTTTCGATTTGTAGCTTTGCTAAGCAAGCAGTACTTAAAAAACGGAGTTCACACTGCCTTGTTTTAACTTTGTAAAATATACTTCCTGTTGTTATGACCACAGGT
Organism: Pangasianodon hypophthalmus; assembly: GCF_027358585.1. Taxonomy (NCBI): domain Eukaryota; kingdom Metazoa; phylum Chordata; class Actinopteri; order Siluriformes; family Pangasiidae; genus Pangasianodon; species Pangasianodon hypophthalmus. The sequence continues at coordinate 32,169,052 of NC_069713.1, read as the reverse complement.
TTGGTTGTAGGCTGTGAAGTTCTAAGCTGTGTTTGACGTCTCCTCGTCATCTTCCTTGTTCCTTACTCCAGACAAAAGGAGATGATGAAAATGACCTTGGTATGAGATTTTCTGGCAAGGAATATTAGTACAGCGCTATGATTCTCTTCTAGCTGCCAGGCATCTGAATCACTCCTGATAATGTCACCCTATTTTTTAAGATGTCTGACTATCGTGTATAATGGCTGACTCTCTGTTAGTGTAGATTCCTTTAGATGTGCCTCCAGACTGGAGATTCAAATACAGGAGGATGTTATAACAAAAATCAGAAACTCAAGCCAAAAAAACAGTCGTAATATAGTTAATAGTCAAACACAGTGAAGCACGATATGACAAACCAGAAGGCAAATCCAAAAGTACACAATAAAATTAATCACAAAATATACTAACGCAGAGATTGGCAAGACTTCGCGATAATGGAATGCATGTGTCCTTCTGTCTGTCTGTCATTCTGTCTGTCTCTCTCTCTCTTCAAGACTCCAACAGAGCTAATGTGCATATACCTTGATGGTAGTTTTAATTGCAACTTTCACAAATGAGCATGAAATATTTATGAAAGTGTGATTGCTTCTCAGCATTCGTCTTGTGATGGAGTGTGTGTGTGTTTCTGTGTGTGTTAAGTTATGCAAAAACAATTGCACATCAAAAAAAGATTAGAACTGGGCTATTTTCTTTTTTTTTTTTTTTTTTTGCTGGGCCCCCGATCAGTGGAAAAGCCAGATTGTGAAAAATAGAGATGAAAATACAACAAAAGTAATTTATCACAATACAGGTGAAAGAAAAAGTATCACATTTCCTACGCTTCTCAAGTTCGATAAAAGTAAAGCTTTGCAGATGACATGGTTTACTGTCAGATAGTGTGTGTGTATGTGTGTGTGTGTGTGTGTGTGTGTGTGGAGTTTTGATGTAGAGTAGGCTTTGTGAAGCTTGCTGAAGGCCACTTGGATGATTAGAGGCGGCAGTGGGAAAAAGTGAAAGCCTGTCCACATGAAAGCAGCTATTAATTTTCCTGACACATCCCGCAGGCATTATTTCTCCTATGTGTCTGCTAAAATATGTTCTCTTCCATCAGGTTATTAAAAAGGGAAAAGCGAGTGAAAGTTTTAAAGAAGGGGAGGTCTAAGCATTGATCTTACAAACACAGCCATCGTCTGTTATTCACGAGTGTGCAAAATCACTTCACATCCTGCTCTATATTTTCCACCGTTCCTCTACTCCTGAACCTGCTCAGTTGTGGTAATTTTTCTAGCCACTATCCCGTTACTTTTGTTCTCAAAGCCAGCAACGAGACGCAATGCAACGTAGAAAGATGGTGTTTAAGGCCAAGATGTTATAGGTTTGTCAAAAGTGACACTTTTTGTAACTTTTAGAGTTTTTAAGGCATGACTTTTTTCATTGTATAATAACCTGCTTGACAAATATAACCATTTTCTTGTATCACAGTATTAAGATAACTAACAACAGCCTAATTCATGTCTTGGTTATTTTTTAAGCGTTGATAGATTAAGTCCGAAAGTTACTTTAATATGTACGTGGGGAAAGTTATGTGTATTCAGAACCAGGTTACGCACGGACTTACATACTTGCATCAGTTTTCTGTGAGCCCCATTCAGATTATGCAAATTACCTTCAAGGTTGCTAGATTTTTTTTTTCGTAGACTCATCTGAGACGAGTTTTTCAATAGTGTCTAAACCGCACCCTTTAATCACAAGCGCTTGCTGTGAAATCTGACAAAAATCAGTGGATAGAAATCAAAGAAGGATTTTTTTCTTTGCTGTCAAATGTAATATTTTGTAACAGAAAACTGAAACAGTTTATAAATGAAAACTAAAAAAGACAAATATGATGCTATACACGAATGAGAAGAAGGCAAGCATTAAAATGAACTATCTAATAGGAATCTAGTATATTGCCCCAATGGGACCATGCAGTAGAGTGTTTTGGGAGGTAGAGGTGGAGGTTTACATTTTACGACCCACGTTTGAGATGCTGCGCCAATTAATTGGTCCTGATGTTGCACTTATTGCAACACGTTGTCAGGAAACGTGATGAAAATTCTGTCATGTGACACTTTTTTTTGTGTGTGTGTGTGAATGCCATTTTTCTCGACAAAAACTGTTTCCAAACTATTTTTTCGCAACATTTGAAGTATCGACTTAGAATTTATGGGCTGAAGTTAAACGGTAAAAGATTATGTCGACACTTTTTGATAATTTGCGTTTCCATCAGCTACATCGGTAAATATTTCAATGTGCTAAAGCCTTTTTTGCAAAAAAAAAAAAAAAAAAAACTCTGGATGGAAACGTAGCTTTTGACTCTGTAAGGCTATTTTGAGCACAGTCTATGAGTGACAGAGCATGGAAAGGTTTTTGTGTGTATGTGTGTCTATCTACTGGTGTGTGTATGTGTGTGGATTGTGAAAGCCTGTCTATGACTGATGTGTCTGTCTGACTTGTCTAAATGATTTGTCTGTGTGACATGTCTGTCTGATGTGTCTTTCTGGACAGGAGGTCATTAAAGTGCCCAAGCTGCTGACAAAATGATTACATCCAGAAGGGGACCTGGAGCTTTTTGGGCTTTAAGCTAACCACTAAGCATTTTGTGCCCATAGGCACACACAAACACACAGAGAGAGAGAGAGAGAGAGAGAGAGAGAACAGTAAGGCACTCCAGTCCCACTTCTTCTGAAGCTCCATTATGGCCAGAATCTGCAGCAGTTACTGCTTTTTTTTTTCCTTTCTGGGAATTAAACTCGGAATACCACTGTTGGTTTGTGATTTTCCAATTTTGTAGATGACTGACTGCTCAGTTTCAGGGTCAAGACAAAAAAAATAAATAAACAAATCATCCAAATGTGAATGAAACTGCCTCCATAAATCCATTTGAGATTCCAGGGAGGAATGTTTTCTTTCTTTTTTTTTTTATCCAACCACCAGCCCATTCTTCATATATTCCCTTATTTTTATCTCCCTGTTGGAAGCGTGTGTTGTAAAAGATGAGTTGGTATTTTTTGTGATGTATATATCTCCAATTAATGCCCTCATTATCCGGGTGCAGACTTTTGCTGGACAGTCGCCTCTATCCAGTCCAACAGCGGATGCCATGTTATTTCCATTTTAATAGGATTTAATGGCACTCCATGGGATGTTTATCAAAGTTTGATATAATTTTTTTTTAAATAACCAAACCCAGATTAATACATTTCCGTAACTTTGTCCCAGACTTGTTTTGACAGCTCCTTGGCCTTCATGATGCTAATTTAGGGGTTTCGCAGCAACACAGATGAATACTAATGCAATTACACTACAAAATATGGAAAAAAAAAATATTCTGAGTATATATTGTATTGGTTAGATTTTCTCAGGACTGTTATCCTAATTACAGCAAATGACATGGTCAGTCAAAGTCAAAGTCAAGTCTGATCTGGATTACTGACCCACTTCAGCAGAGAAGACGCATCCGACACAAAAAACTGGCATCATAGCAAATGAAAATTTCTTGAATATGGTCAAATTTGTCTAGTATTTCTTATTATAAGATTACATTAAACCAAATATAAGATCATTAAACCTATTACTGGACAATGGGGCCTTTTGCACCGCAGGAACCTTTTCATAGTACCTGAACCAATTGTGGAACTACCCACTTTTTGGCGTTTTCGCATCTCCGGAACTGGGTGTGATTTTAGTACCGACTGCCTTTTTCGAGAACCAAATGAGCTCCTACTCCGGAGCAGGGTCTAACCAGCACGACTGGTACTATCCGTGACGTAAGGAGACGCTGATTGGCCGAACGCGTACGAAAACGCCCTCACCCGCCATGATTTAAAACGCCGTGTAAACATACTGTAGTGTCGACTTATTTCGCAAGTATGGAGAACAGCGATAGATGGACGTGAGACACGACAAAAACACAGCTCCGATCACAGCGTCCTCCATCCTCCACTTGTTTACGTTGTTGTTCTTTGTTTCCGTCATTGAACGCCGCGCACAAATGACGTCGCTGTCGACCGGCTTACGTCACTTCCTAGCGCCCGCTGTCGGTGCGAATGCAGCCCTTTAAACGGTACTGGGAAATAGTTCACGCAAAATCACCCAGTACTTTAGTACCGTAAATTTAGTTCTGGAACTAAAGCGGTGTGAAAAGCCCTATTATTACTCCTTTCAAACTCCTTGTAGTTTTCTTATTCTACGGGCAGATGAATTTGCTTATTTTTAGAAATAAATGCTTACAATGAGTAAAATTATCTGCCAATAGAACACGCCTATTTCAAGCTTGAAATGAGTACAAATGGCTTGAAATAGATTTAATCATCTATAATATCATCTTATAATAGGAAATACTGGATAAATCTGACTATATTCAAGGTATTTCCACCTGATAAGATGTCATTTTTAGAAAATTAGACTTGCAACATGGCAATCTCTGCCCTCTACGATGATGAGATGAATGAAGGTCTCCAAGTAGTATTTGAGAGGGATTTGATTTGAGTACTTTTGATTTTTTTTTTGAGAAAATGAACCATTTATTGGATATAAAAGCACATTCTACCTCGGCCATACAAGTGTCATTGGATCAGCGTTGAGGAGGACCCGTCAAGCATTCAACACCGCCATTCTTTGTCTTTTGTTCTTTCTTTTCTTCCCATGAATAGAGATAATAATGCATTTTATATGGTCACGTCTAACCAAAAGCCAAACCCCATCATCGGTGCTGTATTATCTGCTGTACCTGTAGTTCTTATTGTACTTACAGAATAAAAGGAGTTTCAGATTATCTGATTCAATTCATCTTATCAAGAGGTTCTTTAGAAATTGCCCAGTTTTTTTTTTTTGTGATCATGGAGCATGTGCAAATCCAAGGCATAATTGTATAATTTTGGTATTTTCGTGTACCATTGAAGAGGTAATGCAGAGCAGTTTAAATGTCAAAAGAAGCGAATGAATGAATGAATGAATAGGTTAATAAAAGGTGTGATCTGGTACACTGCTAAAGTATCCAATATGTGCACAGAGCAGCACAATGAACTGTTCATAATGACATGCAATCATATTTCACTTACTGATTTCATACTGATTTTAATGGTTGCAATACCCCGGTTCCTGACAGAACTCGCAGAAAGCGTATTCAGTTGTACAGACAGAATGACGCAGAGTTCATCAGCCATGCTTACAAGGAACTAGCGAGGTAGCGGTCTACACATTTTGCGAGCCAAAACCTGTGGAAATATCAGAGTTTAACATTTCAACATCTCACCTGTGGAAACGTACAGGTAAGCCAATAGCTAGCTGAGTGAACTAGACCATCTAGCTGTCTTTTATGGTCTTTTACTGTTATGATGTTCAGTAGTGTTAAATATACAGTGATAAATATTCCTGCTACAGCCTATAGGTAATACTCTATAGGTAAGAAGCATTTTTGCTCATCATTACTCCAGTCGTTTTCCATCAGATCACTGATTTATTCTTACTTGAGTAATATTCTTGATCACTACTTTTATTTTGACTCAAGTAAATGATTACTACAGTAGCACTACCTTTACTCAAGGGTCTTTTGCACTCTTGATTTATTCAAGCAAAAGTGGAAAATAAAGATCTGCGAAGCACTTTTGAGCTCTCTGATTGTAGAAGTGGTGCAAAATGCCTCTTGCCTCCATTTTAACATCCTAAGAATTTTTTTTTTTTAAATTTAAGTCATGCTGCAATATCAACTGGCTACATGCATGATGATAAGTGTAGGTGTCTTACTAATCCATTTCCCCTAGAGCAGGTGGCATTCATGTCCTTGCCAGTTTCTGAATTTGCCCTTGGGGAAGTATAAACTCACACCCACCATAAGCCGAGTATACCAGATGCACACTAAGCTCTCTATGGTTGATCCTGCCCTTAATTAGACTTTTCATGGAATTAGAGAGATGCAGTCAATTTTTGAAATGTATAAGACTGTATTTTATTTGATATTAGAGAATAACAGTCAATGCAACAAACAATAAAATGGCTTCTCTATGTATTTGACTGGAGTTACACTCTGCCAGGCTTGTTGTCTTCATTTCCTCCTTCCCAATAAATCCTGGTTGCCAGGTACAAGTGGGAATTTGCTCCACTCTCACTCATATCCCATTCCACTTCCTCTCTCTTTCTCAGTGGGAAAGGTCAAAACCCCAGATTTCTGCTAACTGGACTATTCTAACCGAGCTATTCCTGGAACCGCAGCCAGACAAAAGAAGAGAAAAACGATTATGTTAGCAGAATCTTGTTTTGTACCGTTCCCCCAGGTGCTGTCACAGAAAATGGCATTAATCTATATTTTCATTTCCTTAATGTTCTTTATCTTTCAGCCTTATTACCTCATCACAGGGTCTCAGTAGGTTCTTAAAAAGGCTTTGTCTGAAATGTCATTTTTACAAATTTAAGGACTTAATAACTATTAAATTGTCTTCAATTTCTACAGTATATAAATGGTTCTACATTTTATGCTATAAACATTCTTAAATCTATAATATTTATCTGCTGCTTCTGTAATGTATGGCCACTTACCATGGACAACAATTTTCCCAGTATTTATTTGATACAGCTCATTTTACACAAACTGCAAGAGTACGAAAGCAGTGCCGCTTCCAATACACTCACATGTTCATCATTGTGACCGTTTAAAAGCCCAGTGTGTGTCAATGCTTATTAATGGGACCATACAGTATTGGAAGCTGAGCTACAACGGTGCTTGCAAAGCCAATGGTGTAAAATAGTAATTAGATCATGTGCCAGATGCCCTTCAGTTGCCTAAAAGAGAGAACTAAAGATTAAAGAAATTCTGTGTACAGTTATGTTGAGTACATTTATTTTGAGTACACTAATAGATGCTAGCATTTATGCTAGCAGTCCAGTAGTCTTTAATTGCAGTAGGATAGTCACCAAGTGCCCTACTGAACAGCACCAGTTCTCACTGACAACCCAAGGATGGCCAGTAAGATAAAGAGAGACAAGAAAGAGAGCACTGCATGTCTCCTATTACTGTGTGGCGGTGTACTAGGCTCCAAACACTACTGCTTGGCTTTCATAGGACACTTAGAATTACAAGAATGACAATCAGGAAGCCATCAAGACGTTCAGTGGCGAGTGAGAAACAGGAAACTAAACTGAGAACGGCATAACTTCAGTGACTTTCGAGTGAATTTTCAATGAAACAGACTTAGAAACCATCTTCATACTCACAAGTAGCTAGCATAACCAGATTAAAAAGTAGCACCTTTAAAACTTAAAAACTACTACCTCAACACGTTACTATCAATACTATCAATTTCTTGGCTGTTTAAACGTTAACCATTAACTATTGAGTAACTTACATACATATAAAATCCAAGGCACAGAAAGTAATGAGAGCTTTTAGAAGAATTGTGCACTGGACTCTACCCTTCTAAGAAGTAAAAACAATATGGAGGACTATATTGGTGCTATTCAACCTATTGAAACATTCATCACTAGATGATATTATAATGAGCTGCTTTAGGAAGAAGAATATCCCCTGTCTGGGGTTAATTTCACAAGGAAGCCAACTGGCCCAACTTAACCCATTCTTGGATGTTTTTTTTTGTCAAATACTTTTGTCTCCATCCCTATATAAAAACTTTAAAAACCAGTAAGACTCCAATGGGTGCTGGAGTAATGCTTTAAAGAATTTCTGGTATCCCAGGATCGGATGGGACTACAACAAAAGGCCTTGCATTCCTCATCCCCATGAACCCAGTCATCAGTGTGGTCAAGACTTCATGTGAAAGATGAATGGTGCAGTTTTTCAACATCATTGCACCCAGAACGTTTCAAGAATTCGATCACCAATCATCCTTTCCACACTCTGGGATGTACGAGTTTCACTCAATGTCAGTGTACAACCTTGGTCCTGTAAGTAATTTGTTTTATATCTGGGTCATCTGAGTTAATCGTCACTTACTTGATGACGTTTGAGGTTGACGTTTTCAGTCACTTCAGTCAGTGTGAACCATCTTAGAGTTCAAACAATGATAATTTTAGGCCACCTCCTAATTTAAGTCCTCTGTAACCTCTAGTGTAAGAGGATGTGACACCCCAAGGTCCAAAAATATCTTGGCTCACATAAATGGGTAAATAGCAGGTAGAGATCCAATGTTTTGGGTTTTTTTTCGCTCTTCTGGCTTCTGTTTGAGCTTTCTACAGATTACACACACATTTATGGATCAGTTTCTTTGATTTTATCTGCTATAGGTCTAAGATGGGTGCCATCTGGGGTCTTGTTCCTACTTCACACCTCCACGGTACCTGGTTCAACCCTGAGCTCAGGTTACTACCTGTGTGGAGCTTCTCATGTTCTCGCCTTGTCTACATGAGTTTCCACCACGTTCTTCAGTTTCCTCCCAACTCCCAAAAACATTCAGGTAGGCGAATTGGCTATGCTAAATTGCTCCTTGATATTGTTGAGCGTGTGAATGTGTGTGCATGGTGTCCTGCGATGGACTGACCTCGCACCTGGGGTGAAATCTTTCTCCTTGTACCCAGTGTTCATGGGACTGCAACTCTGAGCAGGACAAAGTGCTTACTGAAGATGAATGAAATAAATGAATGGTCTGAGGTGAGAGACCAGTGAAATATTACTTCAGGATTTTGAGTGGTGATTGGATTAATGCAAATGATGAATGAATGGCATTTACTTTCCCACTACTGACATAGGACAAAAGTGATTCATTTTCTCAGACCAATCTCAGAAAATATTCCCATCTTTCTGACTGGAGTGTATAAAATAGCCAGTCTAAAAGTTTTGCTCTCTACTACTACTTTTTTGCACCATGGTACAATTATCTACATTATATACAAGTTCAATAATGTCTATGTGTATAGTTCAATGAGGCATGTACCTAATTCTACAGTAAGGCAAATAAAGAGATAACAAGCACTTGTCATAATAGAAATGCGACAGAAACCCCAGAGATTCTGCTTCTGTAAACTCATTTTGCATTTGGAACTGCTAAGCCTTTCAGCCAGGCTTCTCGACACACTGTATTTGCTGGTGGATTTGCAGTAACGCTAACAGTTCGATCCACCAACATACTGCGTGTAGTAATAAGTTGACCAGGTGCAATACAACCATGCTGTAAAACCAATCCGTATGTTTAAGAGAGGTTTAAAGAGCTCTTAAAGGAAACACTGGAGTAGTCGTATGCTTATGAAAGATGTTTTTAGAACCTACCTTTCTGTGTTTGGAGACACTGAATTTTCATTTTCTGTGGTCTATAATAAGTGGTAGGACTTTGGTGAGGTGGCTGAAGCTGCAGATGGCCAGGCCACAAGGTGAATGAGACACCACATTAGCAGCAAACTAAGATTAATGAGCATATGAACCTAAACTATGTAGACAGACTCAATTTATTAGTTTCACTTCTCCATTTATTAGTTTTTTTTTTTAAATCCTCCTGATTGCCATCTACCATCTGTCTGAAGACAGTAGGAATTCTGTGTGCTGTTTATTCCAGTGCATTTACACACACTTACCGGAAGTGTACTCCTGTATTTCCTGAGCTAACGTGGCAGCAATCCGGCTGTAAAGAAACGCAGGCAGATCGAACCTATGCAGTAAGGAGAAAGGTGTCATTAGGAACACAGCCACAGAACAAGTGGTTTTAATGCAGCCGTAAATGTTTAATGTAGTCATTACGTGTAAAAAGTACTTCTGTGATCCTCCTGAGCTCAGGCTTCTCTCTCTACTCTCTGAGTATATTTAGCATTGCAGTGTTAGAGCTGATCAGTAACATATGGGTGTCATTCTCTATGTAGCAGTTCCTTTAGATATCACTTACTTTTCTCCCTTATGCTTTATATTGCCTTCTGTTCCTCCTATATGTCGTGTGGAGCTCTCTTGATTGCCTGGAGTCGAATCAAGGAGGGGTTTATTGTCATCTCATCCATATACTAATATATGCTCTGAGACAAGTGTAAGGCAGATCAGTGTCCAACTATCATTTCAGTAAAAAATGACAAGCAGAGGGCAAAAAAATTAATTCAAGGAGGGAATTAATTGTAATTTCTCAGCTGAGTTGTCTGCTGCAAGGTCTCGTGGTTGGAAACATTGCAATTCCAATAGTATTCAGTGATGCAGCTGCAGGAAATCGAGTCCATTTTCCTCTATAAATGGGCTGGAGCAAATTTTGGCTTTATCTTCAGATTTTTTTTTTCTATGTGCGCTCTGAGATAACACTTCAGGATACAACAACAACAAGGTGAGGAAACCTAATGGAAAGGAATGGAATCTGTCATGTACCATGCAGAGGCGTGTAAATTATCAAAAGCAATGTCCGATGTTGTTGTGTGCTTCGGCCTTATATCAAAACAGCACGGCAATTTAACTTAGAGCAGTTTATAGTTGCTGAACTGCTGCAAGACCAAGTGGTGCTCAGAAAACAATTAAATTTAATTTTATTTGTAAAGCACTTTTAACAATAGAGATAATCACAAAGCAGCTTTATGGGAATCTGGCTGCAGATTTACATTCTTAATGAGCAATTGTGCAAAAGGGAATCCATCCTCTTCTGGGTGACACTGGATAGTGGGATTATAAATTATTGCAGTACACATTTGTAAAAGAGTAAAAACAAACAGTATGTTGAGTATCAGAGTGTTCAGTATGATCATATCGTGAATAAGACCCATTAAATTAGCATTTATTCATTTATTACTAACTGGGGTTCTTTTCATTGCCATACAGGTGGTGTTGAGATGGAGATCAGGTGAGGTTATCTTTGCAGTTTGTAGCTTGGGGCTGTTTACATCATCATTAGTGATTGGGTCCACCATGGGATCTAGTGAACTAGATGATGTAATTTTAGCTGTTATTGCTGTTTTAGCTTGCAGCACAGTATGAAGTAAGCAGCAGTGGATTAAGCACACAACCCTAAGAGACATGGTCAAGATATAGTTTCCCTGGGGAATTCAGTAACGATAAGGCAAACCTGTTGATGAGAATAATCTATTGTGTTGATCCAGGCATGTCAGAGCCAGGTGAAAGGTAGTAGATATGGCATTAGTTTTCAAACTACTAGTGAGATAGGACATTTGAGCAACATATGTTGTTGTAAAAGTATTCCCAACCTGCTTGAATTTTTTACCCAATTTTTTTTTGTGTTTTCACCTGGAACTGAAATGGAATTAATTGGAATGGTATGTTATGAGTCTACACAAAATTGAGTAAAACAAAAAAAAAAAAACAATATAGTTTGCAAAATTGTTTAGAAAATGTAAAAGTTGTGATTGCATAATTCCATGAATCTCCTAAACTAGTTCAAGCACAACCAGTTGCCATCGGAATAGATCTATAATTAGTTCAATTGAGCTCACCTGTGTGCAATTAAAGTGTCACTGAAAAGCCCCAGAGTTTTGTTAGGGAACATACCTAAAACAGCTTCATAGAAACCAAGTGCTATCAAAATAAGAAAAAAAAAAAAAAACAATCAGGGTTAGGTTAGGAAAATTATCTCAAGCTTTGCACATCTCATAGAGCACCATTAAATTCATTACTTAAAAATGGAAAGAATATAGCATGACCATGACTCTGCCTAGAGGAGGAAATCCACCAGAAGGCAGTGACTGGGTAAGAAAGGCATTAGTCAGACAAGCAAACAAAAGAGGCCAGAGAGAGATCCACAGCTGAGATGATAGAAGCTGTTACAGGACAACCATAAGCCACAAAGCTAGGCCTTATGGAAGAGTGGTGAGAAGAAAGTTATTACTGAAAAAAAAAGCCATATGAAATCTGTTTGGAGTTTGGCAAAAGGCATGATAGAGGTACAGCAAAAAGTTCTCTGGTCTGATGAGACCAAAATTTAACATTACGGCCTTGGCACAAAGTGCTATGCTTGGCAGAAACCCATCACTACTAATCACCTTGAGAACACATTCCCCACAGTGAAGCACGCTGGTGGTAGCATTATGTGTTACTGTGGGGATGTTTTTCATCAGCAGGGAATGGGAAACTGGTCAGGAACGAAGGCATGATTGATAGAGCCAAATACAAGACAGTCCTAGAACAAACCTGTTCCAGTCCAAGAGTCTTAAAGCTGGAATGGAGGTTTACCTTCCAACAGGAACATGACCCTGAGCGCACTGCCAAAGCTACACTCCAGTGGTTCAAACCCTGAATGTGTCAAAACTGAGTCAAAGCCCAGACCTCAGTTTATTTGTGGCAACATAGTATGCATCCAATCTGACAGACCTTGGGAAATGTTGCCGAGGATAATTGGCAGAAATATCCAGACGTGCAAAGCTGATAGAGGCATATCTCGAATGTGGAGTGAATACTTCTTCAAGACTAGCTTTTCAAAGCTTTTCATGACTATAAGAGTGGCACAACCTGGTAATAACCAAGAGAGTTAGCATTTCATTGGCATAGGAATGTTAGAGAAGGGAGACAGTCAGCAAGGACATCAGCAAGCTGAACAGCAAATTACCCTGAGCACAAAGCCATGTATGTTGTCAGGGCCGATTACATGGGGTGACTTTGGATAACATTCTCCTAACATCAACTGTGGATAGGCAGAGGACATAGTGATTGTGGTCCTCCTTACAGGCTTGTATTTCTGTACTTAGAATTGCATAGTAATTGTTATGGACAGCTACGATTTTGTTGTTGTTCAGAAATTAGACATGAGCTCAGTTTGGCTTTTGTCTTGTCACCCATCACAGGTTTTCAGCAAAGCATGCACCTATTACATCAAACTACTGCTATTTCCAGAAAAACATTTTTTTATTGTACAAGAAACATTAAATAAAATTCTGTTAAAGCTCAAGATATTCTACGGGGGACATTTCTAAGTTATCACTTCATACATAATCAATGAAGATGGTGGATGAAATTTGATCTATAGACTGTAGATCTTTCATAAGATCTTTGAGCAACCAGTGCTCCAGGCAAGATGGTAGATTATTAGTTTTCTACTTTTTTCTCTATGCTAGCTTGATAAGAAAAAAACAAGCACTATTTCTAGTTATTCAGAAAAAAAAATCTCACCCTGTGTGCAAATCCCACTCAACTGTCTGAATAACTCTTAAGTCCAGTTAGTTATGTCTGAGGTCTGAATGCAGATGTGTGCAATTTCGGTGTGTAACTTCTTAACTTCTGCATGCTTAACGCAACTCTGAAATGTTGTGTCACAACACATTTGCAGATCTTTGCACTAGCTGCACTAGCTTTGAATTCAAATAACAAACATCTTTGAATAATTTGTCTGTTTTCTTTTGAAGTGAACTGAAACACCTTATGCACTTTTTTCCCCCCAATACAGATTGTTCAAACTTTTGAAGACTATGTGATTAATTATCAGATCCAGGCCCACCCAAGAAAGACGCAAAAGAGATATGACTGCTTAGGACAAACCACGTGAACTCTCCAAGCCGAAAAGAACTTGTTGACTTCTAGCAACTCCAGGAAGAGACAAGAAGACACAAGGTCAAGACGGAGTCATAAACAGAGACTGGCTCCAGATGGCCCACTAATTGGACGGACTCTTCCTAAAGTTCTTATCTGACACCTGTTATTTACACTTTCCAAGGCAGTCTAAGGCTGGAGGTCTTACACCAGACATATTCAAACCTTTTTTTCCCCCATGAGGTCAGCTTCCAAGTTTTGTTGAGAACCTCTGCTTTAGACCGTGTGTAATGTTAGAAATTAGCGATGCACCCGAATACAGACACTTTATTTGGAATAAACAGCTGATTTGTTCTAAACAGATACAAATGCAGATATGAACAGGATTCACACTATTGCATTCACACTATATACATTAACGTGGCCATGAGTGAGCGGTCAGATATGAAGATTGTGGGATAAAACAAAGATCATGTTCATTAACGTGGATGTACGGCATCCTGAGTAACTCCCTGGTTAGGATTGTGGTGGATGAAATTAGACTTTGTTTATATTTTGGGAAATAGAACCAACTAAACCTGTAAGAATATATCACGGACTGGTACAGACAAAAATTAGGAGGAGTGAGATTTTAAAAAAAAAAACAGCCTTGTGCACACATCTAGTTGAGATCAGTTATGTTATCAGTTATTATGACTTGAGTGATGTAGCTGAGGTTGAGGAACTGTCAGAGCTAGAATTCACACATCTGTATTTTTTCTTTTCCCCACTGTTTTCCAGTGAGTCTGTTAGCATAGCGGCATGGTTCATATTTAATTACCAACAACAAAAATATTGTTTTAGGCAACACGCACTTCAGGTTTAAGCCAGAATACAGCTACAGATACATACATGTTACACCCCTATTAGAAATACTGTAATGGGCCTGTATATCTTACACAGTGTTACAGGGCCATCTGGAGGACAGAAAGAAGGAGGAGAGAGTAAGGAGATGGAGTAGGAGGCCATGATCTCATAACCTAACCATGATTTGATCACAGTAGTAGTAGGAGGTCCATATAGCCTATAGTTAGCTCGCTAAATAATAACCAAGGTGTTCGCCTACATGTAAACTAAGTTTATGCAGCCGTGTGTGTTGGATATGACTTTCAAAACTTCACTGAAACTTCTAATACACAAGAAAGCCTCCTGTTCATCCTACTTGTGAGACAAAGTGCTTTGTTGTGTAAGAGGGCGTTTATCCTTTTAATGTTTTAAAAGAAAAAAATTGCAACTTGCCAAAAGACTCAAAGAAAATACATATTATTGTGTTATGCTATAATTAAGAGAGAACTGGGACGACTTATAACATTATTACTTATGATTATCATAATATAATAAATGTAAGTTGTGTTTAATCTTCCTTTATCGCATCTTTATCACAGGTGTTGTTGTTTTGTGACTTATCATAAAAACAGTTCGATTCCAACTCTGCTACAGATAATAATTGTAGTAAATGTTCTTCTTGCATTGTTTGAAAGTGAAGGGGATTTCTGGGAGAAGGACAGTTTTCCCTGAACACATCCTTGCCCCTTTTATGATCTACTGGACACACGGGATACAAGTCCTTCTCTGAAGCAGTGTCGCCCTCTGCTGGTCATGAATGAAACTGCAGTGATGATTGTATTTTAAATAGCCTGCACCTCTTCTGTATGAAGTGATCTAGTATTATTAATGAACAAATCCACTTCCAGTGAGTAATTTTGGTCATATGTTAATATTTTTTTAATCCTATAAGTACTGACCTGTAATGAATAGTAATTCTTTGTTTTTTTGTTTATTAATGAACAATACTACAGACTGCAATCATTGGCAAAGATGTTAAATACTTTAAATTGATTAAAAGATCGATAATATTATATAGATGATACAGACACATATACACTCACCAGCCACTTTAATAGGAATATCTGCTGTTTTATCCATTTATCCAAATCAACAAAATCATGTGGCAGCAATGCAGTGAATACAATCATGCAGATACACATCAAATTCTTCAGCTTTTGTTCACATCAAATATTAGAATGGGGAAATCATTTTGCCTGTTTTTAGAAAGAAATTGAAAAATGCCACTCCAGCATCACAGTCATTTTGACAGTCGGCATCTGATTACAAGCTGAACTGATTATGCATTTGTCTGTTTTGCTAAACAACAACTTGATCGAAACCTGGCATTCACTGTGGGCTCATTCCATCACAAGTGGTCCAATCATTGGAAAGTTGGTTGCTTGACTGTTTTCAATTTTTCTAATTTTTTTTAAAGTGATTACTTCTATCTATTGGCATTGCAAAACCACCAGTTTTTAATTTTTTTTTTTTAAACCATGAGGGTCATCTTTGTGTCATGGCTCAGGATGGTCCTAGCTCTCTGGGACAAGGTACATGTAGATATATAAACATTTTGCACATTCTTGTTCCTTAAGAACTTAAGTCCTAATGTAATACTCAGGATTGCTCACAGTTCCTCTCTTAGGGTCAGTTTATAATGGGAAGGGTTCGAGTCTCAGTCTTAAGTTTTTTAGGGCGTATGGTAAGTATAGTGTGCATGCAGGTTTGGGAAAGTGCAATTTTAACGTGCATTTTCAGGTTAAATATCTCTGATGAGGAACCACCAGGGATGAAGAAAGGTAAAGTGTGAAGAAATCACACTTAGCTTGCATGTTTTTAGACATCATTACCATTGTAATTTTTTTTTGCCAGAATTGAGCCACAATGACATGCGATAGGTTTTCCCAGTCCACCTTATATTTATACCAGTGAACATTTTCACTGCAAATGAAATGACCCAGGGCTCCAGAGTGGCACAACAGAATGACTTTTGTCCTATTTTCCAGAGATTGCGAGACTGAATCCCAGTGATGCCAGAGCAATCTGCGGCCAGGAGCCAAGATAGCGAAATTGGCAGTGCTCTCTGGATGGGAGGGGCATTCTCTCTCTACCCTGTCAATCACAGTAACACTAGCCAATCATGGGCATCTCTGAGCTCACGTATGCAGAAGAGGGCAGATAACACTTTCCTCTGAGCGTGTTGTGTGGCGTCGCCCTGTGACGATGCAGTTGGCTGACTTCATGTGTCAGAGGAAGCACGTCATTAGCTTTCACCCTCCCCAGTTGGTAGCTTTCTTCTTCTTATTATTATTATTATTATTGTTGTTGTTGTTGTTGTTGTTGATTTCGACACTTTCTTCAAGCAGGTCCCTGTATTTCCTGTCTTGCTATCGTTTTATATAAATTGTAACTACCATTCTCATCCTGTAGAGGGCAGCCCATGCTCTTGCTTGTGCCCATTTCAGTGAACTTGTATGCCACAGAACACAAAATCCCAAAGCTAATTTTGAAAGATTGGGGTTAGTAGAGCTTAAAAGAAGCAAAATAAAACAGTCAGCCAAGTTCAGGGTGTGTGGAATGATTCATTTTGTTCTAAGTTGTCTGTGTAACATCCTTGGCCATGATTCATTAAGCTATAACCTTATGTTACATGCCCCTGCTCTCACCCATCCGTGCCTGCAGCCAAGCAAGGCTCCTCTAAGCAGTGAACAGGGATATTACACCACCTTTTTTTAATACTCGTGTAAAAAAGGTCCTTCTGAGGGTCCTTGATATCACTATGAATTAAAGCAAAATCGTCAACATTGCAATTATTTTGCAATCTTTTCCCCCCGCATACTCAAGGCATATTTCTACACCAGCGTCTCTGCTCTTAGTGCTTTGCCAGGACTTATAACGTTGTCAACAAAAAGTGATCCGATGTAGGAATATCGTTCATCTGATCACGTCTAATGTGTTTAGTTTAATCAGGTCTCATTTACAGGGGAAAGAGGAAACTCGCATTTCATCACAGGGCATCAGGTTTGATTGGAAGGTGGACAGAAGGTGTCTATCATCACATGCTTGATAAATCATGAGAAAAGGAATGAACAAGGAGAGAGAGAGAGAGAGAGCGAGAGCGAGAGCGTGAAAAGCCAGAGCAAGGTTGACAGCTCCAGAAACTCCCATGTTGGCAGAGAAAAGGTCATTTGTGAAATGAAGAGTGGCACTAAGTGTCTCACAGCAGATTCCTAACCAGGTCAGACAGGAAGGACATAAGAATAGGAATAATATTGAAGGATAAGTAAGGAATAAAACACTCAGGGTGTGATGTTTTAGTAAAAAAATCAGCTACAGGGTGGTGTGATGCAGCCTGACATGAAGCGAAGTAAATATCACCACACGAAAGTTGACAATTTTCCTATAACAGTACATTTCTAAAGCATTTTATCCCTTTTTTACGACAGCAATTTGCCAAAACTTGGTTATTTTTATTAATTAACAAACAAAACATCATACTTTTATCCACTTCTAGTTACATTTAATTATAAAAAAGAAGAATTCAGTAGTGCTGTGGTAAAATAGTGAATAATATTAAAGAATAGAGCTTACATACAACAGGAAAAAAAAAACTGGTTAACAAATAACCAAAAAACAAATACAGAGGTTAAGGTTAGTTTTATGGTGAGTTTAAAAGGTTGCAAGGTTGAAAGTTAGGGAGCCACCCATGCAATATTCCATGACCCAGACGTCTAGCTTTCACTAGAGTCTGTCACTTTCTGTCACTTAGCATAACCACAAGAAGAGGATGTTTAACTGACACTGCAAACGGCTATACATGTTTAACCTCCATCAGCTGTTTCAAACAAAAGCTTTTAATACTGGAGTACTAAAAACAGTTTAATAGTTCTGCTACGGTTTTTACAGATCTGCTACATGGTCCCGCAGTTGACGGCTGCTGCTTTAGAGGATCTGAGGGTGCAGGTGATTTATCAGGGAATCAGAGAGAATCAGAGAGGTGATTAAGAAATAAGATGATTAATGGATTTATAATTAAGGAGAATGCCGAATTTTGAAATATGATGCTTTATGTGAAGTCAGTGAAGCTGGTGAATTAAAGGGGTGATATGGAGAAGGTAGACAGCTGAATTTTGAATTCAAAGGGCCAGATACAAATACATACATCGACAAGACTGAAATTTTTTGGTGCGTCTAACATTAGCGAATTTACATTTACAAACGCTGTAGCTTATCACTCAACCTGCACCTGGCACCACCTAGTAAATGAACTCTGCGTGAGGTGTAAATTGAGGTTTGAAGCCATTCTGAAATGAAAATGCTCATAAAAATGTGTAATAAAGATCTTATGAAATGAAGACTTTTGGGTAAGCGACGTTAAATGTATAAAAGGTATTTATACAGCTGCCGTTAGATCCTCAGCTGATTTACTCTAATGAAAAGACTTGCGTACAGAATAAGCTTCTTCATATAAAAGTGGAAAATTGTCCTCTTGGTCTACTCAGTTTTTTCACCTAAAATCATCCAATAATATTACTAGACATTTTGTCATAAAGAATATCTAATTGTCCAAAGTTTAGAACGATGAACAGGAACACAGCCAGCCACAATTCGCATGTCCCCAACTCCGTCTCCCTTTTTTTGTGGTAATTTTTGCATAATTCTCCATCATATATATATGTATCTTGGAGAGACATTTACTTTGTGTGTCACCTTGTACACCATGCGTAAACCTTTGGCATTTAGGCTCATGCACAAGTTTTGTACACTTAAGCTTAAGCCTAATTGTGCCTGGAAACAGGTGCAAAAAGAGGCTTTGAATAACCTCCACAACAAAATCATTAAATCTAGAATAATAGAAGTGTCTGAACTCCATTCTTGACCCACTGTCACTCCACCATCACCACCCAGGCCTGCTTTTTCTGCTCTCTCACCACAGTCTACACATGATACTTCATACTTCACATGATACACCTTTGGTCTGTACCAAAATTCCTCTAATACATTGGTGTCTAGTGTTTAGCATAGTATCAACTTATGTTTTTTTTTCCTCCTTTTTTTGTGGTTGTTTCTCAAAAGATAGCTTGAGCCCCAGCTGTGTTTGTCCAGTTTCGCTCGTTAGTTTCATCTCTGACTCAATTCCTTCCGTAACATTGTCATTAAGGCTTGTTCTTGGTGCTTTGCTGTGTTTCTTCAAGATCTATTGTTGATTGTAGATCTAGATGTGAATCCTCGGGGCTAAATAGACTCTTCTTAGGCATTCTGGAGGAAGCTAGGGAAAAAAAATCAGCCAAACAGGAAGTAGAGAGGGTGGGAACAGCAGCAGACTTGAGGGATGAGGAATGCTATATTTACTCAGAGAGAGAGAGAGAGGGAGAGAGAAAGACAGACCATTTGTACGTATTATCATTGTTTGTCTGTCTTTATTTATTTATCTTATATCTCCACATATCCATGTTTTGGTGTACAACACGACAGACAAAAGCAACCACGCTAAATTTCTACATTCGGAATAAAATCCATGTAATCCCTTACTCAACAAGACGACTACTGAGAGTCTCTTGACTCTGATCTATCATGTTTGTGATGAAATTTGGAACAGCGTAAATAAAAATTGCTCTGTAACTGTGCCTGTAATATTTTGCCCCATATCATTTTTATTACGCCATGCAAGAAATCGTGTTAATAGTTTCACTGTTGATAGATTTTAGCCTCGAATTTAATATCACAAGCAACCATCCCCACAACCAGCGCTGTTTTTAACATCTATTAGCATCGTCTTCCTGAAGAAACACTTTGAGAGCGTTCTCAGGAGTTTATTGAATCCAGGATGCACCTGTGTACAGTCTGGAGGTCATGAGGTCGTGAGTGACACTGAGAACCTCCCAGACTGAATGCTGCTGTAGGCATCTCACTATTTATATCTCCGTTCTCTCTCACACGCCACTTTGTCCCAGCAGAGAGGAGGAAGTGCAAGAAGGATGCCTCGCTCTTTTCACGCTATAGTCACAAAGGTCCCACAGCGGTGTATGAGTGCCCCGCTCTGTCTCTCTTTCTCTCTCTCTATCTCTCTCTCTGTTTTCACACCTGCAAACATGTCCAGTGGAAACAGTCCAGTGGATAATATCCTGGAAATGCAAGAAGCCCTTGTGGAAAAGAAGTTTGTTCAGTGTTTATTTCCCAAACTGTGACAAGTGACTAACACTTGTATTATGCATCTCGCATAAAACAATATCTAATACATTATCCTAGTTATAGTAGCTCATTCACTGGGATTTGTACACTGGGTGCTCCATATAGTCTAAGACGAATTATAAATATTAAAAAAATGTTTAATCATTAATATGGTGATAATATTTCTGCCGCATGAAGGTCTTCAGGACAGACGACTTTGCATTTTCTGGTTTCTTGGGAACATGACAAGCTGCACTTTTTGTCTTATTAACTTTAAAAGAAAAAAAGCTGCTATATGTTAAGTGTTAAACTGTCGCTCTTAAATTAATTAAAAAATTGTAATATTTGGCAAGTTGCTGTAGTATAAGAGGAATAAAACACTTCGGGACATGCGGATATTGACCTTTGGGTTGGTAACAGTAAATCAACTTCATGTCTGGCTGCATCACACCAGTCTCTGATTATTTTCCTACAACAACACACCCTGTAGTGTTTTATTCCTTACTTAACACCTGCCCTTCATTTGTCCAAATTTATACATACAGTCGTTATTCCTGAAGTGACTTCCATCTTAGTGTAGGTACTAAATGAATCTATTTTGCATAAACACTGCTGTGTATTTTGCACTTTTTCAGTAGAAACTCCCCAAATTGCGTAATCATGAAGCCAGACATGCAGAAAAAAAGGTCAAGGTGTCCTTATTTGCTTATGTGAAAATCCTTCGAAGACCATTTTTTGCAGGTGTTATGAAGTACGCCCCTGTTTTTAATGTTATACGCGAGTGTTTATATAAAATTAATATAAAATTAGTGATGACACAAAAAGTGAAATTTAAAAAATATTCAACTTAGCTGTATACGTGAATTTGAAAGCCGTCTGTTTTTGCATTGCTCCAAAAAGGCAGTATGTAATTCAACGATAATTTCCTATAAACGCCTCCAGACTCATTAGCTGAAAGCTAAGGATTAAGTCAAAGTCTGCTTTCACATTCGTTTAGCCCCACAGGGAGACTTCACATTTATCTGAAGAAAGACTGCATCTTGAAAAAGGCACCACAGCACACGCATACTTGTTCTTTCTGTGAAAGTATCACCTCTGTCAGTTTTCATACTCAGAAACAGACACATTATTTTGGTGTTTGATATGGGCTAAGATATGAAAGGAAGGCCATATGGAATAATGTGAGAAAAGAAAATAATTGTGTTTGATGAGTCATCTTCATCTTTTGCTGTTGCTGCACTTATTTAAGGAACCCACATGTCAGTAGAATTAAAAGAATTGAAACTTCGTTACCGATATCGGCGCAAGATAAGGATTAAAATCTACAGTAACCATCTTGACTTCTTCTTATTATTATTACTGAGGCCATTTTTCAGTTTTTTTTTCTTATGAAGCGAGATCTCATAAGAAAAAAATCTCTAATTATCTTATGAGTTTCGCTGTAAATAGATTTATGCAATGCCTTTTTCCTTTTCCATACACACACACACACACAGCAATAATTCAAAAATAAAAATGGCAACACTATTCTCATTCACTTGGATTTTATTCACATTTTAAATATACTAATGTTTAGCGGTGTCCTTACATTCCACTGTTTACTGCAGATCTCCAGTTTGATCAGGCAGACAAACCAGCATCAATAATAATAATAATCATATTAATAATAATAATAATAATAATAATAATAGAAAAAAAGCAGCATCCTGGTTTCAAATAAAAAGCCATTTGGGATGGATTTATCATGTCCATGTGCTAGTATGCACAATCTCATATTCAATAAAAAGGAATTACATCCAGATAAATAAAATAAAACATAGCACTAAACTTGTTACAGGATCTGTATCATAATAGTCATAAAATCAACCTTGGGGGGGAAAAAAATCACACTCACCTTAATAATTAAGGTACACACTCAGGAATAGAAAAGAGACTCAAATTAGATTTGGGGGAAAAATGTTTGCTTGGAGTGTTTGTGCTGTATTAGTGCACTTCTTGACGAGTCTCATGAATCGGGTCTTGATGTAGGTAGCGGTCGCCCTTGTGCACAGGAAAGACCTGCTAGAAACCGGATACCGCTCCAGCTCCAGCTCCAGAGTCTGGCCTCTAAGGTGCTTGGTTTCCTTCTGGAATGTTTAAGCATCGCTGTGAGCCTCGAACGAGCATTCCCAAGGTTGTGTAGCATTTTTTTTATTTTTATGCCAAGCCCTAACATTCAGGGAGAGACTACCAGTGGAGGGCGCTGTGGCATCCTTACACTCCAACCTCACAGTCCATCTCAACATACCATCCAAAAAGTTAAAACGTTAAAAAAAGAGAAATGGTGGAAGGAACAGAACATCTCTGGTAGGAGCCACAGAGTGTGTTGTAGTGTAAACATTCGCCCTGTTGTTGGCGCTAGAGTCGCCGCACCTCGAGGCTTGCGCTTTGTGAATCTGTGTGTTGCTGGATCCGTCCACATCATTGGTATTGGAGGTAATTTTTTAGAGATTGGGGTAAAGGCAAGGTCTCGATCTGCTGCAGTCGGTCACGGCCCAGAGCTAGACGCGCTGCTCTCCTGCACAGGTCCATCAGAGGCAGGGGCTCAGCTAAAGAAGAAGAGAGAAAATGAAGAAAATATTAATTTGTGCTGAATGTGAACAGTTTTGCATACATCCTACACACTTGAAGATCATGTTCTGTTCATTATTTAGCAATGGATGTACTGTTGGGCCATCCCACTTTAGATGTTGTGTCTGTGTGGGAACGTTGTGGGCGTGTTGGCTCTTTTAGCTGTGTAAATAAAGCAGTTTTCCTCACGAGGACCAGCCAAATGTGCCCACAAGGATAAGAATAACGGGCAATTTATTTAGAGTTAGGTTTAGGTGTATAACAACTGCCTATTGGAATATTCATTCATTCATCTTGAGTAAGCTATTCATCCTGGTCAAGGTCATGGTGGATCTGGAGTCTATCCCAGGAACACTGGCCACAAGACCAGGAATACACCCTGGATGGGATGCCAGTACATCTCAAGAACACAAGTAGGGGCAATTAAACCTAGTTAATCCATCTGGGAGATGGGAGGAAACCCACACTGACACAAGAAGAACATGTGAAACTCCACACAGACGGTAAGCCAAGCTCAGGTTTGAACCAGGGACGATGAAGCAGTGAGGCGGAATACCACCTGCCTATTGGCATAACTTTGTTTTAAATATTTATGTAGCCTAAAGTGCAGCATGGTACCAATGAAGCTCTGTCAAGCATTTCACAACTTCAGCCAAAGCCTTAACACAAAATAATTCAATGTCTCTGTCTATGCATGCAAGAGGGATAGTATTCGCCCGTCACTCCATATCTCACTGAACACTCTTCCACTTCAGCTGACGAAGGGTTTGAATAATAGATGCCACTTGGAGCTAGTTCTTCCAAATGATACTGCTGTTACCCATCTGGCTAGAACCAGTCACCATGTGCCTTACGCACTCACTCCACTACCCACACCTTCAGCTAACCGAGACTAATCAAATGTTACAGATAAAGCTGCAGGAGGATTGTGGGTAAATGACTAGCGGAGTGTCATGCTTCAGCACTTTTCACATCTGACGTCCCATAGCGCTAATGCGTTTTGCATGGCACATTGTCAATTTACTTCCAAATGTGTGTCAGGAAAGGACTGATTCAGCCAGAACAATCATGTACATAATGTATTTCAAAACGACATTATGGTGGATAATTTAAATGTGTTTGCTCATGCTGTCAGGCTTCGTTGTCTCAGCAAACACTAACGCAGCTGTGTTCTCCTCAGCTGCTTAAAGCAGAGGTTCCCAATTGAGATCCAATCCAATCCAAGATGTTGGAAGTAAAAAAAAAAAAAAAAATAGATAAAAGATTGTGCTCAATTGTGAGGGGAAGTGGGGTCTCAAGTCAAAAAAAAATCTAAGGGATAAAATTTGTAAAAATTTCAATTCAGTATTTCATTAAAGAATAAATCTTGGATGCCAGTGAAGGTCACAAGTTAATTATAAAGATTAATGTGCAAGTTGTTCATGGTGGATTTTTCCTTTAAGTGATATCATATTAACTGTCCTGTAAGATTTTCGATCTCCACGATCTCCACTAGCGCTAATATTTTCGTTGTGAAGTTCTCCATTAAGGCTGGTTGTAATCATTAACTTGGACGTTAATACAGATGCAGTGCATTCATGCTAGCACCAGTGACTGATGAGGCAGTCATATTCCACCGCAGCCTCAATACCCATTATCATTTACCTCCTACCTCTCCTCACACAACAACACTCACAGTCTCTTTCTACACCGTACACACACATGTACACACCCTGCTGGGTTCAAGGTTGGCTTACCAATTTAGATAAGACACCACTATTTGCACAAAAGAGGGAAAGTGTGTAGCAAAGATACAAAATCAATATACACAGTAATATATACAGCCTGCTGGGATCAAATTAGCATATAAAAAAATGCAAAAGTCATTGTCATGTTTGTGCAGCCTGCTTGTTTCCATGTGGCAAAAATGGATTAAATGGATATGATTAGCAGAGCATGCCACTTTTTAAGTCCAAAATTTCTGTAAAATATTTATGCGGGGAAATTTTCAGGGTGTAAATCATAAAGTTTACACCCTGTGGTTGCCAGATTTGTCTTTTGTAGATGTGTCCGAGACTGGGTTTGCCAGTAGTGCCTAGTGCCTTTAAACATAAGCATGTGCCTTTAAACTCGGAAAAAATCAGGGATAGAAAATGCGGACTGAAGTTTCCTTTGCTGTCAAATGCAATGCAGATCTTTAATTAATTGCTTACCGGCTTGGCAGTAAGTAATCAAGTGTTACCATATTAGTTCTTCAGTAATGACTAATCACTCTAATAAATTGCTATGCTGACAAAACTGTAATGACTTTGTAAAGAATTTTCAACCACTGTGCCAGTGTCAGATTTTTGTCTCGTCACTGTTATACTGTATGTTGTGTTGTCTGAACAGGACAAAAAAACTGAATGATAAAATTCCCACACCAAGTGAATTAGGCAAGTATCTATACAACAAGAGCTATTTTTTAAAACTGTGCTAAAAATACACCCAGTGGGATAAACACTAACGCTAATCAGGCTTCAGCACCTCCGAGAACAGCAGGAGGCTGTGTTTATGAGAGGAGCCGGATAGTTCCAGAATAAACCCTGTTCACAAATCTGAGCATATATATACACACACACACACACACACACACACACACACACACGAAGCCATCCCTGATTATAGAGAACATAATGATTCAGAAAGTCATCGCAGTGATGAAACATACACAGTCTGGCCAGTCTCTGACCTGCAGCTTCAACACAATAACGGCCCACCAGATGGGAAGATTAGACTTGAAAGAAAACATAGAGGAGGACACATGAAACCTGCTAGAGTGGGACCATCAGACAGACGCTCACCCACGCCTACAACATGTGCTGTGCTGTATAACTCCGAACAGCATGACAATGGCACAAACAAAATGTTGTTGCCAACCAGGGGTGGCTGGTATAAATGGGCTCATTTTTGGCATCCACGTCCGATTATTTGTTGTTAACAAATGTTGGCTTCTTTTGGACTTTTGTGGAACCAATGATGGTAAGAAAAAGACACAGGATACCATGAAGCCTTTGACGATACCTCATCTCATCAAATATATAATGCATTGCTCAACCCAAAAAGGTTCATCATCAAGCTATTGAAAGATTTTAGACATTTTAGACCATCTTATATTACATCACCACCACCATCATTGTTTGGCAGCATTGGCTCATGGAGTGTGACAAAGATCTGTCTCTGCCTTCTTAGCCCATAAATCTTTGTCAAGAATAGTGCTCGAGATAGAAAGATGGCACATTTTCATTCCGAGTGTTCCAAGGTTACATGCCAATAACCAGAAGTGAGAGCAAACTAGCTCTCACCTAGGTCTGACTCAGATGGTGTTCACCATGTCTGTCTACTCTGACATCAAGTGCATCCTTCCACATCTTTCCCCGAGGCAATTATTGCCCTTCAAAATGCACTTTTCAACTCTCTTGCTCTTCTGAAGTGTCTAAACCGATAGCCAAGGGAATATTTTGAAAAGTCTGCAGAAAATGGAACTTAACACTGACTGATAATAAGCAAATTTTTATAACTTAGGAGAAAGCCCTTGAGTCAGAACCAGTGCCCATTTTTCACACCATGAATAATTGAATCACTTACAAAGAACGTCAGTTCCATACAGTACTTGGCTTGGAACTGATTAAACATACTCTAATTACATCAAACCAGGCAAGTGAATGAATATGACACTTTTATAGTGTACAATTACTGCTCTTGAGAAGAGATTCAGATACCATGTAGGCAGGAGTGCCACCACGTTAGCGAAGCCATGCACTTGTTCGACGCTATCGTAGACAATTCACACACACACACACACAAAAAAAAAAAAAGTTTTCTGTCAGGAGATGTTTACTAAGCATTTTTGGAAGGAGTCTCGACTGTCAGTGCTTTGTCACAGTAAATGGTAAAGCTGCAACTTTCTGACACGGAAAGTCTTCAGGATGGTTTTGCAGTTTCTCGGTAACATGAAAACTTGCAAAAACGTAGCAATAAATAGATAAAAAAGAATGATGCGTTGTTCATTAATAAATTTAAAATGGTGGCATATTGCTTTGGATTAAGAGGAACAGAACACTTTGGGATGTGCAGTTATTGGAAAATAATCAATTCAGGGTGGTAAACAATAGCTCAGAAGCACTCGTGACACTCTACACAACTACCAACAGCGATGATGCTAAAACAAATGCATTTTATTTAGGAATTAAATGAAATGGACAATTGTTAGCACTAGGTTTATAAGAACTCAAGTGTTCCAGAGACTTAGGACAATTTCAGACAGCACAGAAGGCAGCTTTAATACTCAGTCAGTGATGCTAATACATCAGGCAACCCCAGACATAATATTTTTCCTGTACTGTTACACTCTGGAATGAGGTTATTTTTAAATATGCGGTTTGGAGATGCCCAGACAGCCATCAGGTTTTTCTCACACTCCCAATAAGCCAGATCCAGACAGAAACTGCAAAGACGTTCAGCTTAGCAATGTAATGGTATAATAGTATAACTGTATACTATGGAAATGGGAGAATGTATGGAAAAATGCCATTATGAGGTATGCCATAGCATGTAAAATGTGCTACTTAAAGACTAAAACATGACAGGATGTGCTGTTAAAGGATTATAATCAACAATGGAGTGATATTATATTTGAATATTTGCAGCATAAACGCAGCATTATGACTGTATACATGACTGTATGTCATTGTCTATAGAAATACAAAGCAAGCAGATTCCATGTACAGTTGTTACACAGTGAAGTTTCCATACTCTTCCACCCCTATTTCAGAGGCAGGGTAAATAGCTTTGTCATGCTGACAGGACATCCTCGGAGAACTATGGTGGATTACGTGGCTCCAGGGCTTGAAAGGATAGTACTCTAATGGGAAGATTCATCACCTCGCCAGACCAGAGTGATGCTACCTGATATCACCGCCTGTCCTCTGTGTCTGTGTAGAACAAACAGGCCGGATTTACTACTTGGGTGAAATATAAGGTTTTGAATATTTGAGGGTTTGGATGTGGAAAGGTTTTTGGAGTACAATGGAGGAACAACTTCTAGAGAACCTCTGTTGTATTTTATGTAACTTCAATTTGGACCTTGGACAATTGGACATAACTATGGAAACAAGAAGATCCAGGCAAACTCAGACTGATAGTCACATGAACACATGCACAATTGCTGCCCACAGATTCTCAAAAGCCCAACCAAGATGGAGAAAATGGCTTGTGTTTTTCCTTAAAGTGTTTTCCTGGCTTTATAAACTATGAGTGTGTGGCTTGTGGCGTCCTTTTATACTGTGAGTGTAGCTGTGATGGTAATTGAGTCCAGGTGTGAGTGATCAGTAATCTGGTGAACGTGAACATGACAGAGTCTGTGGTGACTGCGTGTTGTAGTCCTTGGTGGCCATGTTTGTAGGCCACGGTGTATTCTGGGAATTGTAGTTGGATAGACATGACACACAAAAAAAGTTAAGAGAATGGCTCTTTCCTGACTCAGGTCATACAGTATATGACTAACAGTTATCAGTCTGTAAATGTTATTGCTGACTGCGTATAAAAAGTAAAGTTTGATGTTCCACAGGGCTGTGTTCTAGCCTACCCTAATGTATATGTATATATATATACACTGTTCAATAAAGTGAAGGAATGTCTAAAGGACATTAGACACTGAATCGTGATTCTCTCTACATTGGCTCCCAGTCAAATTTCACATTGATTCTAAAATATCACTAACCTGAGCAAACTTTTGGTCTGTTACGATCCACCGCTTCTGCTTCGATCAGCAGATGCAGGTTCTTTATTAGCACCTAGAATGATAAAGACTACAGCAAGAGGAGAGCTTCTTTCTACAAAAACCCCCAGCTATGGAATAGTTTTCCAGTTAGTGTTCAGAACTAAGGCACAGTGTCAATCTTTGAGTCTAGGTTAACAACTGATTCGTTTAGTCAGGGATTTTGTTAAACAGATTTAATTCTACATCTTGCTTTGTGACTAATGTCACAATAATGTCTTTTAATAAAAGTGGTATACAAGTAAAATTGTATTGAATGTATTGTACCAAACACGACACGCTAGCACTGAGTCACTCATGTTGCATACTCGTCATAGTCTAAATACTTGAAAGAGGGTCCAACAGTAACTCCTTATCTACATACTAATAACTTGATTTCAAAATTATTATTCATTTACAACCACATATGACTCAGTGTGTGTATTATTCCAAGCAGCAAGTAGGACCTCGTAGGTCTTTAAATGACTCACTGGTTAAATGTGGAGGTTCTTTTGTCTGAATGAAAGTGACAGTTTCCATGACTGGTATTTTTTTGAGTGTATTTGTATGTGGGTGTATACCGAAAATCATGTTTTCACAGCTTGTCCTTGCATCTCTTCATCTGACACATAATTAATGTATATGTATCCTCTCTATTTGCTTACATTTAGCACTAACCATCTCTCTCACATACCCGAGGGAAGGCCGGGATAAGTTCAGGTGGTTACATATGCTGCTTCTTCATCCAATATTAGCAAATGGTCTTCTGAATGTGTAATGATATTACTTTAAGTCATAAGGTTGTTTAAAACCTTTGATAGCAGGCTAAAGCAAATTTGGGTTTTATGTGTACTATGCGACATGAAACATGAATTTATGCACCATGCACTATTGAATCGTGACTTACACTAAGTCTCATTACGTATTATGCAATGCTAATGCATTTTTTACGTCCTCGAGTAGCTACAGTTTCTGCTTAGTTAGCAGAGCAGCACCCGTGATATTGTCCTGTCTGAGACTGCAATTCATAATCCACGGGTGATGATTTATGCTGTTTTTTTTACCATGAATTTGTTCATTGGCAAATAAAAAATGATAGAGGTTTCACAAGTACCACACAATCACAGTTTGCAATATCGTACAGAGCCTCTGAGACGACTTTTTTAATAAAAAGCCAGGCCAAAGATTAATATACTGAGACCACAAGGTAATATTTTGAGTATTTTGTGGCCAAAACATAATAATTTGCGTCCATGAATTGTCTAATTTCTAGTTAATTGTTTAGTGGAACTGGATGAAAAAAATTTACTTTGAAAATTGGATTATCACATATGCATATCGCACCACCAGTGACTCCAGTATGTCTTTATGTATTATTCCATGATTGAGGTAAAATGTAATATTATCAAATCATAATCATCTCCACACTTCCTATGACCACAATGGTCAGATTCAATTGATTTCTTTGTGTCTCACGCCTTTTAAACCATATCGTGGCCATGAAATAGTTCTCGAGAAACTCATGGGATAAATATTATTCATTTGTTATCACAATTTATTTAAATAATAATAATAATAATAATAACCACCAATAATAATCACCTTACCAGCTCTGCAACTTTGACTTTGATGTGGACTGTTTTATTTATTTCTAAATTTCCTCCTTACTTATTAAGTGATAATGAGTAAGAGGTGTGACAGCTAGTGTCTAGCTAATGATGCACTTCTAGTTGGTGTGATGTGTGTGTGTGCGTGTGTGTGCGTGTGTGTGTGGGCGAAGGTGTGTATAAATCTATACACACCCTTTTTTTTCTCTCATTAAAACCAAGAACAGTGCCAGGCAGATTCAGATTGGTGATATCCTGCTGACACAGCAGTGAGTTGCTGAGAGGGATTTGAAATAATGAGCGACGCTTGGAAGAAGCTCCAAAAAAAACAAAAAAAACAATGGCACAAATCACTACATCACTACAGTGCGTGGGTTGGCAAGTGTACGAAACTGAACATGTATTTCTTATTGGAATTTAGGCAAAAAAAGCAATAAATGCGTAAAATATTTGCTTTTGTGAACTGTTGATGTGAGAGTGTGAGGGTAAGAAAAGGTAATGATTGTGGTGGTGTTGATGATGGACTAGCAAAACCATTTCAGCTAGTCTAACAACGATTGCTTTTCCTGCACGATGCTGGATCAAGTGCTATTTTATAAACATAATAAGAATGTCAGCCATATTTTTGCGATATACTGGCAATACTAGACTCCAATTAGATGTTTATTCAATCATCTCCTTCATATATCATTATATTAGTCTGCTTTATTTCTCATCATTTACTTCTTCGGTCCGCATTTTCTATCCCCCCCCCCCCCCTTTTTTTTTTTTTTAAGGAAAGTGCTTGCATTTTTAGATGCTACTGAAAAACCTCGTCTCGCTCACTTCTGCTAAAGAAAATTTTTATAATAATTTTATAATTTTAATAATCTGAAAATCAACATCATCGTGACTACCTGCGTAAGATGTCTCTGAATACGAAGATATTAAATATTGCTTAAATATTGGCGTAACTCTTGGACGTAAGTTGCTGATTTTTTAGTGGCATAAGCTACGTTGGGAGAATAAGCAAAAAAAATCACAATTATACTGTAATTCTTGAGTGGCAGCCTCATATACAGAAAACTAGACAGCCATAATAACAGCATATTTGACACTGCCAACACAGAAATGGTGTGTGTGTGGGTGTGTATTTTGCAGGAAGGCTACAATTTCAAAAAGCCATCATCTACTTTTTCCACACATGTACACACACTTTGCTGTAGATTTAGAGAGAAGTCTTAGATCCAGGTGCTATAAACACACAGTTGTGGTCTCTGCTTTCTTTCTCTCTCTCTTTCTCTCTCTCTTTCTCTCTCTCTCTCTCTCTCTCTCTCTCACACACACACACACACAGAGATTCTGGGGGTTTAAAGTTTACCGCACCACCCGACTGAGAACACAGCATGCTGGAAGATACACTACAAGCGATCTAAAAACATTACTGATTCTTTCTCCTGTCCTTTCTTCTCTCCATCTTTTTTTTTTTTTAAACAACACTCTTCAGCCTTCGTCTCTTCTTTCCTGTTCTCTTCTCATCCTCTTCATCTCTTTTTCATCTTCTCACTTCTTCATATCAAGTATCTGATTTATTTTTTTCCAGACATGAGTCATTTAATTTGAGTTAGATGACTCATTTAGTCTCACTCCTTTCTTCTTCTTGTTTATCCTTCTCCACGGGGGAAGGAGTCTAAATTGAGCCTCCACTATCGCTAGAGGAGAGCACAACACAGTAGGAGCAAAAGGAATGAGGAGGGAGTGGGAAACCTTCACCCCACGTACTATTAAATAGAGATTTTTTTAAAAATTTTGCTACATATTGCTGCTTACGCTGGTGATTTACCATGTAAACAAATCAACCATCTTACCACAGTGATATTGAATTCTTGAATCCGAATGTTTAGATGGTGTTAACTGATTTTCTATTATATAACATCCGGTCTGACAGTAGCGCCGACCACAGGTTTATATTAATGCGCTCTTTCTAATATTTTCATTTCTATAGTAACAACTCATTAACAGGGACTTAAGAATATGATAGACGCTTCATATAATCTAAACCTAATAACAAACAGATTTAAAAACAATAACGTAAGAAAAAAATGTTTAATTGTTGATAGTATGAAGTTTCTGTGACTTTTTTTTTACCTTCATGGAAGGAATGTTTGTAATTGTTGGAAGTTTTTCCACCACAGTAAAGTCCTCAGGACAGATGAACTGTCTAGTTTCGTGGAAATATGACAAGCTGTGTTTCTTTTTATTATTATTATTATTATTATTAACTTAAAGTTTATAGCTGCTATAACAGTAGTAAGTAGTAACAGGAACTAACTTGTACATAACTGTAAACGGATAAAAAGTTAATCTTTTGCTGTGGTGTAAAAGGATCAAAACACTTTAGGACAAGTTGTTATAGGAAAAGAATCAATTTCAGTGTGGTAACAGTAACTCCACTTCGCATCACTGATTATTTTACTCTAACAGCACACTCCCAAGTGTTTTATTCCTTACTTATGCTACATAATAAGGCATAGATTCAATTCTGCCTTTTCAGTGATTGGTCAGTGATGCATAAGCCTGTCATTTGTTTGCATCAGTCTCTGAGTCACAGGGTATAACAGGTTGTAAAAGGTGAAAACATACTTTCATTAGGACCCTGATTTGACACTTAAGCCTGATGTTTTCACACTGCTGCATGCACTCTGGTGGAGTCACTGGTATAACACACGGACCACAGCTGTGTTAATAAACATAATATTTTCGCCTGTAACAGTCTTTATCACTGGCTCATTTTCGAAGTAGTAAGACACACTTCCTGCATAAAACCTTTTGCACTATTTATTGCAACTCTAATAAATATTTGAACAGTTTTCCTGAAATCCAAAACACTGTCCAAGGTTGTCCCCAAGGTCATATTCGGCATACAGTAAAACACAATCAATAAACTTTTATTCTACTACGTAATGCTCCATGGTTTGATCCTGAACTCGGGTGTATAGTTTCGCATGTTCTCGCTGTGTCTGTCTCCGTTTTCCTCCCACCTCCCCAAAAACATGCTGTTGAGTGAACTGGCTACTCCAAATTGCCACTAGGTGTGAATAAGTGTGTGAATGTGTGTGTGTGTGTGTGTGTGTGTGCATGATGCCTTGCCAGGGTGTATTCCTGTCTCATGCCATAAAAACGTTATTCCAGTCCAACTAGCGTCTTCATTTCTATTCAGTGAAGTGTTTAAATGTCAGGTGACTGCATGTCGTGCTAGCATTAGAGTTATATATATCCGTTTTATATCAGTCACTTTTCTAGAAATGTTGTTTAGCATCTATTCAAGCTAATTAATTTGTAAAAATGCTGTGAAAAACTGATAACTGATTCCCTAGGCTAGTGATTTATCCACCCCGACATTGCAATCTTATACTGAAATATGAAATATATTAAATATACTATATTGTCTAAAATGTAGCTAGTTAATTACAAATAAGCTAGCTATGATGGAATGTACAGTGTGATAGTGCTAAATTGTTAAATAAGAAATAGGCACATTTATTGTTAGCATAAATAAGGTGTATTTAGAAGTGAGAAATTTTAGGATTTAGCTGAAGTACTATGTAAGTAATATCTAGACCAACTTAAAGCTCATAATTCAATCTGACTGTTAGTTCTGTTGACTGAAAAAGAAAGAAAAACAAGGTTGCCTAAGGTGTATTTTGGTTTCTAATGATTTGGCAGATAAGTTTAAAATCCACTGAATAGAGACAAACACCTTCTTCAATATATACACCAAATGCTTTGGTTTGATCTTCCTGTTCTTCTACACTGCTCATGTTTTTCTAAAATGACCCAGAAATTGCACTTTTCATCCACTATCTTCTCCACCTCCACTCCCCCAGAGGGCACCAACAGGACCAACACCTCTCCGGGAGCATTACGTCCCCACTGTGTATCTCGCACATTGTTTTTTCACCTTATTCGAAATGTTAACTGGAATGAGATAATGGTTTAAAATGGTTAAAAATAACACAGCTAATAAGCTAGTCAGTTCAATACCATCCAACCTACAACATGCCCTTTTTTTTTTTTAACTGTAATGACTCCCTCACAAAAAGGTTCAGATCGCTCACACTTGGTTCAGGTGTAAAAACAGCCGATAATACTGTATATTAATTTGATGCCTCTAGGTAGAATGTAGTCCAGAGAAAATCCTTGTAATGACTTTCGATTTTATAGATTACATGATCGTCCTGATGCTGTATCTTTTCTTAGATGGCAGTTTAGCGTTTCATGTGTTTTGTACCAACACCATCTGTAGGATTGTAATCTAGACCTAGATCTGAAGATTTCGCTTCTTCATACCATTCGTAGTGTATTTTTCTCATGATCATTGGTGGTACTAATGCACTCATTTCCATGAAAACCTAAAACTATTCGACATTGGATGCCAAAACTCTGTTCCCTCACTACACACTACATTACATTACACACTCACTTTCCTGTCTCTGGTGACGTTAATGCTGTTTAAAGTGTCTCGTAATCATATCACTATTGAGCCATGAGTAGCAACGTTGACTGAGCTGCAATTTGCTCATTGTGCTAATAATGTGCCTGCCCTGGATGAGAAGATCATTTAACAGATCAAAATAAAAGAATAAAATGTTTGAGAAATAGCGCTGAATTGTCACCTGAGAAAAAGCAATATGATTCACTTTGCTATTTTCGGCTCTCGGCTTCCCCGGGACAGGTGATACACCAATTTGCCTTTTGTTTCTGCAGCTGTAAACCTCCTTAAAGGTCAAACATATTGCAGTAATCAAATTTTTTGTGAAGCTTGGGATCAGGTTGCTTGTCATCACTGTAGATTACCACAGCCTGGTAGATTATAGAGGACTTATTCACAGATCCCACTGACGTTTGAAGGTTATAAGTCAGTGCAAGAACATTATTATTATTATTATTATTATTATTATTACTTCAAATGTTAGACCTAGTAGTCTGAAAATTTTTGGGAAAAAAAAACCTTTACAAAATATGTATCAATACACTCAGGGGAGTCTCAAAATCCAAAATTATGTTGATATTTGTAAACAATATGGCCGTCACATGCCAATAAATCCTAGTGGGCAGAGCTTAGTTTACTCACATGTAACTCAAGACTGCTTGAATTGACTTGGTTCATGAACTTGGTTCTGAGGAAGTATAGGAAGACTGAATAACACTTTCTCAGAATCTGGAAGTTGGATTCAGCTGAAATTTGGTATACTGCATCATTGTCCTATTCTGTAAGACTATTTCTAATAATGTTCGGGTTACTGAACAAAACTGGCCACCATCAGCCAATAAAATTTTCAGCAGGCATTTTACAGGGTTGGCTGTGGTGCAGTGGATGGCGTTTCCACCTCAGAGCTCCAGGGTATTCGATCCTGATTCGATCCTGAGCTCAGGTAACTTTCTGTGTGGAGTTTCTGAGCATTTTCTCCCCATGTTCATGTGGGTTTCCTTTTCAA
The DNA here is from genome assembly GCF_027358585.1 of Pangasianodon hypophthalmus. Taxonomy (NCBI): domain Eukaryota; kingdom Metazoa; phylum Chordata; class Actinopteri; order Siluriformes; family Pangasiidae; genus Pangasianodon; species Pangasianodon hypophthalmus. The sequence goes on along the minus strand of NC_069713.1, from coordinate 32,133,121 downwards.
TTATTACCTCAAATGTTAGACCTAGTAGTATATTTCAGTATGCTATATGGACGAATTGATTGCTCATTTTTTCATCACAAAATTATAATCTTTGTTTTTCCATAAAGGTTTTTAATGTAGAGATCGGTGGGATAATATTAAATCAAGTTAAGATAATTCCAAATGACACAATACAAAGATGACAACAGAGTAACTGAGGACTCCAAATTCAAATATTTCTATATATAGGCACATTTTAAAATGCTGTAACTTTATTTTGATTGAGATACAGCCAAAAGAGAAACATATTTCAGCAAAGTTCAGCAAAGTCTGTAGTACAGAAAATTTCACCACGCGTAGGTTTTTTTTTCCCAGGAAATTTGTGATTTCCAGAAGTCAGTTAGCCAGTTACCTATTATTGAGTAAACATGGTCTGGTTGCATTTTTAATATACTAAAGATAAGGATATGTGATTTCTAAATGCATGCCAAGGTTCCTTTTCAGCTAAAAGGTTGCCCAGTAAGCCAGCTACCTTCAAAAGATGTGGTTCCTAAGGCAGCTGCTTTCCAAATCCCTTCAAGCATGGCAGTCCATCTTAATTTAGCATTCAAGCCAACAAGACAGAGCCCGGGTTACAGAAAGGAGCGTGTCCGATGAACCAAAAACAATTTTGAGCCCAGATATTGGATAAAGCAGTTGGGAATAAAGAAAAAAAAACAGAATGTTGGTGCACTAAGGGGAGAGATTTTCAAGGGATTAGAAAGAGCTGGTTCACCCAGATTTGCAGATCATGTAGCAGGAGGCGAGGCAGAGCAAATGGAGAGAGAATCAATCAGACAGCAGAAACAGAGAGAGAGAGAGAGAGAGAGAGAGAGAGAGAGAGAGAGAGAGACTGGCGCCCAGTAGTAAACAGTAAGACCGATAGGCCCTTCATTGATTCATTAGTCCTTGATTCACTGTTTCATTTCTATCTCCCCATCACCAGCACAGAGCTTTTAAGGACAAAATGCTGATTCGCTGAAATCTTGAGTTGAAGCGGAGGAAGACGAGGAAGCCAAAGCAGACAGAGCAGATGTCTCTTTATCAGAATTCCCATGCTATCGCTCCCACTAAACACAAGAAGGCGTGAAGTTAAATTTGGATCTAGAGATGGAGCATATGAAGTAGAGAGTTGCAAAAAAAAACTGAATAACTTCTGCAATAAGTTTCCTGGTTGCACTTTTATTAGCTCAGAGGAGATTTGTTTCATCTGAATGCTGGAAGTGAATGCTGTCAATTCCTTCATATTCTCCATTCTTGTAGCGCAAAACAAAAGCCATCGAGTTTTACATTCCCTCCTCAAATCACAATCAATTATTTAAAAGCACGGTCTGCATTCACAGATAAAACAGCATCCTGTTGATAATCGAATTCCTGAATGTACATTACAGGACCATTTTAAAGGCCAGAGAAAGACAGGTGGAGTCTTGCTAGACCAAATCTAGTCTAGAAGGACCTTCACAACAAATTGCAGGTTAGATCCAAAAGCTAAATCAGTAATGGGTTTATAGATCACTAAAGGCAGTAAGCTTCTGTTGTCAGCTTTTAAAAAGAACTCTGAGAGCAAAGCACGCTCTGTACAACTCAATATCAAGAAGACAGCTCCGCGGACATGGCGTCTTCCCTGATGTTAGCTGCCATCCCTTTCATTTACTCCCACTTAATCTACCATTCTCTTTCTGTGACTATTCATTTTTATGTGCTTGTGCTCTCTGTTTTGGGCAATTATTTTGGAATGAATTAGGAGTGCTATGAGGAAACAAATAAATGTAAGTAAATGTCAGTAAATACATAAAACTGAGTCATCGAAATTCACAAAAAGCACTTTCCACGAAGATCTCAGGTGAATGAAACGAAGTCAAGTGAATCTCAAACCCAAAAAGGAAAACCTCATGCTTGATCACATTAATGCTGTCACTGCTGATGACACAGGGGGGCATCGCTAGCATACAGTCACAATGGTATTCAATAGGAGAAGAATTTCAGCTTTTTGTGGTTACCGCCTAAAAATAAACGAGGAAGAGCTTCTTTTCTCGCTTTCTGGATTTTTTTTCAGTGACGCTCAACATCTCATTATTGAGAAATCCAACAAAGCAGTAGGGTAGACTTTAGTGCAAATATTGGATTCAAAGTACGAGAACGCAACGCAGCAATACGAAGCAGACAGTCTCGGCTAGTTAACAATCTACGTGATGATGAACATGATGGTGTTGATGAAGCTTTGGAAGCTGATCTGTTTGAGCAGAGTGTACGGATGTGGATGTGAGACAGCTGCACAGACTAAAGGACTAAAGCGCCACTGCATCTAACTTTAGACAGAGATGAAGCAAGAACTAATGCTGCATTCATTTAATGCTCGTAACTCAAAATTTCTGACATTTCAGGAAAAAACAAAGAAAACTCCGCCCTCAATTTGGAATTTCTACTCGGAAAGTCGGGAAGGTTTCCTCAACCTCGAATTCAGTTGTGTCAACATGGCCGCTCATGCCATCAACAATAAATAAAATATCACCTCAGTACTGTAAATGAGTTTATATATAGTATTTACTGTAGATCAATCAACACAGACGCTGGTTAGTTGGTTAAAACTGTAACACTGGTAATACAGTTTCCTGTTTTGAGAAAGTAAATATATCATAAACTCATGATCGTTAACGTAAACTGGCTAGCTTGTTGCTAACAAAAGGCATCCATGTTTTTTCCCCACTTCGCAGCTAGAATGCAGCAAGCTTGAAAATATTGTAGCTCAGAGACTTCAGACGGCATTGTGGGTAACGTAGGAACCGTTAGACAAAGTGACAACAAGAAGATAGAACTTGTTTATGAATGTGAAGTTAATTTTTTGCCCTGTGTGCACTATAAAGCAGTATTGAAGACCAGATAGTGATTATAAATATTGATATGCAAATCATTCAGGGTGGATTTTTCCTTAAAGGAATGATGGAAAAGTAATAAATGCAGAAACATACAGACAGACACACAGCACAGCTTTGACACGATTTGAAAAGGTTCGTGCTGGGAAATTGTGCGATCCAACCCACACCAGAACTCGTTCCAAGCTTTCAACAATCGGCGCTCGCCTTGGCTTTGTTTCCTCCGAAACGCGTCTACAAAGAAATAAAGCTGGCGTGCTGACTGAGACGACAGCTCATAAACTGACGCATGTACACACTCAAAAACAACTGCTGGTTGAGCAGATTTTAGTTCGAAGTGCTTTTCATTTCAGCATGCTTTGCTACAGTACAGTCTGTTTCCGTCAGACAGAAGCCGTCCAATCGAAGTGTTTAATACAGAGAATTATAGCGTGACACTTTTGATCTAGCATAGCAGTCTTTTTCCCATTAACATTCCTTTCCTTTTCTTCCTTCTCCTTCCCTCCTTTCTTGACCGGATGACATTTTGTGTGTGTGTGGTAGACCGAGGACAGATGTAACAGCTGTACACGACAAAGTGGAACTACAGCTGTGCAGGGTTCGACGAAATCCGATCCAACCGCATAATCCTCTAATAATAAGCCCTCAATTAGCATGCAGCCGCTTTTCCTCGAACGCCAGACTTTCCTAACGTTCTCTTCCATGTGCCTCTATTTTTCTGCCTTTTTTTTTATTATGTTTTTTCTCCATGACTTGCAGGTTGAGTCACTTCTCTTCCACTCCACCTCATTTATAGACTTCAATCGCAAAACTGCTAATAAAACAGGTGAACAAACACATGTGAGGCGTCCCATTCACGCAGGAAAGAAAAGAAACTGCAGACAAGAATAAACGCTGAACATCCTAAGGGTGAATCCACGATTGGAAAAAATCTACAGCACAAAAACGTAATCATTAAAATACTTCCGAAATCTTATTTCTGCAGTAATGTGTGAATAGGTTTAATATCTCATACTTAAAACATCATTTTCCACGAGTCATTCGTTATAATTTAGAAAAAAATGTCTATTTTGTGGCCAACATTCACTGAACCCTGTTTGTGTTCAGCACAAATTTCTCGAGGATCATGGGAAGAAGAAATTCTCTCATTCTTTTTTTTCGCTTTATTTTCAATGATATTGTGATATTGCCTGACTAAAACTATTTTAAGTAAATGATCCTAATGTCCTTAAGGTCATCAGGTCATTAGCATGGATGCTAATTTTGTATATTTGCTAATTCTATGCTAAAAAAAAAAAAAACACGCAAAATGCAACCATTATCAGCAAATGTTGTAAAAATGAGATATCGCTTTTATATTGATATGAGTTAAAACATTTTTTTGAACAGATTTGTATATTCTTGCTTTCTTAGATTTAATATTGAAAAATAAAAAATTGTTTTTAAGATTACAAACGCTAAATGGCCCTGCAGTCATACAGTCATTCCTAAATGACAGATCAATTAAAAGACCCTGATGTTTTCTCTGAGTAAACACACATGATCAGTAGCAGCTACTCTGTTCTCTGTACACACACTTTAATACACAATCCCCAAGACTCTCTGCTATATACAAGGTTGTGTTTAAATTTCATTTTATGGAGTTCAGGACAGAGTTCATGGCACATGAACAGTATATGACACTGTATATGTTTAAATCTATATACTGAATATTAACAATAAGGTTATTTTTGCTCAGGATTTAGACTACGAATCCCCAACACATACCCACACACACACACACACACACACACTCTTGAGCTCTTTATAAGATGTAGACAATCCTTAACACACACTAGACATAGGCCTTGAGCATTATAGCACGACATGGAGAGCAAATCACTGACCCGTATAACAGCCTTCCACTATGATGCATGCCTGAGTGAATCTTTTATATATATATTTATACATATATTATACATATGTTAAACCAAACGCCCTCAGGAAGATGCTCAGAGCCGAAACTCAGAGGTCAAACCCTGAACCAGACACACAAACAAGGAAAATTAACGCGCATAATAATAATCTGATGCTGACTTCGACTTTCTCTGTCTATCTGCAGGACAACAATTATCTCTCTGTGGCTCGTCTGATATTCTCTGTCTTCCTGCCACTGTCTCGTGTCATCTCTGTCACCTGCATGCTATCTCCTCATTTATTCTCCTTTCTATTTCTCATCCCTCATTCCCTGCTGGACGAACGTGTATCGCTGGGTCAGATGCCACTGTTCAAGGAATCAAAAGTGGGCTAATTAGAGTATGTAATTAGAGTACGTGTAACGCAGTGCCACTATCTGTATCTTACAGAAGCTCTGTGCTGCCACGCGTGAAATAAAAAAATTCTCATCAATGTCTTGCTATAATGAGAAAAAAATCATGTTATTATGTGAAAATATCACTTTATTATGAGAAAAGATCACGTTATTACAAGACAAATATTACATTATTACGTGAAAATATCACATCAGTATGAGAAAAACATTGTGTTATTGCAAGAAAAATGTTACATTATTATGTGAAAGTATCACGTTATTACGTGAAAAAATCACTTTATTACGAAAAAAAAACATGCTTTTATAAAAATTTATCTCATACGTGATATTTCCTGATTTTGTCTGAGTAACGTGACGTTTTTCTCGTGATAATGTGATATTTTCCCGTAATAACATGATACTGATGGGATTTTTTTTTATCTCATGCGTAGCAGCACAGAGCTTCTGTAGTATTTAAACCGGAAGTGGGTGTGGCTTAAACCGGAAGTTTAGGAAAACACACACACACCTCTGACGGTATTTCATCTGCATGTTTATATTAATGAGCTCGTTCTAATATGTTATCGTCTTACACAGGGACTTTTATGGTGTATGTTCCATATAGCGAGATGAAAAAGCGTGTTTATTTACGCATTTTTGGAAGGAGTCTCCAGTGTGAGTGATTTGTACCATGTACACAAAGTGCATATCCACAAGCCCTTAATAAGAGCTTATAATAAAGGTCAAAAAAATAGTTTGAATTAAAATTAAGCGTATGTAGTACACATGGAATTCTTTAGAGTACGTCATGAAGACATTCCCATCCCATTCCAAACAGCGCTCATCCCGTGCCAATCGATCATAATTACTGCAGACGTCCTCCGGCAACGTTACTGAACAGACATCCGTTCCCAGTGTCACTGTGTGTGTGTGTGTGTGTGTGTGTGTGTGCCGCGTTTGCTGCTTTTCATTTGCAATCATTATACGTAGCTGTAATAAATTAACCGCTAGTACTACAGCACTGCTGCTTTGATACACACACACACACTCATTTTGTCTGATGACACACAAATCATCTCTCCCACACTCCGTCTGTGCTCCTCCAGCTTCATATAATCAGGGTTTTTAGACTTGCTGTACGCGCACACACACACACACACACACACACACACTAATCTGCATCTTAGCATTCCAGCAAAATTATTTTTACACATAATCTCTTCCTCTCACATTACATTACATTACTTTCTCTCTCTCTCTCTCTCTCTCTTTCTTTCTCTCTCTCTGTTTCTGAACAGCTTTGTAATAATGCATGTCATGCAAAATGTCCCGACTCTAATGCATTCTCTCTCGCGTGTTAGTGCTTAATGCAATTCTCTAAAAGCAAGCTGCAAATTCCAACACTGATTCGAATGACTTCTTTGTTGTTGTTGTTGTTGTTTTTGTTGCATAAATCATTTATACGGATTATCGAAGATTCCTTGTGGATTCTGCAACAATCAGCAGGTCAGAGACCCATGACCTCGTGACATTTGTAGAGATCCAGTTTAAAAATGTAATGCAAACTGATCCATATGGATAAAACCCTATTAAAAATACTACACTCACTGGCCAATCATGTGGCAGCAGCACAATACATTAAATCATGTAGATATCATGGAGAATAATTAATGACAGAGCTGCCAGGGTTGTGTTTATTTATGCCAAATTGGGCAAATAATCAAATAATTGCAATTGAATATAATATATTTCTGAAAGTGTAAGTGCAGACAGTGTGTCTGTGATGTACAAAACCATTTCTTTTGTAAGATATATTGCAACGATTGGGAAACAGATTACGGAGTGGATCACGTCCGTACGTTAGAAATGCGTGTGCACAACAGTGACCGTGTTTCCCAAGCAAAGGCTAAGAAAAAGAAGTAAAATGTCTCTCCTCTTGATTTGCAATGCCCAAACTTTTGGAGCTAGTATCTTTTGGGTGGTTTGCGAGATTTGGTCGTAGTTGGGCTGGAAATTTTGCTGAAATCTGGCAACCCTGGGTAAAGATATTAGCTCTTCTGTGTGCGACGGCTAACACACCTGCTGTATCATAAACAGTTGTACAAATTTACATCTAAAATCATTCAAAATGACCTGCTAGACTGTAAGCAGGATGACTTTATGTGGTCAACTCTCATCTGCCTATGAACAGGTTACTATAAAGGTTTACTAGGTAGTAGCTTGTAGCATAAGTCAAGCGTCAAGACTCTTGGATTGATTTTGTTTAACGCTATGACATTACTAGTTAATTAATGAGAACTCTAACTCTGATTGGGAGGTATGTATTACATTCTGATGGACAATCCTTATTTGCAAACAAATACCAATGTACAGACTCATGTCTGCACTACATCTTATCTATCGTTTTTTTCCACATCGCTGTCACAAATGATGGGAAGAAAATGCGCCAGTGCTTTCATCAACCGAGCCAAGAGCCCTAAAAAAAAAAAGGAGGAATAAGTTTCTGCATTCTTTTCTTGTTTTTAAGGCTGAACAGATCGTTCTTTCCCTTCCCATAAACCCAGACTCTTAAACAAAGCTTTGATGAGGTTTGAGACTTCTTAGGCTGCACGCTGAGTTCCCCCATTACAATTTGCATGGGATCCCTTTGTGTTAAATCAACCGTAACTACTTTCAACTTTAAATTGTGAGCTGGTTGTTCTCAGCTTTGTCGCTACAGAGCCAATACACAAAAGACGACTCCAGGAAAAGGAAGGGCAAGTGAGCTTAATAGGACAAAAAAAAAAAAAACCTTTTAAATGTGTCATGGAAGCATTCTGCTCATTATGGTGGTCTATTTTTGGGTTTGGAAATGCCACCGCGAAGTCAGGTGACACATTAAAAATGCTAAAGCTAAATTCCGATTAAGAGAGATCTAAGAAGAAATTCTGATGATGTTTATATAAATGTTATGAGTTTTTTTTTAAATCCCACTATCACTGTACAGTCAGAGAGATAGTTTAGATGAAAAGAAATTTAATAGCACAGATAATATCGCTAAGTGTGGGCGTCCTGCAAAGATCAACACAAGGCCAAAGAGCCTTAAGGAAATAATTTCAACTGCACTTCTCTAGTCAAGAAAAACACTGAAAATGTGGTACTGGGGCATCTGTGATATAAAATGCAGACGACAATAATTTAAACTGAAGACATTTCACTATCCAAGATTCAGTCACATTGAAATGAAGCAGCATGGTCTGATAGAGGCAAAGATATTCCACCAATATACGTGGACTTAAAGAGTTTCATTTAAGGAAATGGACCAGGATACATTAATTGCCACACAGGACTGAAAAGCAACTACATATGGGGTTGGTTAAAATTTTAAAATTGATTAGTGACCGCTTTTTTGGTGACCCCTTTCATGGTCCTTTATAAATCCCAAAGACTATGTGGTTATCCCAGTCACCTGACACTGTGTCAGGCTGAGCATTTAATCCAGACATTGCCATTGATTATAAAGCATTAAATGGAGTGTGTGTTAAACCATGTTCACTAATAAACTATCACAAGGGAAATGAGACATGGTTCACAAAGGTGTTTGTTCTATGGATGAGAGAAGCTTGATGCTGGATTATCAAACAGCTTCTAACAGCCACCTTAAGGCAACAAACCAGTGATCTGCACACAGACGGTTGCCATCTGGCACTGCCAGATTAACAAACGTGTTTCGCACACACCAGATAGGAAAAGTACATCTCGATGGTGGCTATTCTAAAAGCAAAAAGTGGACACGCACTGGTATATGTCCTCCGCTAATTAACATACATTTTCATTCAGGTCAGGTCAGGGTCACGGTAGATCCTGGGAACACTGGACGCAAGGCAGAAACACATCCTGGATGGGATGCCAGTCCTTTGCAAGGCACCGTGCACACACGGATTTACAGCTAGGGGCAATTTAGAGTTGCTAATCCACCTACTGGCATGTTTTTGGGAGGCAGGAACAAACTGGAGAACTGCCCATATTCAAATCTATGTAAGAATCTATTCTATAGTAGAAATCAATATAAGTCCTAAAACAAGAAACAAGTTTCTAATGTCATATAAGGATAACAAAATTTCATTAGACAGTGATCAAGCTTTACCTTACAAAATGTGAAGTCAAGGACTTGGCTACATTTCTGCCTATTGTGATTTTAAAATTCCTCAAGTCTAGGTGTCGCCCAGGTGTTATACAGGGTGGATTAAAAAGCAACAATCTTCATATGTCACTAGCAAGAAAAAAAGTGAAAATTTAAAGACTTACGATCCAAGCCATTGATGTAGCGCATGGTGATCTCACAGTGTCCCCATACTGCACTAACGATGGGATACAGCTTCTTTCCCTTGAGCCCCCTGAAGGCCACTCCAAGGTACTGTCCATCCACCATGAAACTAAGTGTCCCCTCGTCCATATCCAGCACCACCACCAGGGTGTCAGGGAGCACAAAGGCTTCCTCAGGCTCCAGGAAGCTGGGGTAGGTGGGTGCCGATGAAGCTGGTTGGTTTTTGCTGTTGTGGTAGAGCTTGTTGCGGCCCAGGTCCCAGCCCCAGGAATCACTGTCACTACCTACCAGAGAGGTGTATCCCACCGAATGGAGAGGAGCCTCTGATGTGGCCACACCCACTACGGCATGGGTACCCCGCTGCCGGGCGGGCCAATGGATGCGCCAAACGTGAAGGCCACGCGTATAGCCCACTCGCCCTCGGATGCAATCCGTGCTCTGGGCCACCGGGTGGCGGTGGAAAGTCAGCTTGTCATCTTCCTTGATGAAGATATTGAGAGAGCGATCATCTGGGTTCCATGCATGCTGCAGCTGATGCTCGGAGGACACTGCTGGCATATCCAGCAGCAGGTCGAGCCTGGCTGGCTTGAAGAAATCTGGACCTCGGAGTTCTCTCCGTAAGGGGCGGTAGGATGGCTCGCCTCTCACGTCCACCGACTTGATGCTTCCTGAAATCTTCTGGCCCATGGTTCCTCAGTGGGATGTTGGGCAAATTGGTTGACTGTTACCTCATCAAAGCGTCAAAGTGTCAGGATGGTGTCCACTGAATCTGGTCAGCAAATGCTAGCTTCACACAAGCCCTAAGAGGGAACACAGGCAACACTTTAGAAACGATGTAAAGACGTATGTGAATTTTATATATACATATATATACAAGGATATAATGGTGGGGCATGCTGTTATAGGAAAATAATCAACGATGGGATAGTATGATGTGGCCTAACACTAAGTTGATTATTTTCCTATAACACCACATCATGAAGTGTTTTTTTTTTTTGCCAATGTTTTCATTTTTTTTAAATTATCGAACATCATACATCGTACCTGTTTATAGTTACTTTTAATGTTGTGAAAAGTCTGCAAAACATGTTAGTTCTTCACTTCACTTCTCCTAACATTCTGCACATTTATGTGGAGCGTACTCCCTGTGTAAGTCCCAGTGTAAGTTTTTACCATAGAAAAGATCATGCAGATAAATAGAATACACTAATTCTACTACTGCCATTACCAGAGAAAATTATTCAACATTAGAATCGAGCATTCAGCAGAGCTGTATATGGTATAAAACAATATATTTCAAGACCACTGTAAGTACTTGAGCACTAAAATACTAGAAAAATGTAGCTGCCTCTTACTGCTGGATGAAGCAGCAGCACTCTACGATATTGTGATAGAACTTTCTAGAAATGTAGCCAATTCATATTTAATGAGGCTCTTTTCAGAAGAGCTGTAGCACGCAAAAACAAAGCAAGGAGGGAACAAAGCAGGTAATAACTTATTTCCACACACTCAGCTTTGACGGCTTTAGAGGTCTATGCATTAAATAGCTAGAGAAAGGTCCTGGTTTGCATAAGAGAAAAAGTCATAGAGCTGTTTCCACGTTAAAAGCATACTTCATCAAGTCCTAATGTGGCCAATTAATTAAAGCTAGTAGGAATCAGGCAGCATGACTGGATTTAACTCTATAGTGCTAACTGGAAGTGCTTCTGCTGGCCACAAAAGCATTTTGGTCTCCTTTAATGGTCAGGCTGAAATCAAAGAAGAGAGAAGAGAGATGATGTATGATAGAGGTAGTGATGAAGATGTGCTAAAGCTACAGAGCAGTATGAAGTGCTATCATGCAGGTCCTCCTACAGTGAGTGACGCACTTTCTTTTTCCAGGAATGAGTAGATGCTTCCCGTTCAAAGCAATAAGAACCTTTTTTCCAAAGGATCCAGCTGGCAACACAACAAAGACAAACACACACACACACACACACACACACTTTAGTCTTACTATCCTTGTGAGGACCTTCTATTGGCTAAAATATGATCGCAGCTAATTAATGCTATGCCAGAATGTAAATATAATCCTAACCCTACCCTTAACCTCAGTAAACAAAATGAAATCTTTTGCTACTTTTAATTTATTTAAATAAATGATGTCAGAAATGTTAGATATTCCTGTCCTTGCCTGGAAATTTGGTCCCCACTAAGATATACAAACAGTGTGACTACATGCTCCCTCACAAAGAAGACAAAAAGGTGACAAATATTACGTCAGCATGCACACTTATCCAGACTATGATCAAACAGTTCCTGGAAAAAAGGAAATAAGTGGTGATTCAAATATAGGCACAGTACACACTCACACACAGATAGAAAAACGCACTTTTATTACTTTTTTTTTTTTTACTTTAGACACAGTAAGTTTTCCTTGTGGAGACTTGTGTCCTCAAAACGTCAAAACTCTCAGAGATTCCTGTCCTTGTATCGGCAGTTTGAGGAGGAGGTAAACAAATACACAAGTCTACAGTTTCAAATTAGTCACACACGTTAAAGTATAAACTCTTAAATTTATCTCAAGCATGTAAGTAAAAGTACAAGAATGATTCACGTCTGATGTTACTTCCTGATAATAAACTAGTGCCCCTTTCACCGAGAAACCAAGACTAGCTAAGGCAAACTAAAAACAGCTTTATTGCTAATCTCTCAAATGTTAGCTAGCATGCTAATAAGTCTAACAAGCAAACCAACCAGCTGAAGGCTAATAGCTAGCTTTCACAAATACAAACTTCCTAGATGTGATAGATTACAGTGATGGATATCAGATCTCAGTGTAGTAGTGAAAGGTAGAAAGATTTTACTGTTGAAATAGAAACGAGGGAGTAAAAGTCAAAAGTATTATGTGAAAGTAAAGTACAGATACTTAAAAACCAGACTTCATTACAGTAGCAAAGTAAAATTAGTCGGTTTGCATAATTTGATCCTGACATCATTGCAAAGTTACTAGATGTGTGCTGTGCTGAGGTACAATTAAGAGACTCATAAAAGGGCGCTTGTACTGCCATCATAAGAGAAAGGAAGTGATGGAGACAGACAAATAAAAAAAAAAAAAACCCTGATGAAAGAAGTTTTTTCCAGATCAGTTCTTTCCAGTAAGGTCTGGTGCCAAAGTGCACAAATGGACATGGAAGTATGCAGAAAGCTTTAAGCATTCCGCTTTTCTGAATTTGTCATTTGGACACAGCCAATCGTTATGCATCAATAATGCTTCACTGCTTTATTGAGTCAGGGAAATGCTTGTCAGAGAAGACGTCTGACAAATTCCATCCAAGTGACTAATTCACATTATAAGAACTAATGACAACACAACTGAAGTCATCCAGAGGCTGTAAAACATAAATGACATCAGTTATAAACTTGCATATTGGGCTTAATGATGCAGAACATACTGATGTTATGACAGTAATAACTACCTCCTAATGGACCATGAATATGGTCCTTAACTACCCAACCGCATAAGAAACAGCCGCACACAAAGTTACAAAAACAGAGGAGTCACTTATTGGGCCTCATTAGTGTCATTGCTTCTTTGCCAGACCTCGGTTTTCTTTCCGAAATGTACCACAGTCAGAATCTATTGACTCTTAGATCAGCGCAGTTGTGAATCAAACCGCTATGTTACAAAATGCTCAGTGGTAATATTAGTGGATACAGGCAACACTATGTGTTTTTTTTTTAAATTATTTTCTCTGTATATTTTATAGACAGTCCATGGGACAGTTTGTTTGGTTGTGAAATTCTTTCAAAATACTTTTGCTCTGACAATTAAAAAAAAAAAAAAATTGTGCAACATTTTGCTCTGGCAATACACTTTTGCTTTGACACATTTGCTTTGGTTTGAGCTGACAGGAAGTCAAATAACTACTCTTTACAACCGTGGTGAGCAAAAAAGCATCTCAGAACAAAAACCACATTGAACCATGAGATGGATGGGCTACAACAACAGCAGACTGACTCCTGATGGGATTGGAATAACATCGTCTCATCTTTTTCCATTGATATGGTGAGGTTTGCTCTAAGGAAATGTTTATTTAGCATTTTTGGAAAGAGTCTCCAGCTTCAGCGCTTTAACAGTAAGAGGTAAAGTTGTTCGTTTAAGGGGGTGTGGGAGGAGTTGTAGGTTTTTTTTTTTTTTTTTTGGTAACATGAGCAGCTGCAATTTTTATTTTATAAACTAAAGAGAGAGAGAAAGCGAGGCTGGTAAGGGAACGAGTGTTTATAATATGATAGGATAACTGGAATGACCTTGTAAATCTAAATGCATTTAGTAAATAACGTGTTGTTAGCATTAGCAAATTGCTGTCTTGTATACGATGAAAAAAATGCTTTGGGATGTGCTGTTAGTGTGAAATAGCAGCTTCAGCTTCATCACACCACTCTGTTGTTGATTATTTTCCCCTGTTGTGTTTTATTCCTTACATTAAAAAAAAAAAATGTGAATATGTATAAACTACTGTACTGGAAATCAGCTGGTTTAGAGCAATGACCTTGGGAAGATGTTGGTTCAACACTGATTTAATCTCATCAGTGTCATAAGACAGCGCCCTCGCTCGTCGTGATGATATATTTAATCTCTACGTTATCCCCATGCGACAAACAGATTCACGTCACACAGCTTTCTTCCTGCAATTAATCAGCAGAACCTACTTTTATAGGGCTTCATTAAGGCAGTAACACACAACAAACTGCAATGGAGTAAATATTTCAACTTGTATGAAAGAAGAGGAATATTGAGAAAATGCATTAACAGTGATCCGAACTGTCTTTGTCGCGAAGTCTTTCCGATTAGCAAATGAGCTGAATGTAATTTGCACACATTGTGCTGACATTGGCTAGATGTTATCCTTGATCTCAAAAACCTTGTACCATTTGTCAGACGACAGGAGTGTGAACAGGCGGTGCTGGGGGCAGGTGTGGACTTTAATGCTATTGCAGGAAGAAACCCATATGTGAGCAATGTCTTTAAGTGCTGGGAAAGCTGTGCTCATGGTGGTCTGGTCTATCCACATTAATTCAATTCAATTTTATTTATATAGCGCTTTTAACTTTGGACATTGTCACAAAGCAGCATATAAGTTTTAAATGTATAAATTTATCCCTAATGAGCGAGCCAGAGGTGATGGTGGTGAGAAAAAACTCCCTGAGACGACATGAGGAAGAAACCTTGAGAGGAACCAGACTCAAAAGGGAACCCAATAGTGCGATTATAAGTAATTCCCTGCTATGACTGAGTACTATATGGTCAAAAAGTGCAATTGTGTAACCACGAAAATTCACTATAGTTTTCAATTCAAGTCTATTTAAAGGTTGTTCCACTTGTTTAGAGGTTTGGGGGTTTTGGGCAGTGTAGTTTTTTTTACTATACTGCAATTGGTGAGGGTGCATTCAATGGTACATTAATAGAAATTGGCAAGAATTTCATGACTATGTTATGTATACAGCTACCTGTATACAGATGATCTGTATTATTGCCATCATGAATGTTGACACATTCTTGGAGCGTGAAGAGCAAGGGACTGAGAATCCATCCTTGGTTATTCAAGTATATATAATCAGCATAAGAAGTGACCTTACCTCTTCGAAAAGTCTGGGGTTGGCTTGCGAGAAAATCCAACATCCAGTGACAAAGCTATACAAATTGTGTGGCACTGTGGTGGGGATGATTGTGTTGAGCAATCTGCTAAGGAATAATCGATGACTTACTCGCCAAGAGGGACAAGGCAATGTGTAAGGCAATGAAGATCTCATCATCACTGGATGTGGAGTGGTGATAAGAAAACCATCCTCTCAAAACGCTTTCAGAAGTACTTGAGTGCTACTCTCCTACAGTCATTGAAACCATCGGTTGTGATTTTCTTTGGGACAGTTACGCCCAGTCCCTTGGTGCATTCCCAACGGACGCAACCTGATATTGTTTCGGACCTGCAACCTTGCAGAGTCTTCCATATCTCCACACTGTACACTGTCCATGGAGGTTCCATGCATGGTGTAGTTGGAACCTTCCACAATGGGTTTTTTTCTATGTTTTAAACTTATTCTACAATTAGATTGGTGTTTGTGAGCGCAGATCATGCCTTAGACGTGAAAATATGGCATGAAGAGTGATTATTAAACTGCAATAAAGGTAGAACACTGAGAACTTGGGCTTTTGTGTTGTGCTAGACAGCTAGGTCTGACATAGCAGGGAGGAAACAGGGAGTTGGTGCAGAAACACTGTCATAAGTAGGGAAATAGGATAGGAGGTTAACTAGGAAGAGGGAGGAGCTTCAAGTGTGGCGCCCCATTTTTGGGACAAATTTGTCAACACAGCACAAATGTTTTAATTTTACCCAGACTTCTGTGTTTTTGGGGACCATTACATATGAGCCCAGTTAGTAATGTTAGATAAAATAAGCTCCACGTCTTTGGTCCAACTTCTTTGGCAAACCTTTAGCAGCATTACCCATGTAGATAACTCGGAAATGAACAAAATGGTTTTGGTGTGGTATATTTAGACATGTTTGGCTACGGTTAAATACATTGACTAGCCAGCTAAATCAGTTAGCTAGGTGTCTTAACTAATGAAAGTGCTAATGAGGCAGTTGTTAGATGTATATTTAATACAGAAATAATACACTGTCAGCACAAAATTAAGCCAATCAGAGGAGAGAAAGTCAGTGAGAGTGTAGGCAAAGGAAATGGGAGTGTGAGAGTGAAAGAGTCTGATTTTATAGGAAAAGAATTCAAGACTGATAGAGTATTTGCTTTATTCTTCCTCTTCAGGTTTTCTCATTTAATAGGAAGTCAGTCTATTTATCTTCATTGTGGAATTTGTATCATTACCCAGTTGTGAACTCAGAACTCGTGATATCTGGCTAGTGACTAATGGAACGTGTTCGTGTAAATTTTTGTATTTTTGTACTTCACACTCAGGCAAAAGTGAGTCATCAAGGGCATCTGCTCGACCTCAGTGTAAAACTTATATTTATTGATCAGTGTTTTGGCTAGCATGCTAATCCTATCTGGCTCATGCCTAATGTGCTTGACAAGCTGGAGAACAAAATATACCGATTATAAAATAAAATTGATGGAGAATTCATCTAGGTAATAAAAAAATACATACATCAGAAGTGATCAGAGCTGATCGTTTTGCTCTCCATACTATACTTTAAAGAGCTAGCTAAAGTTAATGGACTTGTTTGTGTCTATCGGCCTCATAGGTACACAGACTCATCTCTGATACACATGTGATCCTGCAGAGCAGCGTGCTGTGAGACGAGAGCCGACGCAGCAGTGCATTCTGGGATCACAGTCAAGCAACCGAGAGGTTTTGTCTTTCATCTGGTACTCAGTAACTCACTTATAGTCACATCAACGTGCATAATAAAATTTTTCTTTATTTCTTTTTTAATTCTCATTATATTTCTGTTATAGAGAGGAAACATCAGCATTTAATTTTATCCTCAAACCACAAACTACCGGACTAATTAGTTTGTCAATACACCGTTATAGTCATTACTATTTAGGCATAATACTTAAGAGCATTATGTGGTTTGGGACGCAGCCCTGAATTCTCTCTGTACGCCTTAACAGCCATGAGATTAATCCATGCAAATGAGAAGCACAAGAAGGCAAAGAACAATACATGTTTTATAAAATACTATTCAGGACCTTGCAACAGCACTTTTCTATCCTGAGAGGGCAAAATTCCAAAATTATATTAATTAATACAGTTCACTGAGAATAGGACACAGCAAATTGAGAGTCGAGTGTTGAAGTGTTTCTGCATAATCTTTGAATCTAGTTTTTTAATGAGGTTAAAAGGGTAAGCCTAATGATATTTTTCTGGAACTGCCACATCCAGCTATTGATTATTCAGAATAGAAAGTAATGAAGGTCTTTAATAAAAACACGTTTTGGGTGAAAGCATGAAAGTTGTTTAGTTCATCCAGGAAAGAACCGTTGCTCTTCTCCAATGTTTCAGTTGTTTCTATTGCTCTAGTTTATGTCCGTATTGTTTTTTTGCCTCTTTGTAGCTCTCTTATATGCAACAGCTTCTGCATTCAGGAGAATACTCTTAATTTAATGGACCTTGTTCTTATGTGTCATGGAAACTATTTCCTCAATGCATGTGCTATTGTAGCTCACCACATACAGTGCGTAGAAACTGAAGAACATCTATCGTAGCTCTTAGCTCATCCAATTTGTTTTTTTTTTGTAATTAGACTCTAAGAGAGCGTTAGAGTCCATGTTCTTAATACCAAAAGCAAACATACAAATTGAAATTACAATCTAGATCAACGTCTGCAACCAGGCATTACTCAGAACATGGGAAATCACAGTGCAAGCAGGCCAAAGGATAATCCAAAGAACAAACCAAGAAGATGGGCAAAAGGTCAAACACAGCATAAATCAGAAGAATAACAAGGCTCAGGCCTTACACAATTGTCATGTTTGGCAAGGCTTCGCAATGAATTAATGTTCTTTGTGTGCTGAAATAATAGAGAGTGAAGAATGTGTGTTGTGTATGCATTAGGGACGTGACCAAATGCGAATACATTACACGTTACCTGATAACGTATTCTAAACGCATTAGTCGTTCAGATATGAAGCTCGTGGAAGTGCTTAGTAACTGCATCACTGGTCAGCATCATGGTGGTTTAAATGTGTCTACTATTTTGTTTATATTTTGGAAAAATGAACCAACTCTATTTGTTAGAAAAGATCGCAGGCAGGTAGTGGCGTCGTCTTCCACCTGTAGTGTGTATGTCTTGAGGGTTGCTGGATGCTCTCACCTCAGACTGTTGGGGCGGTTAAAGGGCACTGAACCTAAACTCACCATCTGGTGTTTACTCTCCACTTACTGACTTTATTAGATTTGAAGATCTATCGCTCTCACGATAGATTGCATCTTCTCTGACGCAGTAAGACGGACCGATGGACAGCTGTACTATCATTTCTCCCCTTCACTCCGTCTGTCCATACTCCCCTAATTAAACACACCACACATACACACACGCAGTCCTCCGAGACAAACTGTATCCTCCACACATACATATACAGACGCTGTGCGACCAATATGCACCATCCCAATAGCAGGCATCTGTTCTGCCAGGTGGTGGTGTTTTTTTTTCCCCACTTAGAAGGTCCTGGAAGCGGCGGGAGAGGCTGGCCGGGCACAGTTACTCTTTCAATCTCAGGTTATTAAAAAAAGAAATGATTTATAGAGAGAGGCTGTCTTTAAAGTGCGACATGTGTGACATGATCTGACTGGCGAGATGACACACAGACGGAGGAATCTGCAGACGGCCTTCAGAGGTTGTCACATCCAAACTCGGTCGGGGGTAAATGAAGTTCAGCCAGGACAAACATGAATCTAGAGGTGGGAAATTGGATTACCCACATCAACAGTTCACAAGTAAACGTTCTCGATAGATTTTTTTGTAGTTGTCGATGTTGTTCTTTGACCAAGAAAGCACAATGAAAACTGTGGAGCACACACAAAGCTTTGAATGAAGCTGTAACGTCTAAAGGCACTCTTCAATCAAAGGTCATTTAGCCATCTGAACTCTTCTTTCTTTATCATTTTTCAACACTGAACATCTACGAAAACATGCATTTAAACCTAAAAAAGAATCTCAGACATCATCATCTCATTGTTTATAATGTTTCTCTGCTAACAAGCTGAATAGGATTAGCAAATACACACAATGTGGTTAACTAGCATCCATGATTAGAGAATTTCATTTTCTTCTTCCCATGATCTTCAGGAAATTCAGGATGAGATCTGGGCTCGAAATATACTCTAACAAAATGAGCCAGCAAGCTAACTGTGTCTAATAAGTGTACAGTGTGTACAGAATCATAGCCATGCTCCTGTGCTGAGAATGATCCACCACCCAAATGATATCTGGTGCTACGGTGGTCCCTTTCCAATCAACTGACAAGTCTACAGAGCACCAGATGGACTACATGGCAAGCATGGTGATGTTATGCGATGCTAGTCGCATCTTTAGTATGCTAGATCTTTCCCTATCTTCAATCTGACCTTAAAAAAAGCAAAAACTAAAACGATAAGGTTAATTGAAAACCATTTCTGAACAAACATAAGCTTACTAACTACTTAGCAATGCAAACAAAATCGCATCAACAACACTTAAAGCTAAATAAAGCAAATGAAGTGTTTTGTTTCCAAAGTATCGTATTACTCTATTGCTCTGGTTTGCACTTATAAACCGCTCGGTCCTTCATTTTTTTTCGGAAGTGGGAATGAAATCACCAGATTGCAATGATTTCTGCTACGTCTACATCGACTCGTTCCGTCATCGCACTAAGCGGTCATCTAACAAACCGCTCTTGAGCGAGTAGAGTTATGGAACAGCCATTAAGATGGTGTCAGGGATTCTCGCTAGTGGAACTGGTGAGAGAAGTTCCCTGGTTAACAGGCTAGATAGCAAATGCTAGCTAAAGCTAATAGCAGTTCTTCATCCCGGGGTAAATTTAGTCTGGTTAGGAATTCAATGCAACTTACTATATTTGCAAATTTCTGCTTTTCTAATGGCTGGTGAAGAAACAGAGTTACTGTGACCATCCTGAAGGTGATTACTTTTTTTAATAACAGCTCGTCTCTACGTGTTTTATTCCTCTTATACCACAGTAATTTACCAACGATTATTTTTTTCACTATTGAATGACATGTCTTAGTTTTTTTAAATGAGTTTATAGTTATTGTATATTTAATGTTTGTGTATTAATATAAACCTGTGATTTGCTTTTTAATCAACACCTTTTGACCAATCACAGTCGAGAATTCAACATCGCCATGGTATCAATGTAAATATACAACGGGAAATGTAAATTTTTTTTTTTTCAACTACGCAGAGTTCAGGAAACACTCAGCCATGTGGAGACTGTGTGTCATGGTAGAGAGAAACTACAGTGTGTCAGAGGGGAGTGTGTGAGAGACAGCAATTGGAGGCTAGGCAGTCTGACAACTGCAAAAGTCCACACACACACACACACACACACACACGAACACACACGCACATACACACACACACTCATGCCCTGTTTTACATGGCAGATGAACTGGACTGTTTTCTGTCCAATAAGGCCTGTCCACAAAACACACATACATACATACACACAAACACACACATACACACAAATGCCCTGTTTTACATGGACTGTTTTCTGTCCAATAAGGCCTGTCCACAAAACAAACACACACACACACACACACACACACACACACACACACACACACACACACACACACTGGAATAGTTTGACACATATCATGGGTCGTTCTTAGGCACAGCTGAGGCCAAATGTGTCCCTCCCCTGTTTCAGTCCAATGCTTACACAGATATAGATGTGTTTTCCATCCAGAAGTGCAATGTTTTCAGCCTGCTGGGGTCACACACACACACACACACACACACACACACACACACACACGCGCAAACATGCACATATGCCAAAGTGTGCTCGTCCCAACCAAACCTGCACACACACACTAAACTACCATCTGGAGTTAGCTTCACTACTTCAACTCTTAGCTAATATAAACACATTCGTCTGCTGGCAACTGGCAGCCACAAACACACAGAGCTGAGAGAACATACCCTCACACACACACACACACACACACACACACACACACACACACGCACACAAGCCGAGGACACAATAAGGAGCATTCAAGTCTCATTCCAGAGGTGATCCTTTTCCAAAAAAAAAAAAAAAAAAAAACCTGCATTTTCGAACAGCACACACGCCCACGCTGAGAGACATACAAGACAGGAGGAAGACGCAACAGACGGCAGGTGACGCACGGAGAGCTGACGAGAAAGCCCCAGGTCTTGCACTCATTCTCTAATCACTTTATCTTATCAAACCAAAGCAGCTGAGAAAACAGCCCACACACACACACACACACACACACACACACCTGGCACTATCAGCAGGTCTTTCTTCTTGACCAGCTATACTGTCCTACTGTATGAGCATTTAACACTCCCAAGGTCCCGAAAATGGTGAGAAAAGAAAGAGAGATTATACCTTTTGGCCAGAAGCCTTCCTTCCATTAGAGGAATTAAAGCCAACATAGAAAGACATTAAGAGAGACCAAGAGACAGAAAGACGTGTGAAGGTGTGAAGAGGAAACACCTGTATCTTCCGAACTCCGAGACACACATTAAAAACCAAATGCATGCCCACATTTCTTCAATTTCCTGCATTTAAACATACACACATACATACATACACAATGCTTACTGTTGTGCAAGTCCTGTCCGCCGTAGTTCACTTTTGTCCCCGCACTCGGGACAACGGGGAATGAAGAAACAAAGCAGGGCGAATAAAAGGAAACCCAAGGAAAGAAAAAAGCTCCTCTGCATTGAAAAGAGCACGCTGCCTCTCCCTTTCTTGTCTTTCTTTCTCCCTGCCCTGCTGAGGCAAGAGAAAAGAAGCGTCTCCCCTGAGATGTCACCCCCCTTCTGTTCTTCTGCAACCCCCTCCTTGGGGCTAATCTGTCCCGTTCAAGCTCGGAAACTCCTCTTGTTCAATCAGCCCATGGATGAAGGGAAAGAGGACGGGGCAGAGAGAGGGAGAACGAAGAAAGGTAGACGTTGTAGGAAGCAGCAGCACAAGAGCTGCCTCATGGTGAAAAGCAATCTTCTGTTCTTGTCAAGTAGAGACAGGGAGTGAAGGGACAGGAGAAGAGAGAGAGAGAGAGAGAGACAGAGACAGACAGAGAGAGAGAGAGAGAGAGAGAGAGAGTACGCCCCTTGCCCCACCCCCAACTCTCACACTCTGCCTTCCTTGGCCAATCAGAAAGCCAGAAAGATACACGGGGAGCAGGACAAGAACACACACGCTTCTCTAATTTGGTACTCACGACTTCACTATGAATGTAGAAAGCGCATCTTTTGTTTGCTTTTCTTTCTTTTTACACCAACTGTCTCCGTCTACATTTCTTAAAATCCTTATAAGAAACAATATCCAAGCATCCACATGAAACCAGCTAAAATTTGTGAAGGTACAGTTAGATAAATTTCCTTGCTAACAAAACACTGGATACGCATCTAACATGACTGAATGGCAACAATTACCTCTTAATGCATAACCATTAACGACTAGTTTATAGCTATAAGTAACACCATTGGGATTGGTTATGTTTTGTTTCGTTTTAACACTTAACGTGTTACCACGTATGACTAGCGCCATGGACTCTGAATAAATGAGAATATTTATTTTGAACTTTTCTTTAAACGAGCCATGTGGTCAGTTAGCTAATCAGACCAGAGGGTGTACATAAAAAGAAAAATTTACTAACACCTTTGAAAACGTTCCCCTTTCTGTGCAAATATTTGTAACCCTATAGCTACCAGAACCCTAGAGTGACCCTAGAGTTGCTGAAAGATTTTTCCCATACGTTTATCGTCTCTGCTACAGTATTTTTTTTAAAAAAAAAATACATAGCTCGGTCTAGTGAAAGACAATCCCTGTGCTAAATGTCTCTCTTCAACACCCATGACTCATTACAACCTTAAAACACACACTCCGCCCTCCTGTTGAGTGTGTGTACATTCAGACTTACAGAATGATATGTGCTTCCTGTCCACTTCCTCTCCTACGACACACAGAGAAAGACAGACTAAAAGAGAGTGAAATAGAGCGGCGTAGCTTTTCACATCTCTCTACCAGAAGCTGACCCCCTTTTCCGCAACTCTACTAGCAAACTCAATCACCCTTTTCAGACCCCTTTTCCTGGTATGAAAGAAAGGCTGTAAAACCGTGCACACACATTTCCAGCCGCAGACACATTAAAACACTATTACATCCTTCAAAAACGTGCGAGCTGGTCACTGCGGTTCTAGAAATAACCCTTGGGAAAGCCAGCTTGAAAAGACAAGCTGCCAGTCATCACACTATGAGGAAGTTGGGATGGTTTTTCACATCATAAACCTACGAAAAGATCAAGCGGCATGGTTGGGAAAATGAATCGTTTCCAGGCCTCGTCTATTAACTCAACGGAAATCTCATAAATACTTAATTTGACCTTGCTTAATTTATTTTCCTGTATATCAGCTAATAAAAAAACCTGGTACAGAGGAAGGAGCTGATATTGGAATTGAGAGAAAAAGAGTTCTATCTCTCTCAGTTTAACTTTCTGTTCATCTTTTCTTGACCATGCAGGCTGTAAATTGCCCCCTCGTTTTCTGCTTGAGGGAGTTTTAACACTTTAGGAGCAGCATGTGGTGGGGAAAGAAAAAAAAAAATGGGGGGGTTAATCCGAGGGACAAAAGGGGTCCTCCGCAACCCACACACTCGCAAAGATAAGGGGCCTTCGAAGCAATCCAAATGGGGGGGATGATGACAAAGACCTTCTGGCAAAGCACGTGTCACAAATAAAGTCAGCCAATTGTCCACAATGAAGGGATGGAGCTGGGGGATGGAGGGATGGAGGGATGGAGGGGTTGGGGGAGGAGCACAGAGGTAGAGAAAGAAAAAGAGAGGGGGATGCTCATCTGGCCAACGTCAAATAGCCAGCACAGATGGTGTACACACTAGCAAAGATGGACAGGCAGGTCAGGAAGTGAGCGGATGGATGACAAAACTGTTTTGCTTGCTGCCTGGTTTGTGTACTGCTTATGCATTACATATCGTCTCACACTGTGAACAACACACACACACACACACACACACACACAGGGGTCATGTAGGTACCGTAGGGTTCATGCTCTTCTTTTGTCAGGGTATGACAGGACACGAATCACTCCTACATCTCATTAAAGTAAAAATGATACTATGTGTGTGTGTTTGTGTGTGTGTGTGTGTGTGTGTGTGTGTACCAACCAAACACAATACTTTCACTTAAATCAGCATTTACAAGGAACCAAAATTATTCTAAAATCTCAGTAACACGCAGAAAACCAGGCATACTTGATACATACATATTTGACATGGATATAACACCTTTGTATGCACACACACACACACACACACACACACACACACACACACACAAAGAGGTGTTTACTCCGAGTCATTGTACTCTAAAACTACACATATAGTAGATAAAAAATAATGTAGTACAAAATGAATGTTATATTTAACTGTTTAACAGTTTTTTAAATGATTGTTTTAAAAATAGTTTTGATTATTTTTATTTTTTTAAAGCTATGCTGAATAGTGAGTGGATTATCTGACACAAAGACACTCCTCTTTTTATGTGTGTGTGTGTGTGTGTGTGTGTGTGTGTGTGTGTGTGTGTGTGTGTGTGGGGATGGAATAATCCATACAGCGAGCCTTGGAGATGAGGGGGATGGGAAATAGCAGGGGCATGCTGCATCACACACAGAAGAGAAAGCTAAAACCAGGAAAGCTGCGCACACACACACACACACACACACACACACACACACACACACATAAACGCACCCACTTAAAACAAGTTTCTTTGTCCATCAGTCTCTCCATAGACGCACATATGAATACACCTGACTGGAAACGGAGGAAACAGACAGGAGACAAAACAATCACTAGGCAAACAATAAACAAACACTTGCACACATAAAGGAGAGGCGAAAGCAAAGCCTGGAGACACCTTTGAACAACGAACACACACAAACACACTGCAGACTTCAAACACACACACACACACACACACGACTCAACCAACACAGCTTCCCAAACCTACTCCAGAGAAAGAGACATTACAAATACTGTCCTCATGCACGCAGGCAGACACCACAAACAAAACTTGACCACACGCAAACGGATGACATCACTTTGGAACTGACACCAGCAGCCAATTACAACACAGCTTTGGTCCGAGACGCTCAGCAACAAGCGGCACACTGTAATGTCTGGACTTGCTCTTTAGTCTGAGCGTAAGCCATGTTACAGCTTGTCATACATCAGGCATTTTTATTTTATATAAACTTTATACGTCCTACAAGGTGACTTGTATTAGTGTCGTTTAGTTTTTTGTCCCGTTATTGTTGCACACTGCATTATTTTCTGACCCAAAGCCTCCTTATTTCCCACAATGCCCCCCTCCACATGGCATGAGGGCTCCCTGAGTGTTTTAATGACGAAGTCAATGATGTAGGCCAAAACCTTCACAGATTTCAACCCAGTTTAACGCCTGTAGGAGATTTTTAGCAATGCTCTCCATCAAAACACCAACTGAGGGAATTCATCTTTTGGATGAATCTTTCGCTGTTAAGTTAAGTACAGCATTATGTACAGTTCCAGTGAGTTGTAGAATCCATGCCAAGGTGTATTGAAGCTGTTCTGGTGGTTCATGATGGTGTAATACCTCACTCATACACTTTATATGTTGGTTTTTCCATTACTTTCTCACTTGTCTGCATCTCTTAGAAGCCAAAAATAATGTGTCTGGAAATTATGCGGCTAATTATTCTGAGCTCGGAGCTTAAAAAATGCCAACGCAACTCCAAACTGCATTTGGATGAGCATCATTGTGTTGAATTGTATGATATAATCATCAACCAGCCATCTAATGTTTCTTAAATACATCCCATATACATCCCTTTACATTCCATTTATCACAGCTTTTTGCTAAATATGCTAATAACCAGTAATTAGAATCATCCTAGCTGTAATTAATTAGCCATATTAGCATATAAGCTTGACTTTGTGTCCACATATTCAGCTATGGGTTACTTAAGTTGATTTTTTGGGTTTATTCAGATTATTAAAATGATCATGCAGTTCCTGACTCCTAGGCTGTGCAGATTTTTCTATTATATTTCTAATAGTGTGGGATTTAAACACAATCACTTGCCATTAATCCCAGAATAAATCAGGAGAACAGAAAATCCAGACTGAAGAAGTAGAACTTTATGAAGATACTGAATCGAGGTCATGAAATCATAATGTGTGCATGGATCTAAGTTATTTTATCATGCTTTTAATTTGCTATTTTATTTAATTAGAAAACACAAAAACACGTCTACAGTTTGAAGGATAAGCTGACCGAGCACTCCTCTGTCATTCTTACTGCTCACTTTGTTCATAATTTTATCAACTAAAAAATTCAATCCTCTGGTCTCCATATAAGATGCTGTCTCCTCTTATGTCCTCCGTACAGAAAAAAAAGATTTTCATGGACTTTAAAGGGATGATTGTATTAATTTATTAAGAGTGTCCTATTTATGTATTGAAATTTTGGCCTCAAATGGCATTTCATACTATTTGAAGTGTATTTACAGCCCAAGACATAAATTCAGTGTGACGTATTGCGGTTATATCAAACTGTCAGACAGTGGAGCTGGACTTCTTCTGCTCCTCACTCGAGCTGATATCATGCAAGAAAAATGGGTGTAATTCTAAGTTCAGAATCATGTTTCATTAGGACACACCTCCGTTATAAGCAAACTCCACCCTGAACACTTAACTCCTGCCCAACTGTCTGAAAAGAGTTTAACACTGTAGTTATGTCTGAGGTCTAAATACTAATTAGCATAATTTCAGAATCCAAATATGGGACATAATGCGCATCTGGATGTTGTTCGTATCTTTATCGTTTCTCACTGTTCTCTGAGTAACGGTGTATTACTATGGCACAGATAAGGGCCTTTCGCACCGCAGGAACCTTTTCATAGTACCTGAACTAATTGTGGAACTACCCACTTTTTGGCGTTTTCGCACCTCCGGAACTGGGTGCGATTTTAGGACCGGACTGCCTAGGACCGGATCAGGGTCTAACCAGCACAACTGGTACTATCCGTGACGTAAGGAGACGTTGATTGGCCAAACGCGTACGAAAACGCCCTCACCCGCCATGATTTAAAACGCCGTGTAAACATACTGTAGTGTCGACTTATTTCGCAAGTATGGAGAACAGCGATAGATGGATGCGAGACACGACAAAAACACAGCTCCGATCACAGCGTCCTCCATCCTCCACTTGTTTACGTTGTTGTTCTTTGTTTCCGTCATTGAACACCGCGCACAAATGACGTCGATGTCGACCGGCTTACGTCACTTCCTAGTGCCCGCTGTCGGTGCGAATGCAGCTTTTTAAACGGTACTGGGAAATAGTTCACGCAAAATCGCCCAGTACTTTAGTACCATAAATTTAGTTCTGGAACTAAAGCGGTGCAAAAGGCCCTATAGATCCATCAGGGCTTTTCAGATTTTCTAGTTCTTCAGATGCTTTTCCACAGAGCTATAAAATAACGCAAAAAAAAAAAAAAAAGCGCTACTTTCCATCAGACTAACTAAGAAAGTACCCACCATAACTCTAACTTGTCTTTCTCTCTTCACCCAAATCCCTCCTGTTGAAATCCAAAACTCGTGAAGCTGGATTGAGGTCTTGGACAGGTCAGGGGTCAGGGCTTAATCAGATTGATGGGCTCTTGTTCCCCCTCCTCACATGAACAAATGACCCCATCACCCCAGAGCCTCTCCGTCGGCTGTGACCCCAGCCACACAGGAAGCTGACCCACACCATGTGACCACTATCGCTATAACCACACACAGCCACTGACTGACATTCGGTAGTTAAATACACCGTGGTCACACCCCACGGTGGCAGCTTTAGGCCACATGTGATTGCTCTCCTGGCTTTCAGGGGTTCATTTTACCTCTTCATTTTCTATTCTATTCACTTTGGCCTGAGGTGGACAATCATGTTACATTTTGCTCCAACCATTCTCTCCTGAGCGGCCTTGGTGGCTCAATAGCAGCTGGCTAATAGGCTGTTGTGTCTATGTGTTATTCCACTCTTTCTGATATCACCTCAATGGATCTGGACCACAATACACATATGCAGCACATTCAAAGGGTAGTGGATGTGTGTTTTTCCTTCCTCTCACTCCCTCTCTCTTGCTCTCTCCCTCTCTCTTTATCCTTCTTTTTCTCTCTGTCTAAAATATTCAGACCCACAGTCTCCAGTTACCTGGCTGGCTGGCAAGCAAGAGGCTCAGATGCACTTTCCACTATTCTGGGCTGCGCTAGAAGTGTTGGAGCGTCTGTGTTTGTGTGTTGGTCTGATTGTAAGACCATAACCGCAGCTCTGACAGAAGTTCGTCTGCAAGATAAATCACCGTTCCACATTAATGCGTTTGTTCTAATAAATTATCGTTTCTTTAGTAATGGCTAATTCACAAGGGGCGGGTATGGCAAATGCTCCATGTAATGTAAGTCTAAAAATAAACTGATTTTAAAAATGTGTTGTTATTTAACAAAGAAAAATGTTGACATTGTGAATTCGTCTTGTAAGGAGATGTTTATTTAAAATGTATGGAAGGAGTCTCCAGTGTCAGCCCTTGGAACAGTTTTCCTCCACAGGAAAGTCTTCGTATGAAGTTTTTCGGTGATATAACAAGCGGCATTTTTTGTCTTATTAACTCCAACAGAGAGGAAAGAAAAGAGAGTGTGCTTACATGTGATTATTGTCGGACATACTCTGACGATTCTGCATTATTTACCAGCCTTCTCCAGCTTCACATCATCCAGGCCCAGCTGCCTGCTCTTCTTTGTCTATAGCCAGAACGGCAGCCATTTTAAGGGTCACGTTGAATTCAGTTCAACTGCCGTTTTAGTGTCGCCTTACTCACCTATTCATCCCCCGCTGTGGCAGATGAATGCAGAGTCATTGGTGGATAAAACGAGGATGAAAAACGACCCCTAAAATGGCATTTAACCCAAATCCAAATAAATACAGTTTGAACTATAGGAAAAGGGTAAGACAACAGAGCAGAGAGGAACACGGAAGAGTCGGGTTACTTAGCTTCATTCATCTTAATTCACATGGAACTGACACCTCATTGCCACCCAAACATCTGTTGCTTAGTTGGAAGTATAACTTTTATCAAAAGGAAAATAACAAAAGCTTTAAATTTTTTGCAGATTTTAGCAGATATTCTGTAATCTATCAGTTTTAAAATCAATGTATTTCTGCTAGAAAAAAAAGGACGGCAAAGGAAACTTGAGAAATAGGCTGAATATTCCACCAAATTGTCAGTGAAAATATATTCATAAATTCATGATTTAATGAGCTAGAAACAGCTAGAAACAATATATAAAAAAAGCAAAATATTAAGCTTTTAATGGTCTTAATAACAAATCACTGGTCAGGAAATTAGCAAGAGTTAAACAGATAGATAAAGGAGCTCAGTATGTGAGAGCTTTTCTCTTCGATTGCTTTAAATGTTTAAGCCTCGTGGCTCTTGATGAGCTGCATCAGGTGTGGCAGATAACCAAATAATCACTAATCTTTTAAGAAGAAAAAAACATCCCAGAAGATATTTGAAAATATCAAATATTTGAATCATTATCATGATTTTACCTTTGTGTATAAGAAGACTATAGAAGTGAAGTTTCTAGCTTTTCCCCAAACAGCAGAAGGAAACCAGCGAATGGAGGCACAGGAGCTCTCAGGAGTTCAGACCATTAAAAGCTTCATATCTGCCATTTTGGACCTGACCCATTTTTTTTGCCCAGGAGTGGAATAATAAATGAACACCACAGCCTTGTTGAATGCTTCATTCTGATTGGTCAGAAAGAGTTGACTAATTATCTACATCAGCTTCAAGGTTAACTACTACTAATGCGCTCGTTCTGATATGGCACACAGCCAGTTGTATGGAGGACGATCCACATAAACGGAATAAAAAACGCATGTTTATGTGGATGTGGTGTGGATAAGTTTTCTGTAGGGAGATGTTTATTTAACATTTATGGAAGGAGTCTCCAGTGTCAGTGTTTCGTAACAATAACAAATAAAGCTGTAACGTTTACGTTTTCAGGGCGGAGGGTTTTGTGGGTTCTAAGTAACATGAGAAGCTGAATATACTCTGTGTGTGTGTGTGTGTGTGTGTGTGTGTGTGTGTATACATATATATATATATATACACACACACACACACACACATATATAGTCTGATTGATTTCAGGAGAAGAGGCTGGTGAGGGAACGACTGTTCACAGCTGTTAAGTGATGTGGATCTAACTTGTTTCATGGACATTCCCCAACACTAAATGTAACAATAAATGGATAAAAAAGTACGACATGTCATTCTTTAATGAATAAAAAATCACTCTGGTATAAGGGGAATAAAACACTCTGGGAAATAATCAACTTCAGGGTAAGAACAGTAGCTTTGCTTCCCCGTTGTGGATTATTTTCCTGTAACAGCATGCCCTGTTGTGATTTTGATTTATATTTAATCAACCACATAACGTCTCTGTTTATTATCTTAAAACTTATTATTCAAGACCTACATTTGAAACTAGGAGAGTAGGTTTGTAGTGACGAGAGGGATGAAAGTAATTCGGGGAGTTTAAGGGGTTAACTGCGGAAGGCAAAAATCTTGTTAAGATTAATTGTCAGAGAGAAAAATAGATGGAGTGATGAAGGAGCAGTCGGGTGTCTGTCTTTATCGCTGGCTAATGTTTTCACCATCCGTCCTTCAAGGACATCCAAATAAACACACAATCTCCGCTCAAAGGTCAAAGGTCACCTAGGTCACATACTTACTCTAAACAAGCAGGATAACCTGGACACCGTTTTTCTTTTGAGCTGCATCTCTGCAAATCTCTCCATCTAAAAGACTAAATATATCAAGGTTATATCAAAGCTCATGTTTAATTACCTGAAAAAAAAAAAAAAGGTTATTTTACATTTCTTAGCCTGGAAGCTACTTGATAAGTCTCAAAGCGGAAGATGTACAGTGCACACCAATGAGATGACTTCAATAACCAGGTTAATAGATTATGCATTCAGCAGCAGGGTATCAAAGAAATAACCATCTTTATGCTCTCATTCACCTCTTCATGTAAAATAAATAGGAAGAGGAGGCGCTAATAAAAGATCCGTACTCTCCATCATGACCCTGCAACCCCAATACGGAAAAAAATCCCTATGTTTCCATGACAACTAGAAAAACTGATGGGAAGATAAGCACATGGCGACTTTCAGCATATGGAGAAATGGAAGAGCGAGAGAGAGAGAGAGAGAGAGAGAGACGTGAAAGGACGAGCAAATAGGGCAAATACAGAAGTCTAATGAACGTCCTATAGAAGTGTGTCACGATGCCACCCTTCCCCCCAACAGGCGTGTTTCTAATTTCTGTTAATTTGCTATAAATTCATCCTTATGAGAGACTCGTGATTCCCCCTCCAACCCAAACGATTCATTTTTTTATATGATTATTACACATTATTCATTTCTTTTCACATTGTTTTTTTTTCCCATGTAGGGAACATGGTTTCTTTTTTTTTCAGATGTTATTTTCTCACATTTTACGATTTATTGTCAAATGTTGCTTCAGCGCATATCAGGTTGAAATGGGCCTTCATATGTTTTTCACGTCTGATCTTACGCTATTCATATAATCACGTGAAATGCATGTGCATTTTTCCATAAGGATTTCCTCACTAGCCTCTCCTGAAGTTAATAGGGCCTTTCGCACCGCAGGAACCTTTTCGTAGTACCTGAACTAATTGTGGAACTACCCACTTTTTGGCGTTTTCGCACCTCCGGAACTGGGTGTGATTTTAGTACCGACTGCCTTTTTCGAGAACCAAATGAGCTCCTACTCCGGAGCAGGGTCTAACCAGCACAACTGGTACTATCCGTGACGTAAGGAGACGTTGATTGGCCAAACGCGTAGGAAAACGCCCTCACCCGCCATGATTTAAACCTCCGTGTAAACATACTGTAGTGTCGACTTATTTCGCAAGTATGGAGAACAGCGATAGATGGACGCGAGACGCAACAAACACACAGCTCCGATCACAGCGTCCTCCATCCTCCGGTTGTTTACGTTGTTCTTCTTTGTTTCTGTTGTTGAACGCCGCGCACAAATGACGTCGCTGTCGACCGGCTTACGTCACTTCCTAGTGCCCGCTGTCGGTGCGAATGCAGCCCTTTAAACGGTACTGGGAAATAGTTCACGCAAAATCGCCCAGTACTTTAGTACCATAAATTTAGTTCTGGAACTAAAGCGGTGCAAAAAGCCCTAATAACACAGCTTGTCACTTTACTGAGAAACTGAAAAGCAGAGAGTCCTCCATCCTGAAGACTTTCTTTAATTTTCTGTTTCAAAATGCTGACACTGGAGACTCCTTCCAGAAATGTTTAATTATGACACTTTGGTAATCCTAAAGGCAGCCTTATATGGTCCACAACAATGACACCGTGTGTGTTTTTTTTATATCAGAACACAGCATACACCCAGCTATTCACAGGTTTTCATTTGAACTAGTTAATTTTTCACGGTTATGAGAATGAATTTTGTGTCTTTATCCACATGTTTACCCCAACAACTTAAATAAAGTACAAGGAAGCAGTAAAATCCTCACTGCTTTGGTCTACCAAAATAAATAGTGTCCAATGTGTGAGTTTAAAGAACAAAAGGCCCTTTGTGGACTGTTCTAGCCACCTCTTTCATCTTGATATTGCTTGATCAAAATGACAAAAGGCCACGAGATCATAGATGCGATATTCAATGATGCGACTCGGTCGATGGCGTTTCGGTGTCTGAGAGATATGGGAGGATGGGAGAGTCTTTTATTAATGTGGCATGATACAGCCTTGATCTGAGAATTCCTTTCCCTGCGGAAGACAAATAGTGCACAGAATTTGAGAATATCATGTAATGAATAAAACATGACAGGGTGTGATGTTAAAGGAAACTAATCAACGAAGGTGTGGTGTGATATGGCCCCAGCTCTACGCTGATTAGTTTCCAATGACAACACAACATCCACAAGTGTTTTATTCTTCTTATACTGCAGCATTTTTCCAAAAATTATTATTAATTAAAGAATAACACTTCACACTTTTTTTCCATTTAGAATTTTTGAAACGAGTTCCTCTTAAGGTTTGATGTTTTTCTCTCGAAGTTAATAAGAAAAATGCAGCATGTCATGTTATGGAGTAATGACAAAACCCACCGTCCTTCATTCATCTTCAGTATCTTTATCCTGGTCAGGATAGTGGTGGATCCGGAGTGTATCCCGGGACACTGGACGTCGTGGCTGAAATACACCCTAGAGGAAATTTTGTGTATCCAACTCACCTCTGAGCATGTTTTTGGGAGGTAGGAACATGAGGAGAACATCCAAAACATCACACAGACACTAACCTGAGCTCAGGATCAAAAGCACTGACACTTCTCCTTACAGAAAACATCAACATATCAACAATTACACCCTTTTCTTTTAATCTGTTTAGTATTTGTTTTACATTTTGAGGAACATCCATCATACGAGTTGATGTGAAGGAGCTGTTGCTATAGGAACGACAACATATTAGGACAAGTGCATTAATATAACGCTGTGATTTGAATCGAACTGTTCTCTTGATTGAAGACCGAGTCTGCAAATTAAGTTCAAACGATACCGTACGTCAAAAGAGATGCTGAGAAATTGAAATTAAATTCTGTTAATTGTACTTACCTGCAAACAATTCACTCCTCTGAGATGTTTCTCCAGCAATACTAGACCATTAATAATAGACTAATTTTAAAACTCGCACTGTCTTTAAACACACACACACAAAAAACAAATATTAGGAGACAAAAAAAAGACATAAAGCAGATTTTGGTGTCAACTGCAACATGGTAGAGAATGAATTTTAAACCGATCGGACACTATATAAATGAAAAGAAGGTAAATATTGACATAAACATTTGCATACAATATATTACATGTGATAAATAGTCCTAGTTGTTATTGTAATGTTTCTCTAATCGGATTAATTTAGCAATCTAGAGTCTGCAAAATTCATTGGCTACAAGCCTATAAAACGTTACACTGATACCGAATCACTGTTACTGATCCTAATAATAAAAGATTTTTTTTTCATGATGAACTAGAAGTGATCTGCAGTGAGCATGCAGCAATCTACACACTCGTGGACACCATTTTGTGTATCGTCTTTATATATTATTTAAACACTATAAAGAAATTGGGAGGTTGAGTAACGGGTTAAAAATGCTTTGGCTTACTTATATATTTTAACGTTGCCTTGAAATCATTTTTTGTAGAATGTACATTGCCTAAATCATAAATTTCAGGGTGGTTACATCGATTGCTGCCTGATAGTGGTGCCACACTTGGCTAGGGATGATGTCATGTAAGAAAATCCCGTCCAGTTTAAGGCCAGAATCATGAATAACTGAGCGTCTGTTTCTGCTCAACTCCAACAAGCAGCATCACTCCTAAAGTTCACTGATAATTCTGAAGTCTGAATACTGAACACACACAGTGCGCAAGATTAGCATTCACTGCTCACTCAGTTATGAATAAAGTCCTCAAAGCCTCCTCTATTTCCAGAATATCGCTGTTTTTCTCTGTCATATGTACACTTCAGCTTTCCGATCTTCCTCACAGGGTCTCAGCCTTTCTTAATCATCACTCAAATGCTGCACATCATGAACTCATATTCTCAACTCGCGTGTCAATTCTCTCTCTGTCGCTCTGTGCAAGAGTAGCACGCGTTGATAAAGGTGACCCTTGCCGAAATCAATAGGTGCAGCTTGAATTAGTCAGAGTCATATGAGA
The DNA here is from genome assembly GCF_027358585.1 of Pangasianodon hypophthalmus. Taxonomy (NCBI): domain Eukaryota; kingdom Metazoa; phylum Chordata; class Actinopteri; order Siluriformes; family Pangasiidae; genus Pangasianodon; species Pangasianodon hypophthalmus. The sequence goes on along the minus strand of NC_069713.1, from coordinate 32,098,059 downwards.
AGAGGATGTAAGTGGAGCTTCGGCTCAAACAAATAGTTCCTCTCTCGCTCTCTCTCTCTCGCTCTCTCTCTCTCTCTCGCTCTCGATCACTCACACACTGCTGCACATGCAACTTTTCTGTCCACGTTCCATATACACAGAAAGCAACATCACTGGTTTCTCATAAATGAATGAGTTAGTGGATTATCTATTCTAAAGAAAATACCTAGATATAGACCACTGTCTAAGCTCCAAGCTTCTCGTACTGCTTCCTTCCTCGCTTTCAGAGGAAAGTAGCTAACGTGTGCTTAAAAAGTCGCTAGAAGGCACCAGATGAAGTTGTTACTAATTTGCTTATTCGTTGAATCATCATTTGCATATCAAAATATGTTACATGAAGAAGGCAGATTTTCAGCAGACACAACTGAATAGAATAGAAGTGCTTATAGAAAGTAGAAATCTTTGGTCACGGTGCCACTTTACATATTTTGAAAATAATATAATTTCTATCAAGAACCTAGACAAAGTGAAGCATTGGTAATGAGTATTTGAAAAATCGACATAAAGGAGCCTGTTATGGAAGAAGTAACTCGTTTTACTACGTGTAAATATCTCCAAGAAGAGAGAAAACTAAGAACAAAGAAGTGTGTGTGTGTGTGTGTGGGACAAACACTGGTGATCAATGATTGGTTGTTGGAAAAAATGTTGATCAGTAATTGGTCATTGGGAACAATGCTAAGCAGTGATTGGTCGTAGGGAACAATGCTAAGCAGTGATTGGTCTTTGGGAACAATGCTAAGCAGTGATTGGTCATTGGGAAACAATAGTGGTCATTGATTGGTTGTTGGGAGCAATGGTGATCAGTAATTGATCTTTGGTAAAAATCGTAATCAGTGATACGTCAGTGAGCATAATGGTGATCAGTGATTGGTTGTTTTGTACAATGGTGATCAGTGATTGGTCGTTGGGAACACAGACTCACAGCTCATTCAGGTTTTACACACTGGTGGTGAGTTGACTGAACCTGCTGTCTCACCTCATATAACCAGCAGCTGTGATGTGAGCTGGAGGGCTGTACAGAGTGCAGAAAAGTCAATAATTTTTTCAATAAAGTCGCTAATGGGGTCTAAAAAGTCACCAAAGTCACCTGAATAATGTAATGATTTATAATTCCACTATCCAGTGACAACCAGAAGACGACGGATTCCTTTTGACTCTGGTTCTTCTCAAGGTTTCTTCCTCAAGTCATCTCAGGGAGTTTTCTTCCTATTATCACCTCTGGCTTGCTTATTAAAGTTATAAATCTACATCCGTATCTCTGTAACGCTGCTTTGTGTCCATGTCCATGGTTAAAAGTGCTATACAAATATAACTGACTTGAAAAAGTTACTCTCTGAAACCAAAGCCTCCGTACTGCAGCACTTCTGCAGCACTTCTGCAGCAATGGGCCTGTGAATTGGGGTTGGAAAGCAGCAGGAGCTCTGACTCTACATCTCACACACCTTATTTGTTTCTTAGATTGTACACAATGACCTTATACTTAAAATATTGACTATGCAGAAACACCAGTCTAAAAGATCTGAAAGATTAATACGTACGACACCTGATGATGCAAATCTATATCGTCTTTCTCGGATGAGGACACAAAAAAAAAACCCAAAGATGTCCTCATGTCATGTAATGCATGCATAATTATATTTCAACAGAATAACAAAAATAAAACCAACACTTTTGCCTATTATTCCTTGCTACCGCATTCCCCTTACTAGTGCCTGATGGACAGTCAAGATTCATCGAGTGTTCTGAAAATGTTCAGGAGTTGATTTGGGCCACTTTGACCATAACTTACACAGGAAATAAACTACTACTGTATGTTATAGAAAAACAATCAACGACCGGGTGACGTGATGCAGCCTGACGCAAAGCGGACTTACTTTCACCATCCCCAAGTCCTGAAATGTTTTATTCCTCTTTTTCCACAGCAGTTTGCCAACTGTAATTTTTTTTTTAATTATATAACAAAACACTATTTTTAAAATCCTTTTTATAGTTGTATTAACGTTGTGGAATGACTGTATTTACGTTATAGAAGCTATAAACAGGTGTTCCTTCACCAGGCTCTTTTTTCCCTCTTACTTGAAGTTAAATCAATCAATCGATCAATCAATCAATCAATCAATCAATCAATCAAGCCTTCTGTCCTGAAGACTTAAAGTTACAGCTTTAGTTCTGAATGGTACAAAGTGCTGACATTTGAGACTCCTTCCATAAATGCTAAATAAATGTCTCTGGACAGAAAACTTCACCAGATAAACCTTTTTTTTTTCCGTTTATGTGGAGCATTTGCTGTTTAAGTGCGTGTGTAATTTGTTACTGGAAATGATAAGATACTAGATCTACAGCAATGCTGTCTGAGTTGTCCTTCTGACCAATCAGGATCAAGCATTGAACAGTACTGTGGTGTTAAACAATAGTTCTTTTACTATAAAAAGAAAAGCTAACTTCAGCCACCAAATCTGTCTTGGTTGATTGATTATATTTAGTCTAAAAGAAAATTTATTTACATTTTGTTCTCGGAGGAAATATTTCTATTTATTTATACTGTCCAGGTTGGTAGTTGGTGTGGATGAATTGGATAAAGTGCAAAGCTAGACATTTAGACGTCAGTTTATCGGATTTGGGATACACACAGCACAGAGATAAAAGCTCTTACACTGGCGTCTTGTGCATCACTTAATGGACTCTTAGTATGTCCCTGAACGTAAAGGAATAACGAACGTAGACAAAACAAACACACCCGCTGGCACAAAATGCACATAAATGTGGTCCAGGATGTAAACACGAAATTAGGAGTGCGCTTGCTCCATTCCCTTTAGTGAGAAAATATTGAAAGTGTTTAAATTAGATGTGTTCTGTATTGTACCCTTTTTTTCTCTCCGCTCCAATATACGTATCTGGCTGGACCTCGTTCTCGTTCACTCTATTTTGCTGTCTGTCTGTCTCAGTGACTCTCATCAGCCTAATCCGGCTCCCGCTCTACAAAAACGAGAGACGTCATGGAGTCGAATTCTTTCACCTCAGACACACCGTGAAGTAATCAGGCCAAAGCTATACACCTCTCACCTTTTCTAACCCGGACTTAGTTTGACACGACGACAAAGACGTTCCGTCATCCAGACAGCTACTGAATGTAAATTCAGCCAAATACATACACTCAGGTTCTCTTTCAGGCTTTGACCCAGTTCTTGGTTCTTGTTCCAAACAGGAGGACAGAATGAATGAATGAATAAATAAAAGGGTGGAGCCCTGCGCTATTTCTGTGAATTTTGTAACCAATTTGCGAGACATCTCCCTCTCCATGTCTCACCTTTTCGTCTTTCTCTCGTCCTGCTCCACTGTCTGCAACACACACACACACACACACACACCTCCACACACCGGCTCTGTGACGAGAGGAGATAGTGGTGTCATGGGAACCCATTTATCTGACTTGTCATATACACTTACACACATAACACACACACACACACACACAAAGTAGGACATGTGTAGTACCACTAAAGGACAAATGGAAATATCGCTAGCGTACCCGAGTTTTATTCTGGAGTTGAATGAGTGCTTGTGAGTCCGTCTTCTCAGTGCATCGTTAACACACAGATACTTCTTACGTGAATAAAACTCTCAAGCAACGAGTCAAAACACGCACACACACACACACTCATACACTCACACATTCACTGGGCTGTAAGGCTGTAAAAGAGAAGAGTGTGTCGTCATGGGAACTCTTAGCAGGCCTGTCATGCAAACACTCTTGTATGTATCGGGTCTCTTCGCCGAACAGGACGCCGCTGCTGCCTTTATCTCTACTCGTACTACACCTACTAGACACGCTCAATTATAATTACATGAAAAAAAACACACTTTTTACAAACTACATTTCTAATCAGACCTCATTACACATATCAAAGGTCATGATATAAAACATCCGTGAAACAAGTTAGCTCCTGTTCACTTGTACGAACTTGTCATGTTACCCAGAAATGAAAAAATGAAAAGTCTTCTGTTCTTTCCCGTGTCTGAAAACTTAAAGTTACAGCTTTACCTTCGACTATTGCAAAGCGTTGACACTGGAGACTCCTTCCAAAAATGTTAAATAAACATCTTCTTGCAGAAAACTTCACCATATCAACAACAACATTTTTTTTTTTTTAATTTGTTTATGTGGTGCATCAATTCAACAGCATTGTGTTATAACTATATTTATATTTATATATACAGTAAGCTCCAGTCCACTAATTTGATTGGAAAAGTTCATTACTTACTACGGGCTGTCAGCCAGTCTGTGGCGTTGGCATGGCAACACACAAGGCTCGATCCAACTGTGGCTTCTTGGGAACAATTTCACAAAAATGAACAAACTATTTGGTGATAATGTGTCAGTTACTTGATATTAATTTCTTGTTTATAGAATTGTTGTATAAAAGCAATATCACACTCGCGATTGTGCTGTTGTACTGAATATCAAAAATCCCCAGTGTTGAATTAACACTTAGAGTGTTGAATTAACTCTCCAGAGATCATTCATGTTCATTTCACTCTGTAGGTGTTAATTCAACACTGGGGAATTCGGTCACATCAACGTTTTGACATTCCAGCTTGAAAAACTCTACTTTAAAGTTAATTCAAATTTCCATTATTGAAATTATGAGTCAATTGAAATTATTGTACAGTATGGTAAACAAGCAATTTTACCTTGAAATTTCTTTGTAAACCTTTTAACAATATATCAGAATACATTAAAAAATGATAATACGATGTTTCAGTGCAGCCACATTGAAACAGTGTTTTCTGCAGCTAGCTAATATTAGCTGGTTTATAAAATCAATTTTATCTGTGGGTTTTCAGATATAACTGTTCTCAGATATAATATTACACCAATGCATTAATAATAATAGTAATAATAACACCATCAACACCACAGGAGAATACAGTGATGAAATTTATATGGTTCACTCTTTTTAGACCAAAATGCAACCCTATAAAGTGTTGCGCAGTGTTGCACGGCTGTGTTTGGAAAACCGGATGGGTGTGATCGGAGAGTGTGAGGGTGGGGATGGTCAGTTATGGCTTCTCACCAACCTCTGCATGACAACAGTAACTAAGGTGTGTTCGGCTAATCGGTAAGAACAGCAATTACATACAAAATAAAAAACAGCAAACGCAGGATCAACACAAGCCAAGAATAACGGCAAAGAGATTCTAACAGAAACGAAGGCATTTATACAGTATATCTATATATAAAAGGTCTCGATTTAGGACATTCTGCACATTCTGTCGTGCCGTGAGGTGACAAGTCAACACCCTGAGCACATGCAAAACCGAGACGTGAGACAAAGCTTATGATACGCACTTAGACAAAGCAATTGCTTTGTTTAAAAAACAAAGAGAAGAAGAAGTCAGAGACAACAGGAAGAGTTGAGCATCAAGCAGGAAAGCAGTCTGTAGGTAGATGAACCAGTTGACTAATTCAGTATGAAAACAACAGCATCTTGATAATGTGGTTACAGAATATTACTACTGTAAGGTATGTGAACCACATATTATAGGTTAATATCAGACACCCAGTGCTGTGTGAAAGTCTTACGCACATGTAAAGAAATGCTGTAGAGCAAAGATGCCTTTGAAAATAATGAAATTAAATGTTTCTACATTAAAAAAATCCTATAAAGAGCAGTAAACAGTAATAAATGAAACAAAGTCAGTATTTAATGTGACGATCCTTCGCTTTAAATAAATAAAGCAGTATCTGAGGTGCAGTGTGTGCAGTTTTATAAGGAAATGAGCTGGAAGTGTTACTGAGCATCTTGCAGAAGCAGCCACAGTTCTTCTGGAGACTTTGACTGTCGACTCGCTTCTTATTTCTGCAGCGAAACCCAGCAGCCTTCATTATGTTTTTATCTGAAAAGTGTCTCTTATGGAATCTGCTGCTTTCTTTACTGACATACAAACATTTTTCTGTAACGTTTCATTTTGTGCTGGAAAACTAATGTTTGGAATCTAAAATGTTTTTGGACTGAATCAATAATGTAGAAGAAGAAAATAAAAATCTGTAACAAAGTTTGTACTAAAATAAAAATGAAAGACTTTTGCACAGCACTGAATATAGCTATGATGTTGCTGTTCTTCTTTCGGCTGCTCTCGTTAGGGGTCTCCACAGCGGATCACTGGTCCACATGTTTGATTTGGCACAGTTTTTATGCCGGATGCCCTTCCTGACACAACCCTTCCCAATTTTCTCCGTGCTTGGGACCGGCACTGGGAGCGCACTGTCGTGTGCAGCCCCAATGGCTGGGGTTGGTTCCCTGGCTGGGAATTGAACCCGGGCCAGGGAAGTGACAGCGCCGTGGCCTAACCACTAGTCCTCAAGGGTCCCATATACGCAGAGATGATATAAATCCAAAAAAAAAATGTCTTTAGAAAAACATTTTTAGTCTACCCGTAGCATTCCTCGCCAAAAATCAGCTTGCTAGTTAGCAGATTAGAAATTAGCAACCGATGTAGTACATTTTCAGCATTGAGATATATTAACTACGACATGTAACATTTTGTTTCTGAAATGTGGACAGCGTTAAAAATTTGATCCTGGTTACAGCTCAACTCAAGAGGCTGATCACGCAGGCAGAAAAACGTCCGTGGTCAGCATGGAGTGTGCTCTCTCTTCCCCCACAACAGGACATCCATCACTCCCACACAGCATCCCACCGAATGATCCCAATTAAAGTAGGCTAAGTGTGGCACCTGGCCCATCCCTCGGGATTAACACCCAGGCCAGCTGAGCTCGTAATGGTCATACAAAAAAAGGCCACACACTCCACAGAGGATTGCATTTTAAGTAATAGTGGTAGGTTGATGTTCTCTAATCATAAGATTTGACATTAAAGGAGACATAAGTGAAAGGTAAAACTACAAATCTGACTAGCAAAAGCACACAGAAACAGTTATAACTCATACATACATACATACAAACATACATACAAACATGGTACATAATGATTTACTATAATGAGCTGTAGACTATTCATAAGCACAGAGGAGGCAGATGTCCCAATAATTAGGAAAGAGAGCACCAGGTGCCATATGTAACTGTGGTTCTACTAACCCGAGATAATACCCCAGGGGTGGAGTGGAACACCTGGATACCACCACGTGCAACTGTGCACTATAAACCGCGTATGCGTATATACATACACTGACACGTCAACGTATTATACCTAAACGACATTTCTTCGGCTCTTGATCTGCCTGTAAAGATCACACATTGAAGAATGTCACACTTTGATCAAGCTGATGGTATGTATATACGCTAAGGGTTGTGGTGTAAGAGTTAATTAACTTAAGCGTTATCAATTCAGGGGCCGTTTACACGACAACGTTTTCAGCCAAAAACAGGAAACTTTTTATGCGTTTTGCCTGTTTGTTTACACGACAGCTGCGTTTTGCGGACTGAAAAACGCATATTTTTGAAAACGGGTTTCAAAGTGCAAGTTTTTGAAAACGCCGCCGTTATCGTCTCCATGTAAACACCCAATACGGGAAAACGGTGACGTCATGCGCATGTGTAGTACGTGTTCGGTATGTAGACATGCGCAGTACGTGTCTATTGTAAATGCAAGCGCGAATAAAAACATACACAACAATGGCGGAGAACATGGTCGTGTTGTTGCTGCTCAAGAGTTTGCTAACGCTTCTTCAGCAAAGTGTGGATTTACTACCAACCAACAAGGTGACAGCGCCAACTACTGGCCTGGCGTACGCAATACAGCGTTTTTGGCCGTTATTTTGGCGCGAATCGTTTTGAAAACATTGTCGCATATACGTGAAACTTTTTGAAAACGCAACAGAAAGACTTTTCCGTTTTTGACTACATCATTGTCATGTAAACGTAGCCTCAATCAGACTGTCAAAATGTCCACGATATTCCCGCACCATCACGTCATCATCAAAACAAAGAAGAGCGCTTACACACTTGACAGATGTTAATAAAAATAAATGTAGAAATGATTTCCTCACCAATGTTAGCATGAACAGAGATCACTCAAGTGAAGCGATGCCAATGAAGCTCATGTTTATATTTCATGAGTGACTTTTACTCTCAGAGGTGATGAGACAGACTCTGATGTGGATGAGAACAGGCCATCTCATGACGGCGGTGTTTGTAGCAAGACCTAAGGCTTAACAATATGATCTCAATATTGTAATATATATTAACAACGTGTTACTTACTGAGAGTAAGTAATTTTCAGTTTATTGTAATATTTATAATATGGCTCCACTCAATTGATGTTATTTGTATATATGAAATATATACTGCCTACTGTAAATGTCAAGCTTTATACATAATGGGAAAAATACATTATTAGCTCTAGTTGTGAAACATCCTACAAAATATGCTGCTAAAACAAATTTACACTTTTAAATTTCTTTTTAAAGTTCTAAGCAGATCCCGAGACCTACTGAAAACTGCGACATTGGATTGATTTATTATCATACTGTGCATTTTCTATACTATTCCACCCCTAGGCTTATTCATGCCACTGTCCATCACAATAAGCATGAATATGACGCTATAAATCTATTATTATTGAAGGATACATGACTCATACCCCAGGACTCAGTTTTCTTGGCTTAACCACAAGCCAGTATCGTGATCTGACTTCAATATCTGGATTAATAAGGTTGACAGTCTACTACTTTACTGAATATAAAACTGAAGGCATATCAGGAAAAAGGTATAGGAGTGTTTAATTCACACAAATGAATGGAGCATCAGGGTCATTTGCTGGAAGAGAGAAAAGAAAGAGCTCATGAAAATGAGATTCACCTTCCAGGCTAAATTGCTCCAAGCAGTGGTGCTATTTGCATTTTTATGGCCCTCAGGCAGGCAGACAAGCAAATAAGCCAGGGTGAATGGGCAAATGGTTCCTGTGGAAATGGATAAAAGGAGGGAAGTGGTTAAAGGCAAGAGACAATAGGTACAATGTTTTAGAAATTATAGGCACTTCTGAAAATACTGCAAACAAAATCGTTATGACTTTCTTGCCTTGTTCTCTCGATATTCAGCAAAACAAAAAAATGTCAGTCAAATGGAAACAAAAACACTTAATACTATTAATACACCAAATAGTATGGCACCATAGGGTACTATAGTTATTATAGGTGGTGTGATACACTTTGTAATACACAGCCATTGGTGTATTAAAGGAATATGAACATAAATTTAGGTCCTCGAGTTATGCATGACAGACCAGACTAATCATTACACCTAGTAAAGACTAGTTCCTTGTGTAGCCGTGGTTGTATGAACAGTGGATAATGGCTAGAGTGGAGAATATCAGCTGGATAGCTTCTTGCCGAGATGGCATACAACCATTGATTTCTTGGAACGTTCTTGCTAAATGTTCTCAGAGATGGTGAATATTACCTGGATAACATTGTATATGCCATAATGTCATAAGGAACTGACCCTCCTTAGGACTGGAAAGGTGTTCAGAGCCTCTCTCTGAGATGAGGACGTGATTCTGTCTGTGATATTTACGGTTTAGCCAAAGGCTGATAAATCAATGCTGAAAGTCCCTTAATTCCAGCAAGCCCAAGGGAACTACTGTTGAGGTTGCAGTATGGTACTTTCAGAATCTAGCTTAATGCTAATGAATGATGTGGCCTGTGCTGTAATCCTGTATCCTTAACTGAGGAGTCCGTCTGTGTTCAAGAGGAAAAACTTCTTGAGACAGAGTGGCAAACTTGATTGGGTCTGATACTAATGAAGCCCTGAGCTTTGAAAACGGTGGATTGAAGTTTGTACCCCTGCGACAATAGGGCCTTTCGCACCGCTTTAGCTCCAGAACTAAATTTACGGTACTAAAGTACTGGGCGATTTTGCGTGAACTATTTCGCAGTACCGTTTAAAGGGTTGCATTCGCACCGACAGCGGGCGCTAGGAAGTGACGTAAGCCGGTCGACAGGAAACAAAGAAGAACAACGTAAACAACCGGAGGATGGAGGTCGCTGTGATCGGAGCTGTGTTTTTGTCGTGTCTCGCGTCCATCTATCGCTGTTCTCCATACTTGCGAAATAAGTCGACACTACAGTACGTTTACACGGCGTTTTAAATCATGGCGGGTGAGGGCGTTTTCGTACGCGTTTGGCCAATCAACGTCTCCTTACGTCACGGATAGTACCAGTCGTGCTGGTTAGACCCTGCTCCGGAGTAGGAGCTCATTTGGTTCTCGAAAAAGGCAGTCGGTACTAAAATCACACCCAGTTCCGGAGGTGCGAAAACGCCAAAAAGTGGGTAGTTCCTCAATTAGTTCAGGTACTATGAAAAGGTTCTCATGGTGCGAAAGGACCTATTATCATCAGGGCCATGTGTTGGATGTAGTTGCAGCCCAATGAGCAACGTTTCCAGTTGTGTCTCACTGACAGCCTCCATCCCTTATAGTACGCTTTTTGGGGTGGGTTGGGGTTGTTAGGGTGCTGAGGGAGTTCCTTCTTGGCAGAAATACCCATTATAGCGAACTAGGACCACTGAGAAAAACTCAGAGTTGAGGGAAACCACACCAGAAATGACTAAGAAGACCAAAGTGAGCAGCAGAACAGGTCATAGCTAACTCACGAGCAGCACAGGAGTTATAGTTAACAAGACCAGCAAGCTAACGAGGGACCTCAAATTAAGCTAGTAGCTACGAAGTTCTGAATGGACTTACATACAAAACATACAAAACATACTCACCTCAGCAGTGAAGAGAGAATGGAAGATTAGAGGAGTTTATCTCCAGCTTTTAAGGACAGAGTACCTTATAGCTCCAACGATAGTCATAAGATGTTAGAGAGATAGCTCCAAACTGTCCAAAATTTGTACCAGGAAATCAAATACTATGTCATATGGACACTTTGGAAAGGGTGGATGGGGCGTGGAGTGAAATAGAACTGCCATTTCAAAATAAAATAAAATAAAAAATCATCTGAAACCCCAATATGGAGTGTCAGGAAGTTATGTACAGTAGATTTAAGATGGAGCTCACATGTTTTAGAGCTTCTCCAGCAGTGAGAGTATAAAATAATGAAGGGTTAACGATAGATGGCAGTTAATGGCATGCTGATGCTACACAAAATTTTATTAAGGGCTTAAATCTCATGACTGCCTTCATCATGGTGAAAGATTTGCAGCTCCAGAGCATGTGATAAATAAGTAATCTGTTGTAATGAATGGAGGAATGCAATTCTAAATAACTCACATGCTGCAAGGCTTTTTCTGGACACAGTATTATGCAAAAAAAAAAAAATTGTAGGTTACACATTCTGTAACATTCTGAAGATGCTTTAAATATCAAAAATCATTTAAAGCATTTTTACTTTACCTTTATAAGCACATCTTATCCTCTCATATATGACCTGTCATTACATGTGTACAGAGACGTTACAAAGAAAAATACAGCTTGGAAGGAAGTAGCAGAGATAGTAACAGTTAGCTGGCTGATCTGAAAATGAGGCTAGTATGAAGATTAGCACATGACACAAATCAAACAATGCAAAAATATTTTCACACGAATTAGTGCCTTACTTTATTCGTGTTTCATGATCATAACTGAATGCAATGTGATGACGGGGTGAAGTCGTGCTAAAAAAAAGGATAAGACCTAATTCATCCAGTTTAGCTCCAGTTACTTTTCAAAATCATGGTCTCCGTGTTAAAACAGACAGGTGGTGGAATATATTGAATATATTGCATGGAGAAGTCTTACAGATGGCAGGACGACTCAGCAATAACACACCAAAACAATGTTTTCTGCAGCATCGAGAAAAATGATCAGAGTCTGTGCATATTATTTTCATTCTACTGAGCTGAAACCTAAACGAAGCTTCTCAGCAACTTTAAATCAACCCCTTATGTTTTTGTGCCCATTAGGCAAAGTCTGCATTGTTTTCACACTCTTTCTCCAACTCATCATATTTTATAATTCATCCATAGTTATTTATATTTCAATAACCTGAGAATATGATGAAACTTTAACAGAGTAGCTACGACGGAAGCTAGGAATAAAATTACTGCTGTGCTGTTGAACAGTAATGACATTAATCACATCGCAGGCTGTGTTTCTCTTTTGCACGTATCTCAACCACAAGTAAAGCATTTTAAAGTCTGATTACGCAAAAGAAAAAAAAAAAAAGAAAAGAAAAAAAGGACAAACTGTGTTTAAAGATTGCATTCAAACTGCGATGCAGGAAGATCACAGACATTTTGTTAGCCAGTATCTGATTAAAGACTTACATTAATTACGTAACGTAAAATTACTTAAATTAGCACATTTATAATAATAATAATAATAATAATAATAATAATAATAATAATAAACTTTATTCTATATAGCGCTTTTAAATTAGCATCTCAAAGCGCTTTACATAAATTAAGATACAGTGAAATACAAATTAAAACAATACAATAAACTAAAATACAAACAGATAAAATACAAAGATAGAAATAAGAATCATTCTTAACAGAACCAGTATAAATACCAGCAAATTAATCACATGGAAAAGCTACCCCAAAAAAGTATGTTTTAAGAGAAGATTTAAAAACACTAAGAGATGCTGCACTTCTAAGCTCATAGGGCAGGGAATTCCACAGTTTTTGAGCCAATTTAAAAAAAAAAAAACCTTTGTCTGAGCGCTTGTTACTACATCACCTTCAGAACAGAGTTTTTGGACTGATGGTATTCTTAGTTTGTGACGTAGCGAGCCAGTATCAGAACGTATTTATTGATAGAGACGTCAAAGCCTTTTAAGGCCATCTGCCAAATGCCGTAAATGTAAATATAAATGATTGCAAACTGTATTAATTTTAAGGTTTTGTGTCCGTTCTGTTATGACACGTACTTATCCACATTTCCTGATCTTATACCAGTGATCCTGTGCCCACTGTAGCTTCAGATATCTGTTCTTGGCAGACGAGTAGAAGCCGACGTTCTGCTGCTGTAGCTCACTCTCCTATCAACGTTCTATCAAGCAATGTGTTGTGCTTTTTGAGATGCTTTTCTGCTCACCATGGCTGTAAAGAGTGATCTGATCTTACATTTACGTTTACGGCAGCCGTCTTTATCCAGAGTGACTTACGTTTATCTCATTTATACATCTGAGCAGTTGAGGGTTAAGGGTTTTGCTCAGGGGCCCAGTGGCAGCTTGGAGGTGCTGGGGTTTGAACTCATGACCTTCCGATCAGAAGTCCAACGTCTTGTTGCGAAATATAAAACACAAGGACAGAATTAAGAATTTATCAACAGCCATAAGCTCTCATATTTCTTTTATTCAGCAAAATTAAATGTCACATTGTGAGTGTTACGAACACAGGATGATTTGTATTCTTTTCTTTTATTGCTTTCAGGCGAACACAAATCCCAAGTAAACAATAAAGTATACTTTAATTCCTAAGTGTAGCACAACTATAATGACACTGGGAACATGAAGTGTCAGTATGATTTCTTTTTATTATTAAGAGACATGTATGTTATTTCTCTTTTCAAGATTTTTATTTCATACAGAAAACCTGCAACGTCTTCGATCTCAAGACACTGAGGTCAGAAATAGCAACATGTAGCCTACAGTATGTCCATGTTTTTATCATATAGACAAATGCAAATGCAAGAAACAACGTGTTTTGTGCCAATTATCTTTCGATCACTTTTTGTAAATGAATAAACCCTTCAGTTCACACAGCAAACAGGATTAATTATAGAATATATATAATATAAATAATCTGCTCTCTAGCATAAATATGGGAAATCTATGTTGAATTTGTCTTATTAGAGCCTTTACAGACTGGCGCAGACACCGTGATGCTGCTTTTCAGACTGACAGGATTGTTGCCATCCAAAAGGTCACAGGGTCTGTCGTGAACTTAAATGAGATTCTCACGAGAAAACATTCAGGAAAGCCTTGGGGGGCAAGAACTGGCAAAAAAAAAAGGTCGCTTCTCAAATTTTATGTGGGGGACAGGAAGTGGAGGCTAAATATCAGAAGGGAGCGAAGAAAAAGCAGCCAAATGATATGATTTCTTACAAGATCACAGAACTGGAGGCTGAAGAACTATTAAAGAGCTTTTTTTACTACTTTTAAATTTGTCAAATTATTCAAATAATGCTCTTGTTTTGCTTAATTCGATGCACACTCCTGTAAAGAAAACAGTTTGAAGGATAAGCTGACCTTACTCTTATCTTCTATGCTTATAGCTCACGTTAACTTTATTCATAATTTTATCCATAAGCAATTCGGCCCTTGAGATAAACATTATGTCATATTTATGTGTTTAATATTGGCCTCAAATGGCATTGTATAGTTTTGTTGACATCAAACTATCAGACAGTAATTCTGCTAATCATGTGAACCGATAATGTGAAAAAAAAAATGGGATTAAGTTCAAGGTTGGAGTTATTCTTTCTATTTCATCTTCTGTGAATATACAGTACAGTATACGCATCACACACTGACCATCATGAACGTACAAACTTTCCTATGCTCTTTCACAGGATATGCATCTTTCATCGAGCTGTCATCATGTTTGTACAGCTGCTTCTCTTGCCAGTTACTGTCACAGCAGGTCAAAAACAGGCTTTCATTAGTATTTTTATTATGTCTTCCCTAGCCGTGCGCCGTCCATCAGTCACATCCCACTCTACCGATAACAGTGGTGCATAATTCGACTCCTGTAATGAGTTTTGCACTGTTGTAAAACAACCCATTCTCTCTTCTGTCTGGTTTAATAGCTCTATTACTTTTGCTGATTAATAGATGTTAGCTGCTGCTTTCAGTCACTCGCTCTGTTCCATTAAACAAATCATGTCTAAAGAGTGGATTTAATAGAATGAGCATTAGTACAGAACAGAGGACGGCAAATCATAAACGTATGGAGCAGTACAGTGCCGTGGCCTACGTTTTAGTTGCCTAGAAACATAACTAACATAGCTAATGAGAAAAAAAAACAAAACAGAAAAACAACAACTATCTAGCGTACGTTACTGAGAAACCGCAAAGTCTTGAAAACTTGAAGTTACAGCTTAACCTCTGACTGTGACAAACGCTGACACTGGAGACTCCTTCCTCAAATGCTAAATAAACATCTCCTTACGTTGTAATCGACGATTTTTAATGAACGTTTTTAATGTTTACGTAGAGCGTCCACCATACATACAAAATAAAAACGCATTCCAGTACACCTTGCAGACGGAACGACTGTCCGAGGCGTGCTGTTATAGGAAATTTATCAACACTTTCTGACCAATCAGAATCGAGCATTCCACAGCGCTGTGGTATTACGCAATATAATCGCGTATGCTGAACTAGCTAGCTAGTTAACTGAATTCGTTTCCAAGTGCGTGAGCTCTTGATTCTGAAAAGATTGTCATCACTTAACGCTAATTACTGTGCTGTAGTTACAGCATCGAGGTACATCACACTACCGTGAAGTGTGTTACGTTGAAAGGTTGTCGAACTACCGATAAAAAACACGAACAGCCCGGACACTAGCCTGATATGTCCACCCTGCAGAATGTTAAAAGTGTAAACCACTGCAAAGTGGGCGGAGTTTCCCAACTGGACGAGGTTCAGAGCAGTAATTTACAGCTTAACAGTTAGAGTATAGACAGTTCAGCCTGCAGTTTCCATTACTCTACTGCCACTAAAGCTTTCTTCATACATCACCATCAGCAACACGCCCCACTGATATATTACACCACAAGCGACTTACTGCTAATGCAGTTAGAGAAAACTGCAGCGTGGATTTTATTATCGAAGATAATGTTGAAACCCGGATCCATTGGTGTTATATGGGGATAAGGAAAGTGTATTCCCCAATTATTGTAGAAGTACAATAATTTAACACAATATAATGCAGAAAAAAATAAATAAATCAACACCATTATGCATCATGGTGCGTTGATAGAATTGAAGATTATTGCACTCCATTATTGCAATTTTTCCGAAATTATTTCCCGAATTATTGAAATGTTCTGAAGGGTGTCTCAAAAGTCTCCATACACAGCGGAAATTAACACTTTTTTAGCAAAACGTCCTCCAAAATTTTTCATACTTAGTTTATATTATTTTATATAGCCTTTAAGAACGCCTTTGACAAACGAAGAACGCGTTGAAATCATTCTAGCGAAGCTGTCGCAAGGTTGCGATGGACTTTAACAGGAAACATGGCGAGCTCATCACACTGAGAAGCTGAGAGAGACGACTCCGTGTGTGTTTACAAAGAAATGTTAATATCACATCGACGAAGTTTTGTAAAAAAGTGTTAATAAACCCATGTAGCTAAGGAGACTTTTGGGACATCCTGTATTTTAGTTACGTCTTTCGCTCCACGAGTTCTGAATTGTCGAAGTGCTTTTAGACGCACATCTCTGTGCTTCCTTTCTAGCAGAGGAGCTTTGCGTGAGGTGGAGGAATAGAAGAGATTGCAGTGCAGGTCGTTGTTTATTGTTTTCAGTCTAACTGTCGTTCCTGCTGCTTTCAGGTCGTCCTGCAACTCTTTTTTTTTTTTTCTCGAGTGACTGCTGGCTTCTTTCTTATCTTCCTTATCATTAGCCCGAGGAGCGCGTGTTGTGAAATCACCTGTCCAGCGACGATTATTTGTGTTTTCATGAATTATCGAACCTGTTGTACTGACAGCGATGTTTATGGTCTTTGCTATAGCGCTGTAGCTTTTTCCATTCGAGTGTGAAAAGTTTACGAAGCTCTTTCACCTTCACTGTGATGACTACATGTTGTGTGAAATCTTCCCAACCAACAGTAACATCATTTATAATGACACCAGGTGCAATTTACTTAAGAACTTTTTTTTTTCCAGTATTTACATCTTGATTTATTTTCACACAACCCTTTTTTCCTTAGCATTTCTCTAAACATTATATTCGTCTTTTTGTAAGTAAATCAAAATCAATAGACATTATGTGTGTAAATTTGTGGATATATGCACTTAAAGTATATTAAATAACAATAACAAAAATGTCTGAAGACTTATTTCCCTTCATTATACATGGAAGGAGTCTCCAGTGTCAGCACTTTGTAGCAGTAAGTAAGTTTTTGCCACGGTAAAGTCTTCAAGGCGGGAGGTGTTACGATAACTTGTTTTGAGGATGTTCCACAACATTAAATGTAACTATAAACAGATAAAAAGTATGTTTTTCTTTAATAAATCAATTTTTGAAATGAAATTCCTGGAAAATTGATGTGTTTTAAGAAGAATTAAACACTTTGGGACATCCTTTTACAGGAAAACAATCAACTTCAGGCACCTCACTACCACATCACTGATTATTTTCCTATACAGGCATTCCCTGATGTGTTTTTAATTTTATTTTACTTATTATATTTCAATACATCACACTTCCATGTGTTTAAGTCTTTGCCCTAAAATGTAACTTTAAAACCGTAAAAGCTTTATTTATTTCATCTTTTTGTAAAAATCATGCAACTCTTTCGTCCTTCAGGAGACACGAACACCACAGGATTCATTTATGTGCTTTTTATTTATTCATTTTTGTACAAAAAGGAGGTATGATATTACACAACCAGCAAAGCTCACATTTTCACACACACACACACACACACACACACACACACACACACACACACACACGAAGAAAAACAAAACATTAAAAGCTGACATGTGACCAGTTCATTGTTAGTGTTGACCCAGTGTGAAGATGCAAGAAAACTATAAGTTTTTTTTTTTCTTTTCTTTTTTACTAACATCTGAATTACGACGCAAACGTAAATGTGGCGTACGGAAAACTTCCGAAACTGTTTTAAAACATTTTACAGCTGATATAAATTGCGAAAAAAGTGTCTGCTGTGTACAATTTCATTTAAAGTTCATCTGGAAGATCAATATTTCTGCAAATTCAGCTAGCGGTTCATGGCTCAGTTAATGAATTACAGCACATGTGTTATTTCTATGAATACTGCACTATGAATAAACACTTATTTAATGATCATTAGTCATTTTAAATTATAGTACATCATTATTAATCAGGATGTACTTAAGCGCTTATATTTACTTTTTTTTTTTTAATTAAAACGTGCATGAATTTGAATTACACATGCTAATTTTGTGACATTTTTGACGTAACGCCAAATACGTGTCATGTGTTTGTCATTCAGGATTAAATATAATCCTATAATATAATATAATACACCACAGCTTAGTTAGCTGCAAAGGATGATGGGAGATGGGCTTTGCTATACCGGCTCAGTGGATTTATTAATACTGAAGACAAACGAACACTTTTTTTAAAAATCGAAATGTGAAATTTTTAATCTAGGCCCACTCACGAGGTTTTGCGATTAACGGTGATTATTCAGAACTTCTTTATTATAAGGAAAGTGCTGATGATAAAGAAATTGTGGCTTGAAATTGGGGAGTTGTTAGAATTCGACGCTGAGCTCCTTCTTAATACGCCGTGGATGAAATAATGCAACGTTTTGCTTCTATTCACAGATTATGAACGAGACTTAATGGGGGAAGAAAAAAAAAAAAAAAAAAAAAAAAAAAAAAAAAAAGAACGGAAAGGAACATTTTTTTAAAAAAAAAAAAAATAAAAAATGTAACAAACAGGGATGCATCGATAGCGTTTTATTTCATTAATTTATTTATTTTTAATACGAGTTCACTCTTTTTTTTTTTTTTTTTGGTACTCTGTGACATCCCGGAACATATTATTTAGCTCTGTTTATATTAGTGACTGCCTTATCCTCCGTTACGTCCTGATTTATGTGTCATGTTTAATACATTACGGTAAAAGAGCGCGAGCGGAAAGGAAGCGCTCGTGTCTCAGTGCTCGCAGAAGTGAACTGTTCGCAGTTCTGAGCTTACAAACAGTTCAGTTACATTACAGTAGCTCCTCTTGATATCTTCGCTAAGAGTCTGTTTAGCTTCGATGGCAATCGTTAATCAGGAAATACGTCCAGATCGATGTCATGTTGGTTATTAGCGTGGAAGTATACGCTACGTCGCATAAAAAGCGCACGATATCAGATATCGGTATCAGAGCAATTTTTTTAAGGAGGAAATGAGAATCGTATCGGTATTGATGCGTCCCTAGAGATCTGAAACGAACCCGGCACATTCATTCATTCATTCATTCCTGTTACAACCTACTGCATAATCATAGGAACACTGAATATCTAATAAGCATACATACATACATACTTTTATACACACTATATACACAAACACGGGGATGTCCTTCACTAGAAGTTTAATAGACTGATCTGTACAACAGCCTCCAAAAGGAACTGTGGAGCAAAACACTGTCTTGCTTATACAGTAAATACTATGTCTTATAGTACAAGTTCTATAGTAAACTGTCCAACACAGAAAACGTAAAGATCATGTAGCCTGGAAACGCTACAAAGTGCATATATATACGGTCAGAAACGCCACTGTCTGGGGAAGCGGAAGGGTGGAACGAATTTCTGGTGCACAGGGAAGAGCTAGCAAGCGGGACAGGAGTTAACTCCTCGAATATTTTGTGTTCCTGGATAAAATACTGAGAGCTTTTGATTCAAGTAGCGGCGTTTTCCAGTCCCGGCCAGTGTCTCCTCTATCGCCCGTCATGTTGGGTTTTAACAGACAGGGATTAGGTCATTATAAACACTCAGACAAGAAGGATGTTTAAAAAATCCAAACAGAACAGACAACACTTCAGTTTGAAGTACGCGAAAGGATCACAGATCTGATCGCTTGGCGTGGACACGCGAGTGAAACGCCAAGCGGTCACGTGTGCGCAGGGAGCCATCGGCAGCGTGGAAACCCTGACCTCTAGAGGGAAATGTCTGAAAATGAGCACATTTTTTTTTTTTTGCTCATATTTTGAGCAAACCTGAAACTAGTTCTGTTGCTTGCTGCCAGACAGTAAACACGAATAAAGCTTTGCAAATGAAAAAAAAAAAGAAAAATATTCAAAGCTTCACAAAGAAGCATTAAAAATTTCAGAAGGAAATGACCCAAAAAAAAAAAAAAAAAAAAAAAAAAAAAAAAAAAAAGAGAACTCTCATTGTGAATGAATTCAGCTGATGTATACTAAATATTTTTTTTTTTTTTTTTGTTTTCAAGCATTCCCCTCTTGACAGTCCTCTAAGGACTGCTTCACATTACAGATACGGAAGAGAAACAGGCCAACTTTCCTTTCTTTCCTTCCTCTCCTTCCTCTATCATCTCTCTTTTGGCTTGATTTGAAGCAAGCTTCCATTTTTGTTGCTTCAAAACCAGCACTAATTCCTGCCATGTGCCAACAGCACCTCCTTGAGGTCTGGCCCATAAAGCTCTTTGTCCCATCTCTCTCTCTCTCTCTCTCTCTCTCTTTGTGCTTCCTTTGGTCTCGTAAAGGGACAAATTTCTCTCTTCGCCGTCCATTCTCCGTTGCTCTCCTCTTTCTCTTGACCTCCTCCTCTTCTCTTCCTCCACGGTTTTAGCCGTCGAGCAGGTAGACGACCAGCTCGTAGGTGCACATCATGATGGCCGTGTTGGGGATCTGGCGGACGAGGTGGGTGGTGAGGCCTCGATACAGTGCTCTGTATCCTTCCTCTCTAACCACCATGCTCAGAGTCTGAAAGAACGAGCGGTACTTGCTGCCTTCCTCTCGCAACCGGGTACGGATCACCTCTGAAAAAGGGAGAAAGCTGGATTCAGTTCGACGCTCACGCAAGTTCAGCTCCCTACTGTAGTATTCAAGTAAACATCTGGTGTTGTCCCGTCTATATATTATAAATGTACAACAAAGCAAAATGAAAAAGAAAAACACTTAATGCGTGAGTATATTACGTTTATTACTACTTTAAGCAAAAACGCCATGTCTGAAATGTTGGTATATAATGGATGCGCTTTATTAAAACTACTGTATCTGTAGTTATTATTTTGCTACTTTACGCAGAAGAAAACAAACACGCATCTACCGTGTGGATACGCGATGGACGTGGCGCAGGTTTTGGAGGTGGCAGCGGCCAGCATCATGCCGACGAAGTCGGACGCGTCCTTCACCGATTCGTCTTCGTCATCCATGTTGGCACTTGCCTTGGACTCGAGGAGCTTACGCTTGATGCTCTCATAGATGACGAAATGAATGACAGTCTCAGAGATGCCCGCATAGGAGGCCGACATGCCACGGTAAAAGCCGCGTAGCCCGTCGGCTTTATACACGCGCCTCACGCACTCAAACGCGCTCATGCGCCTCTCCCCACGGTTCCTGGGTGGGAAAAAAAATTTGATTGATGAGTATAACTATACACAATTTTTTTCATAGTATTGCAAGCGTACAAAGTTGGACCAAACGCCAACTCTACACATTTCAAGTTAGCATACGTCTTCCGTGTTAAGTCAATTAGAGTATCTACTCTTATGAAGTCATTTGAAGTGGAAGATCATTTCAAAATAATAGCTAATAGACAGATTCATTTCAGCTTTTATTTACTAAGTGAAACGTTTACAGCCTTTGTTAGTATTTGGAAAATTGCCTTTTAATAGCTTGAACTTCTCCAGAAGCTTCTCGCGATACTTCGACGCCAGTCAGGAGAAATGCGCAAAAAGTCCAGCACGTGGTCAGATTTGTGGCCAGAGTTTGTGACGGCCGCTGCAATACTTTTACTTTGCTGTCTTTAAGCCATTCTGTTACATCCTTGGAGGTACGATTAGGATCACTGTCCTGCTGTTTCAAATTTCTGGCTGATGTCTTGAGGTGTTGCTTCAGTATTTCTAGACAATCCTAATCCTTAATCCTAATAATCCTCATGATGGCGTCTAATTTTCTGAAGTGCACCAGTCCCTTTTATCAGCAAAACACCCCCGCAACATGATGCTGCCACCCCCATGCTTCACAGATGGGATGGTGTTCATCGGATTAAAAGCCTCATCCCTTTTCCTCCATACATAGTGCTGATCTAGTTTAATTTTTGGTTCATTTGACCAGAGAACACGCTTCCAAAAGGCTGCTGATCAAACTGCCGGTCTTAAAGTAATGGTTTCCGCCTTTCATGGTGATGTAGGAGTCTCTGGATATACTTTACATACCTGATGCATCAAACACCTTCATTAGTTCCTTTGCTGATTCTTGCCCAAAGAAATGTATAACAACAAAAAGTATGGATGTACAGTTTTTCTTTACGTGACACTAATGGACGTCTTTGCGTGACACTAATGCACCAGCACCGTCGCTGAACTTGCGCTTTTTCAGTGTGGTTCAAATTCAGAGACCAAGATGGCCGTTGCACATTCAGTGTTTCTGCAGCTATTTGTGGTTATGTGAATGTATGTCTCTAAAAACAACCCTCGATTTACCTCCTGAGCAGAGGAAGCCAGCCTGAACAAGCTGAAACATGACAACCACAAGAATGAACTAAACTGTGCAAATTTTTTTTGGTCATCCACTTCATGTGTCTGCTTCTTAGCAAACTTTACACTGGACAGAAACTCTAGGCCAAATCATTTATAGCCCTGACTGTGCTTAATGATAATTTATCCACTTAGTAGCTACAATAATAACAACCATCATCAGTGTCTTTGGTTTTCCTCATGGAAGGATTTAACAAGTACCGATAATTTTGCTAAATGCTTTTGGTTTTGAGATCAATTGTCTGAGTGGAGAATATGATTGGCATGCGTAATGCTAATTATTACATTTTAAGCGTGATTAGGAAGCTATGAAACTCTCTCTATAGCATGCTGTTAAGAGAACGAGTGTTTGGAGATGATTCTGTGCCAGGCGTGTGAAACAGAGTTGCTTGTCATTAGTGACATGCAGAAAACGTACCACACTGAAAAGCAAAACCTTCTTCATCACGTCGCGTGATCTGGTCAATGAAACCCAACCGTCAGGGAGCTGCTTTTTAATGAATCATCACCGCATTAGTGTCGGATGTGAATGGAATACCATGTTGTGTTGCGTTGCGTTGCGTTTCAGTGTGGCGCAACTGCAACGCAGTGATGAAAGTGAAACGCAAACACCGTCCATTCAGTGTCCCAAGCCGTACTCGGACGGGAACCAAGACTCATCGCTAGAGTAGGGTTTAGGGTTTTATGGTTTATGTAACGATCCCAAATGTACCTGCTAATCATATAATAGCCGCTCACCTGGCATCCAACTGTAGGCGAGTCTTTATGAGCCAGATAGGATTGGTGGCCGTGATCGCTGTGAACCCTGGGGAAAAAGGATGGTAGGGTCAGCCATAGAAATGGCACTGTTGCTCAACATAGGCAAGGCTAGTGAAGCAGGCCTACTGTCCTTTCAAAAAAATAAATATATAAATAAAAAAAATAAATAAAAAGATCTTCAGTTCAAAGAAACACTGTGGACTTCTCTAAGATGTTTTATAGCCTGTTTTTATGGCCTGCTGTTCTGGCATTTTCCTTATCATGCACGTGAAATGGAGGCTATTAAGTGCAGATATCAGTCAGGATTTATTTGAAAAGACTGCGTGTACTACTCAGGAATGCAGCGGTATCATTAACAGTAACAGAGATCTTATGTCAGAGTTTTGTTTTTTTTTAAAACAGAAAACATTTCTATGATTAAAGCCACAAACACATCTTAGAGTAGTTGGCCACAGCATGGAACCTTTTAGCTAAAGCAATAGATAAAGCATATAATATAAATGATAATAAAAAATCCCTTTAATTGGTTTAGAGAGCACATTAAAAGGGACGAATTAACTGAACTTGACAGGGCACTTTTCTGCATAATTACGCAGTTATATAACTATCCATATGGCATGCCGGAAGGGCGCAGAGTCGTAGTGCCATATGTTTTAAACTGATTATTTAACCACGAGTAGGCTTTCCACAATGGCATTCTTGGAAAAAATTAAAAATAAAAACAAAAAAAACATGCCTTGTGATGCAAGAGATTAGTAATAAAGATCTTCACTGCAATGTCAATAGTCAAATAGGTCGGCTTGACGTGCAACCTTCTGGATGCCATTGCCGTAAACCATTAAAGTAACCTGTTTCGTCTGGAGTAAATATTGTCTAGTAATCCCAGAATAAAAAAAAAAAAGAGGATAAACAATGACAGATGAGGCACTGCTTTGCAGTACTTAAATAAAGAAACATTCTTACATCAGTCGAACCAAAACAAAAAGAGGTCTAGTGACCTAGAGTAGGGGGTAGAGGGGCTCTAGATAGGATAAGAGACCTAGAGCGAGTGGGTGAAGGAGGATGAGAGAGAGAGAGAGAGAGAGAGAGAGAGAGAGAGATTGTGTGTCTCTGGCGAGTACTCACACGGGGAGGGGCAAAGCTCCTCCTCACAGCTGCAGGACGGAGCCTGCAGATATGTGGGGGGAGGTTGGAGCAGGCTGGCTCACAGAGTACAGGCCTAAAATAGACACAGGCTTTTCTGTACCATAGTCACAAGCAGCAGCAGCAGCAGCAGCAGCAGCAGGGGGCGGAGCACTTCAATCAAACCCCACCCACAAACCCCATAAGTCCCGCCCTCACATGACCTCACATGACCTTCTAGACTGATCATCCCACCTGAAATTCCCCAAACTTCTGCTTTTTCTCTTTTGTTTTTTCTCATAAGTACATAGAAAGGAAGTAAAGAGAGTGTTCAAGAAGAGTGAGGCATAGAGAGAGAGAGAGAGAGAGAGAGAGAGAGAGAGATAAGAGGCAGATTGGTTGTCTCTTGAGTTTCAAAGGACATCATTAAACCAGTGTTTTTTTTTTTTATTATTTATTTATTTTTTTTAAAAAACGTGTCTAGAAAGGCACAACATGTCAAATGGGTGTTGCTGGTTCAAAACAATCACCATTATCTTTATTACAATAGATTAACCTTCAGTGGGTCATAAAGTTAAACAGGGGACAAAGGCTACAAAAACAAAAATAAAAGGAGGTCAAGCAGTGCAATTCAGAGGTAAGAGAGTGCAAATGCTAACCTTGTCAACCGCTTTGGAAAAAATATAAATATATATATGACATGACAATACTATGTGCACTGTCGAAAGCTTCTTTATCAGTAAAATCTCACTAGTGTTTCCTGTCTGCAGTGTTGCGTTTCAAGATACCAGGTCTGGTTCCTAAACCTTCCCCAGTTACTTTCAGATCTTAAGTTACAGATGCAAACTTTTCCACATTTTGTAGTGAACTTAATCGGGGTTATAACTCATGAATCTACACAAAACAGCCCAAGAGTGAAAGATGTGAACGCAGCTTGCAAATATTCTCCACTTTTGCTGTAAAACTGCTAAATTAGTAAACCGGTGCTGCTGCGCATCGCCGTGAGAGCACCGTCCCGAAAGTGAAGCACGGTGGCGGTAGCATCGTGAGCGTTAGACTCGGTCAGTGATTTTGGTGGACACACACTAGGTGATGGAGACCTTCTGAGATCATCCGAGATTCTCATTAGAGCGATATCTCAAGAACGGATGGTTGAATGTTTGTAGTATTTACACGGATTTATTACTGAATCCAGCAGATGAACTGATTCGATTTTGGAATTGAGCCAAACAGGGTCAAAATCACAGCAAGCTCAAAAGATACCTGAAATAGTTCTTCTTAAATAGCTTCCTTCCTGTTTGAAGTATATGTTAAAGGTATTTCAGGCGTACAAATGGGTAACAAGAAGGACCAGACCTGGTCTGATCACGGTCAGTGTCGAGTTTGTTAATGGATTTAAAGGTCCACAGGATGTTTTCCAGAACTTTGTCCCGGATTTGTTTGTCCCAAATTCAACATTAGGGCTATTTTGTGTAGATTCCTGACATACAAGTCCACTTCAGTTCTAGTCTGTAACACGCCAAAATGCAGAAAAGTTCAAGGGGGGTGAATACTTTTGCAAGACAAGGTAAATAACTGGTCCTCTAGGCTGCACTACTGAGACTCCTCCTTCATGCTTAGACACAGGTTCTTCTTGGTGCAGATATTGGGTACTCTGAAAGAACCTAGGCTCAGCTTTAGCTCTCAGGGCAAATGCATAAATGGAAAGAAAAAGAAATAAATATGGTAAATAAACACAAAAAAAAAACTTCTTATACCAGTGGTTCTTAAACTGGGCTCTGGGGTCCATGATTTAAAAAAAAAAAATGTTAAGATTGGTGGAAATCACAACCCACATTATCAAAGTTATTATCTTTAGGGGTCCAAGCACCAAAGTAAATGGAGGAATGTTCAGGAAACTCTTAAACATTATTTGACAAATTTTAATAATAATAATAATAATTATAATAATAATAATAATAATAATAATAATGGTAAATTCCATACTGAGGGGGTCTGTGGAATATATTTTGTAGCTAATAAGGTCCCTGGCTACAAAAGTTTGAGAACCACTGTCTTACACTACAAAAAAAAAAAAAAAAAAAGATATTCTTTGCACTGAGAAAGCAGGAGTTTGTTCTTTTGATTATTTCCAGAAATTTCTCTATTACTCAAGTATTTAATTTACTGGTAAAATGGAGAGAATCAGACCAGGTATCTTACCTCCTGCCCCTTAATCTATGACTGTTTACGTTTTATTTATTTTAACTGATTACTTTTAAATCCCAGGTTTAGAGCTTTCTACATCTTCTGGCCTGGAAGTCTGAAAAAAAAACTTGATAGTGTATAATAAAACACAGTAATGTTTTATTTATAGAAGTTGATTAATTTGCGCTATATAAATAGTTCGGACAGAAGTGACTCTCCAGATGAGCGATATCCTATCTTTAAAAAACACGTAATGTCACTCTATTAGTTTGTATTTTCTTTACTGTTATGACTATGAGTCATGGATTTCCACAAGTTGTTCCAGTGGATAAATTTAGCCGTCAGGCAGGACGTGTAACGTGATAGCTAGTGCTAATCAGCTGACTCTCTAATACAAGAGCTCTGGAAACGAAAACGTGTTAAAATCAAACAAAAATAACACGATTCAGAAGAATAAAGTGTGTTACACGGTACAATATCGTGTGGAATTCTTGAATCTGATTGGCCAGAAGGTGAGGATTCATTTTCTTTAGTTTATATTAATACGCTCGCTCGAATACATTACTGTTTCTATAGTAACAACTCACTCCCAGGTATTGTATGATGGACACGGCGTGTAATATGAGGTATAAGGTAACATACTTTGTATTACCGCAAAAAAAAAACAAACAGAGTGACCTACATTTCCTCTGGAAACATGGGATAGATTTACACACACACACGGCGACGGAGTGTGTCTCGTTATCTGATCGGAGTCCAGCTCTGTTTACAAGCGAAGGCTTTAATCTGCAAAGTTTAAAACCGCGACACAAAGATAATCTTTACAGTCAGTTAGACCTCTTTACGTTTGTCCTTAAGCGTAAAATTATATCTCGCTTTTATTTTACGTCGCATTGATTCTTGTGTAAGCTATGATTACGATCTGTCTACGATTTTTTTCTAGCAGAATTAATGGACAATATTACACAATTACTACTACAGCAGCGTCTGAATTCTCGATTCTGATTGGTGCGTAGGTGTTGACTAATTTTTATATTAATAATGGTTTATGTTACATCACTCGTTCTAATACGTTATCATTTCTACGTGATATGATGAAGCTTGCTTTTTTTTTTTTTTAACGCAAGATGGCTACTTAGCGTTTTTGGAAGGAGTCTCCAGTGTCAGCGCTTCGTAACCTCCGTTTACACTTCGAGGTGTAAACTACAGGAAAGAGAGAGGGGGAAGGAAAAAAAAAAAAAAAAAAAAAAGAGAGAGAGGCTGGTGATGGAACGACGGTTTATAGCAGCTATAATGCAAGTAATAACAAGAACTAACTTGTTTTGTGGATGTTCCATAATTTCAACTGTAACTATAAACGGACAAAAAAAAAAAGTTAGTATTGGCAAATTTCAGGCTAGATAATGATAAGGAACTTGCTAGCTAGTGCGCGGGATGTAGCTAGCCTGCTTGCTCTTCAGTAGCTCTCCGTTTACAAAACCTAGTTGTGTTTTTATTTGAAAAGTAACAAGAAGTTCTTTGTTTTCACGTAAAAATATCGCACATTAAAAATTTAAGATGTGTCCCAAATGTGATAAAAGGTTACTACTGGACTTCCTACGACTACTATTTAAAGAATGCTTAGAAATTATAATGTATAATGACAAGGTTAGCATTTGCTGCCTATATTCACGAAGGTGTATAAAGCAGTTTTCCCCCTTCCATTTACCTTAACATGGCTTACAGGCTCATTAAAACTGTACAGTCACAAAAAAAAGAAAAAAAAAAACAACAACACAGCTACAAGCTAGCTAGAGTGATATAACTATCATTATCATCAGCATCATCATCATCATCATCATCATTAGGAGAATCATGATCATACCAGTGAGATGAGAAGTGACTACCTGAGGCGTCCCGATTCCGCCCGCATCGCCCGCGAGGACCGCTGCCCACCGCGCATGGCAACCTACATGTTAGCGTAGCGCCCTGCTAGCGGCCGCTACTACACACAGCACAGACAGCGTGTGAAGCCAGACTGTTTAGTAGCACACTGGTATGTAATGATTTTTGTCCTCCAGCCCTCAAAAGGTAGAAGAAGAAAACAAAAAAAGGGGAAAAAAAAAAGTAGGAAAGGAAAGCACAACCTGAACTTTGAGGACCTGATTATTTTGCACATTTATTTATATATATTTTTTTATTTTTTTGGCCACATTGTTTATTAGCAATAAGTGGCACGTATGGAGCTGCAGTAAATATTTTCAATAGACACTAGGGGCGTAACGATCCATCGATCTGGATCGATGTATCGATCAAATAACCAGCGATCCGATGTATCGATGCAATTCGTAAACATCGATGCACGTATAATTTATTCAGGAGTCACTGATTCCGGCTACGTCCAAAGTTTACGTTCATCACGGGTCATTATTTGTACGAAATATGTAGCATTTCATAGGGGGGGAAAAAATAAGCTCAATAAATTCGTCAAGATATATTTTGGTTGAATTAATAGAAATGTTACTGATTGTGTGAAACAGACGCATCGTTTAATATTGATCGCAGACCCGAAAATCGAAATCGCATCGTGGCGGTCACTGCGGTATCGACAAATATCGAATCGCTGGCTAAAAGGATCGATATTAGATCGTATCGTTATGAAAGTTGCGATTTTACACCCCTGATAAGACACGTTACAGTAAATGAACACTAGCTCTCTTCATTTCTGCTTCGTATTTAACCAATTTTGGTCGCTTTGTTTATTTTGTTAGCAAAACGCTCTATAGTGCGTATAAGCTTTCCAAATAAATATTAGCTAATCAGGCTAAGTTCTTTTTTTCCCTCGTAAACAAATACTATCGTAACGTTTCGACGTTTCACGTAGGTCGTGTTGATTCTTTGAGTTTGGCTTGAATTTGGCTTCACAAGCTGTGCAACACAAAGCTGACATTTTAAAATGACGTGTTATTGATCCTGAAAGTCTTTAATTGTGCTTTCGGTCTAAATTCTAGATGCTAACAAATACCATGTTTGTTTGTTTTTTTTTAAAAAAAGTTTCCAAAATATGGGCCATATTCCATAAACTAAACCTTCTCTGTTCACTGAAAAAAACCAAATAAAGATGCTAGCTGATCTGTACATCTATATAATTTATGCTACACTTTAAAAGATGTCCGTTTTCAAACACTGGTTTTATCCCAAGATACAGAGTGACTAAGAGGTCAGTACCATTTTAGTTCAACATGTCACTCACAAAACCAAACAAGCAGTGCAATTATTTAGTATCTAAAACAGGAAAAAAAAAATGCAGCTAAGAAAAGAGCACAGGTGGGACTCTTACCTGCGAGGCCGGCGGAGACCATGTGCACCTGCGTGGAGTCGGGCTCCAGTACGCCGTTTAGCTTCTCTTTGGCCGTTGAGTAGGCCGCGAAGTAGATCGCTCTGTCGACGATAAAGACGATAAAGATTCAACGCGACGGAGATTCAAGCGCAGGGAATGTAGCAGACGTGTGCTAGTGCAGGTGTGTATGTTATCTGGTGAGGAGTTACGACAGTGTTGCGTAGCTAAAATGTGATTTTTATGATAAAGCGCAAAAAGACATTAACAACCAAAAACACAACAGCAGCACTGGCTAAAGGGAACTGGGTTACTCAAAAAAAAAAAAAAAAAAAAAAATTTTAAAGTAAGTAAATTAATACTAGATTAATAAATTAAAAGTAAATTAATACTAAATCTAGAATCGTTTTTGTTAGGATGCAGTTTTCGTGAATTTGAATTTTTTTACAAAAAGAATTCAACATTTTTTTTGGTGTCACATTTTTTGATTCGTGTTTTTTGGTCTTGATGCTGTTTTTAATTTTGCTGCTGCGTTTTTGGATTTTTTTTTTTTTTTAGTTTCCTTTTCCAATTCACAGTTGTGTCTTTGGTTTTGCGTTTCTGATTTGCTGTTGCGTGTTTTTTTTTTGGTTTTTTTTCAGTTTTTTTTTTATTTCTTGTTACAGTTTCTGATTTGCTGCTGTGTTTTTTGTGTTAGTGTCACGTCTTCTAAATCTGCTGTTGGGTTTTTGGCTTTGTTGCTTTTTCTGGGAGAAAAAAAAACCCAACACAACAACAAATTTGGAAACAGTGAAACTGCCTAAAGGAAACGGAATGACTCCTCACTGTAATAGCAGAAGTAACGTCGTAATAAATTGTTTTCGCTAGGCTGACGCGTTTCTGATTTGCTGTGGTGTTTATTTAGCAGACGTGTGCTAGCATCTTATGTGTATCTTTAAATCTGTATGTTATTTGGTGAGGAGTTACGACAGTGTTGCGTAGCCAAAATGTGAATTTAATGATAAAGCACCAAAAGACATTAACAACCAAAAACACAACAGCAGCACTGGCTAAAGGGAACTGGGCTACTCACAAAAAAAAAAAAAAAAAAAAAAAAAAAAATAAGTAAATTAATATTAATTGTTTTTTCTAGGATGCAGTTTTTCTGAATTTGCTGTTGTGGTTTTGTTTTGGCATTTTTTGAATAGTTGCTTTGTTTTTTTTCGGTTTGTTTGTTTGTTTTGTTTTTAATTTTGCTGCTGCGTTTTTGGATTAAAAAAAAAAAAATTTTAAGTTTCCTTTTCCGATTCACAGTTGTGTTTTTGGGGTCGCTGTCGCATTCTCTGATTTGCTGTCCTGTTTCTCTACTGCTGTTGTGCTCTTTTTTTAATTTGCTGTTTTTTTTTTTTTTTAATTTCGGTTGCTACAGTTTCTGATATACTGTTGTTTTTTTATTTGCTGTTTATCTTTTTTTTTTTTAATTTTATTTCTTGTTACGGTTTCTGATTTGCTGTTGCGTTTCTGAATTTTTGCCGAGGCAGGCCGCTCGTTTTTCTGAGTTTGCTGCTGTATTTGTGGTTTGTTGTGTTCTGCACTTATCAGATACCACAGTCTTCTCTTGGTTTAAGGTCATTTTATTCTCTATAAACAGACGTTTTTAAGAGAGCGTCCATGCGCTTACGAGGCACGAATACTGCATTAAACGGATAAACGCTGCAGCAGGAACTTTGATGAACACGACATCGTTTCGCTGGAAATTGTGAATCAGGGAACTGACTGCGAATCAACCCCACAGTCTTTCACGAAAGAATCTCTCGGTCAAGAGAAAACGTCAAGTTTAGATAGAGA